>NW_026782006.1:0-600000 GCF_031769215.1 Ylistrum balloti | reverse complement strand
TGTACGAGGTTATTAGTGCGTATGTGAAGCACCGCAGTATTGTCAGAGGAGTATCATTTTTAAATCTATGAAGCGGAGAACAAAGGCGTTATGTTGAACCATTTTAAGGGTCAACGCGAATGACCTGATCAAATATGCGAACACTGACTTTTAGCTTTACATTTTTCAACTGAATTTACTTTAAAATATATTGAAAAAGCAAAACTAACTCTATACAAATCTGCAATTTACGGCGTTATAATTGGAAGTATTTGGTGGTTTTAATACATTCTTTAATGCGATCGTTTAAAGCAAGGGCGACAACTCTATCGGCCTAACACGCCACATATTAAACATTCTCGGTATGACTGATGAGGTTGTATTACACCTGTCAGCTGTAAATTTTGTCTGTTAAGATATAGATCGAGACGGGAAAATAATACCTAACGATTTAACGCTAAATTGTATAAATATTAATTAATTAATTCGTTCCTTTATTTATTTATTTCTTCAAGACGACGGGAATGCCAAACCTTCCCCTCCTCTTTTGATGTGACATGACATGGATAGCGAAGACGTAATACGTAAACATGGCTACACAAATCCAATGTTACAATCTTCAGCTATGCAAATGATACTGATCTACAACGCCTTGAAAGTGACCTGACTTTAAAATGTCCGAATCGGTCCCATAAGCCACATACAGAGAACTAGTCTAATAAAGTCATCGCCGCCATTTCCCATAGAGAGTAGGACAAGCATTCATGTCATACAACACTAATGCCATTAAAATATTGTCCCCTTTCTCACTTCCAGTATTCATTTTTTGAGAAACTTTAAACAATATTCTTATATCATGGACAGATGTTGTCAGTTTATCTACACAAGTTAACTTTTTATTTGACACATCCTACTGCAAGATGTCGTCTCATCGTCTCTCGAAAATGTTCTGTGACCGTTAGATCTATGTAGGTTACTGTGAGACGAGCGCCCCTCCGAGCGACATCGATGTAAGTTACTGTGTGACGAGCGCCCCTCCGAGCGATATCGATGTAAGTTACTGTGTGACGAGCGCCCCTCCGAGCGATATCGATGAAGGTTACTGTAAGACAAGCGCCCCTCCAAGCGATATCGATGTAAGTTACTGTGAGACGAGCGCCCCTCCGAGTGATATTGATGTAAGTTACTGTGTGACGAGCGCCCCTCCGAGTGATATTGATGTAAGTTACTGTGAGACGAGCGCCCCTCCGAGTGATATTGATGTAAGTTACTGTGTGACGAGCGCCCCTCCGAGCGATATCGATGTAAGTTACTGTGTTACGAGCGCCCCTCCGAGCGATATCGATGTAAGTTACTGTGTGACGAGCGCCCCTCCGAGCGATATCGATGTAAGTTACTGTGAGACGAGCGCCCCTCCGAGCGATATCGAGGTCAGTGACTGTGAGATGAGCGCTCCGTCGGGTGATATCGATGTAGGTTAATGTGAGACGAGCGCCCCTCCGAGCGATATCGATGTAAGTTACTGTGAGACGAGCGCCCCTCCGAGCGATATCGAGGTCAGTGACTGTGAGATGAGCGCTCCGTCAGGTGATATCGATGTAGGTTACTGTGATAACGTCATTACAATGGCTTCAGCGATGATGATAATGAGACAAATGCACCCCCCAATCCTCACCACCGCCCCCCTCCCCCACCCCGACCCCAACGTGATATCGATGTTGATTGTTGCGGTAAAGTAGCGGCCCTTCTCATACAATATTAATGTCGGCTGATGATACTGGTGAGATAAGTGGCCCTCCTCACTGTCCCGCGATATGGTTGTCAGTTACACTGACGAAACCTCTGGTTAATGGACCATATCATTCCATGCACACTTTCATGTTGTCTATCGTAATGATATTAGCGTATACATCAGATAAATGGGGCTAATCATTGATCGTTTTATTGCCCGACTGAGGACGTGGTGTCATCTATTATTGTCTCCAATATCAAATAATCTCCCGTAAAATCAGTCTGCCGAGAAAATGATCGCTTGTTTTTTTTAAATGGACAGTATAAGGAAAGCCTATCACGTGCGCATTATTCATGTAATGGACGTTCATTGTTTTAAGCTAGATAGCAGGGGATATTGTGTTCAATATGCTACTCTAGGGTACGGTGATTGTCTACTGAACTAACGTCTAAAAGTTCTAGTCAAACTAATGACGATTTTGTTGTTTGTCAGAATAAATGCTTCATCATTGATTATTTGTGGGTATTTTTGGACCGACATCCTCGTGGTAATTGTTGAGATAAAACAACACACTAGTAGCGCCACAAGGCAGAATGGATGTGTAACTGACCATAGCTAGAATCTACAGAACTTGTGTCTTACATATGTGATTCCACAAACGTCAGGTTTGCTCGGGAATTGGTTACATTTTTTCTGAATTTATTTGGAGAACAATACTTAAATAACAAACGTGTTTCTACGATAGCTGAATAAAAAACACAAAATGTCTATCGTTACACATTTCATATAGGATCGCCCGACTTCGTAGGGGCACACAATTCGCCATTAAAAGAAGGTTAAAGTAAAACGTTCTACAAGCATGGTCTCATTCTACATTCCGTTTATATCACAACCTCACCTAGTCCAGGGGATATTTGTACACCTAACCCACAGTAGTTACATATTTATCTGCCACATAAAATAGCTTCCGATGTCAAGTACAAAATGATCCTATGAAATCTAGTGTTGTCGTGGCCTCGTGCCTCTGGGGGGGGGGGGCATATCAATATAGTATCAATATAGCACTGGGAACAATATACTACATATTAACAAGTTACTCAAAATATTAATACGAGTATTTAGGGGGTAAAATCTTGTTAAAGTTGTTCAAATGTGTTGCTAAGTATGTCATTTTGTGATTCAGACCGACGCAACTAATGACAACACGTGACCTGAGTCACCTCAGGATAAGTTCTAACAAGTTTCAGCTAAATGGTTTTTCCAAATTATTGTTTATCGATTTTGAACTTCTGCTGGAAAATCAACACTTAGTTGGGATAGAATAAGGATCCCGGATGGTTTTACTCCTAAATCCTCAAGTTGGGGCTTCCGGAAGTGACGACGTGTCTTTTAACATCGCGGCAATGACAGCCATCTTGGATTTAGACGGACTAGACAGAACGTTTAACCCTCATCATACTCAGATCATCCTAGACAGTCGGGCCTTATCTCAACCACCATATTGAGCTTCGTGTACAAAAGCAGAAGTGCTATGCTGACTTAAATCCTTGAACAATATAATCAAGGTTTAGTAAAACGCACAATCAGAACTTGAGAATGATAACCATCTTGGAATTTGCAAGACTCGGAATGGATATTTGTCGGAATTTTAGCTAGATCAAATTGGGAGGGGGATAGCTGTTCAGAGTATTTGTAATAAATCAATTAATAAATTAATACAGAATGATATGAAGCACCAGTGATTGAGAAATCAAAATGATATTTGTCGAAGAAGACAACTTAGATCACATAAACAAGTTGTAACATTCTCAACATACTATAGTTTAATCCCGTTTTTACAACTTGAGAAGATGCATGAAATACATTTTTTTTATAGCCAAGACGGCTACCATGGAGACGGAAAGACAGTTAAAGCATTTAGCCTTAACAAGCACAGGAGTCTTCCTGGCTGAATGATCTCGTGTAGCACTCGGAAAGAAGTATGAACTAGATAAACGATAAACATGCTAAGGCTGTTTAACACACGATACAGAACACCTCCATCAAATTTTGACAAAACTGTGCAGTCAGACTTTGAGAAAACTGAGAAAATTCAAATGTGCTTTTTAAGATGGCAGTTAACATTGAATTCGGACACGTTTGAAAAATAATACCGTCTGGATATCCTTGGGGAATCACTTCCGTTTCTATTTTTGTCATTTTAAACCTTGTAAAAACGCAAACGTCCACTGTTGGTCATTCTGACCCCTTGGACAAAGAATATAGAACGATGTATGGCAACCGAGGACGGCTGGAACAACTGCTGGTATTATAACAATCTGGATAAAGAAAATAGACAAATAAATTAAATTTTAGTCTACAATTTAATTAACAAAGAGTATCAGTAACACATATGACATGTTCTATGATATAACACAAATGGCGGATTTGGTATTCTGCGGGGGGCGCGACTGAGCAGACCGGAAACTTCCGTTTTCTACACTAGCAAGCAATGGAAGAACATGTGTATGACCATATTTGGTAGCAGCTTGGTAAAGCGTAATGGGCGTGTATGGGTCAAAAAAGCCATCTCTGTTGAGCATGTCTCTAGTGCGGATATCAACATGATGATGTAACAGTAAAAACCGCATCCGGTCTTCGTCTCCAGCGATGGTGGCGTGAGCAAACTCAATAGTCGTTTCATTACTGATCAACATTTTGACAATCTTATCACAAGCGTTTGATTTTTTTGCATGTTCTATCAACGAAACTCCATTTCTGTATATATTTATTCTGCACCAACATTTAACTAGAATGTTCACTTTAAATGCTTTGTCATTTTCCACAGCGTCCCAGAATCCCGGCGACAACTTCCGGTACCAGCTTCCAATTTCGTATGTACAAGGTCCGAGGAGTTTAGAAAACATGTCGTTCTCTTTTTCTGGGTCAGTTTTAGCACCACATTTTAAAAACGCCATCATGAGGTCCAAAAGAGCTCCTTTAATGGCTAACTGTAAAGGATTAAATCCCAAATGATCAACGGAATCCAAATCGACTCCCGCATTGGATAGTTGATACGCCATAGGGACAAACTGTAATTCCGTTATTGGCAAAGCTATCCTTGTCAGCAGGTGTAAATAGGTATACTTAGTCTGCTTACAAACTGCATGGACATTCTCTCCATTCTTGATGTGATAAAGAAGTTTACGCGAGTCTTTCGCAACAATTGCTTGGAACATTTTAGTCTGCACAAAGTGGTAGTCAAATTCCTTAGTGAGGGTTTCCTCCATGGCACCTCGTTTGACCAACGTAACAGTGATTGTAACGTTGGTATCATCAGCTCTGTTTCCGGTGTAATTTGTTTACACTCACGGCTTTATTATATTTTAAGCATGTTTACAGATGTCTTGGGAAATATACACCTGCAAGTTGTCTTATAAACACCTAAGTATACAAACATCATTTAAGTTCTTATTGATTTCAACACATACGTTAAATGTTATGAAACACCTTTTCCAATTACGACAACTTATAGACAGGCTAAGTCAACTTTATATGTCTGCCAAGTATTGATTTTGACATTCCTTCACAAGCCTTCGAGTAGGAATCCATGTGATAAAGAGGGCTACATAACACACTGCACGTGTTTTATAGTTTCAAGGCCAACTTCACATGCTAGCCTGGAACAACACAACCACAGGTAATTGGATGGGTTTGTACCGCAGATTTCTTCCAATTTTAGGATTTAAGTGCCAGTTTTATGAAATAATTTTCGTTGTTCGCCCGAACGCAGCTTCATGATTCCTAGAGTTGTTGTACACACCAAGTAACTGTTGCCTGCTCATAAATTATTGAGTCCATGTCGACAATATAGAGTTTTTACAGGTATCGATCCGTACACAACCCGGGTCGCCTTGAGTAGCTACTAAGGAGTTAGAATCGGGTCGGAAATACCTTATCTACCAACTTGATCTACTTAGAAAATAATATGAACAACTCACTTGAAGGCGGAGTATCATGAAAGCCTTGGACACAATGTTTATGAGCATTCGTCAGGTATCAGATCCACAATGATCGCATTGGAACGAAATGTGTTCAAACTACGAATACCGACCTGGTACCTGAATATATAACTCTGTCCAAACATTTTGTACTGAGTAAGCAACCATGATATCTTCGTGGTACCAGTCCAATGTTCGTGTGTGTATTTAAAACCTCACAGCGGCACTGTACACAAACATTAAGTAACGTATTCACTTTAAAAACACGCACATGTGTATTGCTGTATACATATATACCTATAAGTGATTACAAAAGAACCGTCAATTCTCGATCTAGTTTCATGTTTAGACATGTGAGTGAGCTCATAGAGCCTTGTTCTATTTTCAACCTATTTGTTATGCTTGTGCGCCCACGGGGGAAAAAGTAAATGATCCATACAGCCAGTTTGATGCCGTATTGGGAGCGGTGGTTGACAGGGTCGTCAGAATAAAATGATATAACTAATGGGGGTCTGTATCAGGTAGAACCGTTCGATCAAATTATAAAAATGGATTTCAGAGAAATCATTTGACCACACCAGTAAACATGGGCACGGAATTACACAGATATCAATGGCCGAAGTCATGAAAGAACAGGAAAGCATCTTAAATTAGGGAGGGACCCTAAACATGAATATCAACATCTGAAATACGCAGGGGTTCATATCTCAATATCTAAATATCTGGAGATCGTAAAATCAACATTCACAGGTTTTGTGAACTTCACTATTCTTTTGTCATTTAGAAAAAATCCCCGTTTTACACACAGCCAACAAGAAACATAGTACTAGATACTGTTTTGTATACAGTAAGTACTGCTGTTGGTACACAGTAAGTACTGCTGTTTTGTATACAGTAAGTACTGCTGTTTTGTATTCAGTAAGTATTTGTATACAGTAAGTAGCCTACTGTTGTTTTGTACACAGTAAGTACTGCTGTTTTGTATACAGTAAGTACTGCTGTTTTGTATTCAGTATGTACTGCTGTTTTGTACACAGTAAGTACTGCTGTTTTGTACACAGTAAGTACTGCTGTTTTGTAAACATTAAGTACTGCTGTTTTGTACACAGTAAGTACTGCTGTTTTGTTTTGTATACAGTAAGTACTGCTGTTTTGTATACAGTAAGTACTGCTGTTTTGTTTACAATAAGTACTGCTGTTTTGTATACAGTAAGTACTGCTGTTTTGTATACAGTAAGTACTGCTGTTTTGTACACAGTAAGTACTGCTGTTTTGTATACAATAAGTACTGCTGTTTTGTACACAGTAAGTACTGCTGTTTTGTACACAATAAGTACTGATGTTGTGTACACAGTAAGTACTGCTGTTTTGTATACAATAAGTACTGCTGTTTTGTACACAGTAAGTACTGCTGTTTTGTACACAATAAGTACTGATGTTTTGTATACAGTAAGTACTGTTGTTTTGTACACAGTAAGTACTGCTGTTTTGTATACAGTAAGTACTGCTGTTTTGTATTATGTATGTACTGCTGTTTTGTACACAGTAAGTACTGCTGTCTTGTACACAGTAAGTACTGCTGTTTTGTAAACAGTAAGTACTGCTGTTTTGTACACAGTAAGTACTGCTGTTTTGTTTTGTATACAGTAAGTACTGCTGTTTTGTATACAGTAAGTATTTGTATACAGTAAGTACTGCTGTTTTGTATACAGTAAGTACTGCTGTTTTGTATACAATAAGTACTGCTGTTTTGTACACAGTAAGTACTGCTGTTTTGTACACAATAAGTACTGATGTTTTGTATACAGTAAGTACTGTTGTTTTGTACACAGTAAGTACTGCTGTTTTGTATACAGTAAGTACTGCTGTTTTGTATTCAGTATGTACTGCTGTTTTGTACACAGTAAGTACTGCTGTTTTGTACACAGTAAGTACTGCTGTTTTGTAAACAGTAAGTACTGCTGTTTTGTACACAGTAAGTACTGCTGTTTTGTTTTCTATACAGTAAGTACTGCTGTTTTGTATACAGTAAGTACTGCTGTTTTGTATACAGCCTGTACTGCTGTTGTGTATACAGTAAGTACTGCTGTTTTGTATACAGCCTGTACTGCTGTTGGTACACAGTAAGTACTGCTGTTTTGTATACAGTAAGTACTGCTGTTTTGTATACAGTAAGTACTGCTGTTGTGTATACAGTAAGTACTGCTGTTGTGTATACAGTAAGTACTGCTGTTTTGTATACAGCCTGCACTGCTGTTGGTACACAGTAAGTACTGCTGTTTTGTATTCAGTAAGTACTGCTGTTGTGTATTCAGTAAGTACTGCTGTTTTGTATACAGTAAGTACTGCTGTTATATATTCAGTTAGTACTGCTGTTTTGTATACAATAAGTACTGCTGTTTTGTATTCAATAAGTACTACTGTTTTGTACACAGTATATACTGCTGTTTTGTACACAGTAAGTACTGCTGTTTTGTAAACAGTAAGTACTGCTGTTTTGTAAACAGTAAGTACTGCTGTTTTGTATACAGTAAGTACTGCTGTTTTGTATAAAGCCTGTACTGCTGTTGGTACACAGTAAGTACTGCTGTTTTGTATACAGTAAGTACTGCTGTTTTGTATACAGCCTGTACTGCTGTTGTGTATACAGTAAGTACTGCTGTTTTGTATACAGCCTGTACTGCTGTTGGTACACAGTAAGTACTGCTGTTTTGTATACAGTAAGTACTGCTGTTTTGTACACAGTAAGTACTGCTGTTTTGTATACAATAAGTACTGCTGTTTTGTACACAGTAAGTACTGCTGTTTTGTATACCATAAGTACTGCTGTTTTGTACACAGTAAGTACTGCTGTTTTGTACACAATAAGTACTGATGTTTTGTACACAGTAAGTACTGCTGTTTTGTATACAATACGTACTGCTGTTTTGTACACAGTAAGTACTGCTGTTTTGTACACAATAAGTACTGATGTTTTGTATACAGTAAGTACTGTTGTTTTGTACACAGTAAGTACTGCTGTTTTGTATACAGTAAGTACTGCTGTTTTGTATTATGTATGTACTGCTGTTTTGTACACAGTAAGTACTGCTGTCTTGTACACAGTAAGTACTGCTGTTTTGTAAACAGTAAGTACTGCTGTTTTGTACACAGTAAGTACTGCTGTTTTGTATACAGTAAGTACTGCTGTTTTGTATACAGTAAGTATTTGTATACAGTAAGTACTGCTGTTTTGTATACAGTAAGTACTGCTGTTTTGTATACAATAAGTACTGCTGTTTTGTACACAATAAGTACTGCTGTTTTGTACACAATAAGTACTGATGTTTTGTATACAGTAAGTACTGTTGTTTTGTACACAGTAAGTACTGCTGTTTTGTATACAGTAAGTACTGCTGTTTTGTATTCAGTATGTACTGCTGTTTTGTACACAGTAAGTACTGCTGTTTTGTACACAGTAAGTACTGCTGTTTTGTAAACAGTAAGTATTGCTGTTTTGTACACAGTAAGTACTGCTGTTTTGTTTTCTATACAGTAAGTACTGCTGTTTTGTATACAGTAAGTACTGCTGTTTTGTATACAGCCTGTACTGCTGTTGTGTATACAGTAAGTACTGCTGTTTTGTATACAGCCTGTACTGCTGTTGGTACACAGTAAGTACTGCTGTTTTGTATACAGTAAGTACTGCTGTTTTGTATACAGTAAGTACTGCTGTTGTGTATACAGTAAGTACTGCTGTTGTGTATACAGTAAGTACTGCTGTTTTGTATACAGCCTGCACTGCTGTTGGTACACAGTAAGTACTGCTGTTTTGTATTCAGTAAGTACTGCTGTTTTGTATACAGCCTGTACTGCTGTTGTGTATACAGTAAGTACTGCTGTTTTGTATACAGCCTGTACTGCTGTTGGTACACAGTAAGTACTGCTGTTTTGTATACAGTAAGTACTGCTGTTTTGTATACAGTAAGTACTGCTGTTTTGTATACAGTAAGTACTGCTGTTGTGTATACAGTAAGTACTGCTGTTGTGTATACAGTAAGTACTGCTGTTTTGTATACAGCCTGCACTGCTGTTGGTACACAGTAAGTACTGCTGTTTTGTATTCAGTAAGTACTGCTGTTTTGTATACAGTAAGTACTGCTGTTATATATTCAGTAAGTACTGCTGTTTTGTATACAGTAAGTACTGCTGTTTTGTATACAGCCTGCACTGCTGTTGGTACACAGTAAGTACTGCTGTTTTGTATACAGTAAGTACTGCTGTTATATATTCAGTTAGTACTGCTGTTTTGTATACAATAAGTACTGCTGTTTTGTACACAGTAAGTACTGCTGTTTTGTATACCATAAGTACTGCTGTTTTGTACACAGTAAGTACTGCTGTTTTGTACACAGTAAGTACTGCTGTTTTGTACACAATAAGTACTGATGTTTTGTACACAGTAAGTACTGCTGTTTTGTATACAATAAGTACTGCTGTTTTGTACACAGTAAGTACTGCTGTTTTGTACACAATAAGTACTGATGTTTTGTATACAGTAAGTACTGTTGTTTTACACAGTAAGTACTGCTGTTTTGTATACAGTAAGTACTGCTGTTTTGTATTATGTATGTACTGCTGTTTTGTACACAGTAAGTACTGCTGTCTTGTACACAGTAAGTACTGCTGTTTTGTAAACAGTAAGTACTGCTGTTTTGTACACAGTAAGTACTGCTGTTTTGTTTTGTATACAGTAAGTACTGCTGTTTTGTATACAGTAAGTATTTGTATACAGTAAGTACTGCTGTTTTGTATACAGTAAGTACTGCTGTTTTGTATACAATAAGTACTGCTGTTTTGTACACAGTAAGTACTGCTGTTTTGTACACAATAAGTACTGATGTTTTGTATACAGTAAGTACTGTTGTTTTGTACACAGTAAGTACTGCTGTTTTGTATACAGTAAGTACTGCTGTTTTGTATTCAGTATGTACTGCTGTTTTGTACACAGTAAGTACTGCTGTTTTGTAAACAGTAAGTACTGCTGTTTTGTACGCAGTAAGTACTGCTGTTTTGTTTTCTATACAGTAAGTACTGCTGTTTTGTATACAGTAAGTACTGCTGTTTTGTATACAGCCTGTACTGCTGTTGTGTATACAGTAAGTACTGCTGTTTTGTATACAGCCTGTACTGCTGTTGGTACACAGTAAGTACTGCTGTTTTGTATACAGTAAGTACTGCTGTTTTGTATACAGTAAGTACTGCTGTTGTGTATACAGTAAGTACTGCTGTTGTGTATACAGTAAGTACTGCTGTTTTGTATACAGCCTGCACTGCTGTTGGTACACAGTAAGTACTGCTGTTTTGTATTCAGTAAGTACTGCTGTTTTGTATACAGCCTGTACTGCTGTTGTGTATACAGTAAGTACTGCTGTTTTGTATACAGCCTGTACTGCTGTTGGTACACAGTAAGTACTGCTGTTGTGTACACAGTAAGTACTGCTGTTTTGTATTCAGTAGGTACTGCTGTTTTGTATTCAGTATGTACTGCTGTTGTGTACACAGTAAGTACTGCTGTTTTGTATTCAGTAGGTACTGCTGTTTTGTATACAGGAAGTACTGCTGTTACAAACAGACACTTGTAGATACTTACTGATACAGACACTTGCAGATACTTACTGATACAGACACCTGTAGAAACTTACTGATATAGACACTTGTAGATACTTACTGATACAGATACTTGTAGAAACTTACTGATATAAACACTTGTAGATACTTACTGATACAGACACTTGTAGATACTTAATGATACAGACACTTGTAGATACTTACTGATACAGACACTTGTAGATACTTACTGATATAGACACTTGTAGATACTTACTGATACAGGCACTTGTAGATACTTACTGATACAGACACTTTAAGACATTTACTGATACAGACACTTACTGATACAGGCACTTGTAGATACTTACTGATATAGACACTTGTAGAAACTTACTGATACAGACACTTGTAGAAACTTACTGATACAGGCACTTGTAGATACTTACTGATATAGACACTTGTAGACACTTACTGATACAGACACTTGTAGATACTTAATGATACAGACACTTGTAGAAACTTACTGATACAGACACTTGTAGATACTTACTGATACAAACACTTGTAGATACTTACTGATACAGAAACTTGTAGATACTTACTGATACAGACACTTTTAGACATTTACTGATACAGACACTTACTGATACAGACACTAGTAGACATTTACTGATACAGACACTTGTAGATACTTACTGATACAGACACTTGTAGATACTTACTGATACAGACACTTGTAGAAACTTACTGATACAGGCACTTGTAGATACTTACTGATATAGACACTTGTAGATACTTACTGATACAGACACTTACTGATACAGAAACTAGTAGACACTTACTGATACAGACACTTGTAGATACTTACTGATACAGACACTTGTAGATACTTACTGATACAGACACTTTTAGACATTTACTGATACAGACACTTACTGATACAGACACTAGTAGACACTTACTGATACAGACACTTGTAGATACTTATTGATATAGACACTTGTAGAAACTTACTGATACAGACACTTGTAGAAACTGAATGATACAGACACTTGTTGTAGATACTTACTGATACAGACACTTGTAGATACTTACTGATATAGACATATATAGACACTTACTGATACAGACACTTGTAGACACTTACTGATACAGACACTTGAAGATACTTACTGATATAGACACTTGTAGATACTTACTGATACAGATACTTGTAGAAACTTACTCATACAGACACTTGAAGAAACTTACTGATACAGACACTTGTAGATACTAAATGATACAGACACTTGTAGAAACTTACTGATACAGACACTTGTAGAAACTTACTGATACAGACACTTGTAGATACTTACTGATACAGACACTTGTAGATACTTACTGATACAGACACTTGTAGATACTTACTGATACAGACACTTTTAGACATTTACTGATACAGACACTTACTGATACAGACACTAATAGACATTTACTGATACAGACACTTGTAGATACTTAATGATACAGACACTTGTAGAAACTTACTGATACAGACACTTACTGATACAGACACTAGTAGACACTTACTGATACAGACACTTGTAGATACTTACTGATACAGATACTTGTAGATACTTACTGATACAGACACTTGTAGAAACTTACTGATATAGACACTTGTAGATACTTACTGATACAGACACTTGTAGATACTTACTTATACAGACACTTTTAGACATTTACTGATACAGACACTTACTGATACAGACACTAGTAGACACTTACTGATACAGACACTTACTGATACAGAAACTAGTAGACACTTACTGATACAGACACTTGTAGATACTTACTGATACAGACACTTGTAGATACTTACTGATACAGACACTTTTAGACATTTACTGATACAGACACTTACTGATACAGACACTAGTAGACACTTACTGATACAGACACTTGTAGATACTTATTGATATAGACACTTGTAGAAACTTACTGATACAGACACTTGTAGAAACTGAATGATACAGACACTTGTTGTAGATACTTACTGATACAGACACTTGTAGATACTTACTGATATAGACATATATAGACACTTACTGATACAGACACTTGTAGACACTTACTGATACAGACACTTGAAGATACTTACTGATATAGACACTTGTAGATACTTACTGATACAGATACTTGTAGAAACTTACTCATACAGACACTTGTAGAAACTTACTGATACAGACACTTGTAGATACTAAATGATACAGACACTTGTAGAAACTTACTGATACAGACACTTGTAGAAACTTACTGATACAGACACTTGTAGATACTTACTGATACAGACACTTGTAGATACTTACTGATACAGACACTTGTAGATACTTACTGATACAGACACTTTTAGACATTTACTGATACAGACACTTACTGATACAGACACTAATAGACATTTACTGATACAGACACTTGTAGATACTTAATGATACAGACACTTGTAGAAACTTACTGATACAGACACTTACTGATACAGACACTAGTAGACACTTACTGATACAGACACTTGTAGATACTTACTGATACAGACACTTGTAGATACTTACTGATACAGACACTTGTAGAAACTTACTGATATAGACACTTGTAGATACTTACTGATACAGACACTTGTAGATACTTACTTATACAGACACTTTTAGACATTTACTGATACAGACACTTACTGATACAGACACTAGTAGACACTTACTGATACAGACACTTGTAGATACTTACTGATACAGACACTTGTAGAAACTTACTGATACAGACACTTGTAGAAACTGAATGATACAGACACTTGTAGATACTTACTGATATAGACACTTATAGACACTAACTGATACAGACACTTGTAGATACTTACTGATACAGACACTTGAAGATACTTACTGATACAGACACTTGTAGATACTTACTGATACAGACACTTGCAGATACTTACTGATACAGACACCTGTAGAAACTTACTGATATAGACACTTGTAGATACTTACTGATACAGATACTTGTAGAAACTTACTGATATAAACACTTGTAGATACTTACTGATACAGACACTTGTAGATACTTAATGATACAGACACTTGTAGATACTTACTGATACAGACACTTGTAGATACTTACTGATATAGACACTTGTAGATACTTACTGATACAGGCACTTGTAGATACTTACTGATACAGACACTTTAAGACATTTACTGATACAGACACTTACTGATACAGGCACTTGTAGATACTTACTGATATAGACACTTGTAGAAACTTACTGATACAGACACTTGTAGAAACTTACTGATACAGACAATCTGAGAAACTAAAAGGTACCACAAATTTATGAACTAGAGTCCTATGACACTAGTTGAAACTTACCATCACAATTTCGGGGAACATCTTAAAGGTTCCTTTAGGACAATACAGGTAACTTCATACATTCTGACATGTTGATAAATAACAACTTCATGCAAATTTTATACAAAATATTTTATCTCAGTTTACTACAAATCAGAAATCTGGTATTTCTAGGGACGGATTTTTGTTACAAAATGTGTAAAATGAATATCATTATAAAAGAAAAAGTTTGAGATAAAGGAGATACATGTTTAGACTAATGAATATTAAATCACATAGAAAAATTACATAGCATTGACATAAGCTAGGAATCAGAGACAAAATCCTCCCAATATCTGCATCATGAGCAAATAAAATCTAAGTATTTCCTACATTCTGTACAATCATATACATCAGCTGACACTCTCACCATTAAAATCCCTCTAACTTAGCTGGAATAGGAAAATATTATTTTTCATGAACCATGGGAAACAAACAGCAAATTGAGATGAAATTCTTCAGCTATAATTGATAAATTTTAAATCTCTTGTAACGAAAACAGGAGTAAAAATTTAAAAAGATTCAGGTAGAAGAACTATATCATAGACATTTTCATTACAATAAGATTTCTTTGTAGTATAGAGTCAGAATATTTAAAAAGTGATGTTTTATAATGAAACTATTTCCTGGTAATATTGAAGTCTATTTCACTTTTCTATTTGAAAAGAAATTTTTCATTAAAAAAATGTACATAAATATTGGTTACTGACACTTTGCTGATAACCTGATGATGAATACAAAACAACAATAATATACACGAAAAACACTAACAAGATAATATATATGGGCAACTTGATCGGACTCATTCCGTTAGTTATATACTCTGACCCTCCCATCTGTGAAATTATATTTGGTATAAAATGTTTCAAAAAGAACACAGTTTAAAGATAAAAATTCATGAGTAAGAAAACATGATGTCACTCAACAAAAATAGCTATATTTTCTGATGGAAATTTTGCCACAGGTTTTTGGCAAATGAGGATGTTGATGTTCTGGCACAGGTGCTTGTAGAGTACACAACAATGTTGTGATGACAAGGTTATTGGTTAAACATTGTAAAAGGGAGTACTTATTACATTAATGTAAAAAATATATGTTTTCCTTTATACCATTAAGAAAAACATGTAGACTTTTTAATTATGGTAAACAGAAACAAAAACTCATAAATCAGTGATATGTTGGTAAAATCAAACAAACAGGGAGTGGATTTTGCTGGTAAATCAGAGTCTTCATTTTGAAAAATGTAAAAAGGATGATTTTAAAATGGAATGTTGATAAGAAAATGTTTATCATCAATCAAGGAATATAAATACAATGTATATCTCACCTATTGATATTGGATATGCATAATTTTAAATTAAATAATAAATTTCTCAAGATAATTATTGAAATTCTCATCTACATATTATATTCAATAAATTACAATAAATACAGTAGAAATAAACTAGTTACATTGATTAAGAAAAAGATTTAATATCTTGGACGGAATTTGGGCGCAAAACAATATTTATTAGAATATAGGGGACACAACCTGTACAATGATGGCAAACAAAGCACTTGGAGCCGATTTCCTATAAAACGTCCTGGCATTGGACAAGGACTGTTTCAATGACTGGATATGATAACAAACAAGTCTAATACTGTATCCAGCTGTTAAACAGTACTCATTTATAAAATTATCAATTCGTTGACAGAACTCATTTATAAATTTATCAAGTCACTGACAGTACTCATTTATAAAATTATCAAGTCACTGACAGTACTCATTTATAAAATTATCAATTCGTTGACAGAACTCAATTATAAATTCATCAAGTCACTGACAGTACTCATTTATAAAATTATCAAGTCACTGACAGAACTCAATTATAAATTCATCAAGTCACTGACAGTACTCATTTATAAATTTATCAAGTCACTGACAGTACTCAATTATAAATTCATCAAGTCACTGACAGTACTCATTTATAAATTTATCAAGTCACTGACAGAACTCATTTACAAATTTATCAAGTCACTGACAGTACTCAATTATAAATTTATCAAGCCACTGACAGTACCTATTTATAGATTTATCAAGCCACTGGCCATTTTCTTCCATTCTGGATTTCGTGTATCACAACATTGTATCTAAAATCTTTTCCCTTTGCATCAATAATGAGCAACATGGTGTATGAACTAATAATAACACACTCAAAACATCTCCAACTAACTGTTTACACCACAATGCTTTGTAAGCTAATATTTTACCCAAGTAACACACTGGTGACTCATTCAGATTTATTCGTTGTTGACAATGCCATTTACACCTCCTTACATGTTATTTTAAGAAAGTTGTTTTTTTCTTTTCCTCGACCAAAGTTATATATCTGGAGGAATAAAAGCACCACAGTCATAACAGCTGTGAAATGTAGCACCGTGTTCATTACAGATGCTTAAATTACATTTCTTTGTACACCAACACTCAAAGTCATTCTGAATTCTATAAATCAAAGAAATCCTGGACCAGACATTCACCTTTCAATGTTTACCCATTTTTCTTTCCTCTCTCACAAACATCATTTTAACTCTCTCCATATTAAAAAATTACCCAGCCATATCTCTCTAAAACAGGATTTATACATAACATAGTTAACACTGTAAGTTAGCTAAATATCTGTGTTCAAACTACTTCTCAATCTCAAATCAAAATAAGAAAATCATTGCTAGAGATTAAATGAGTTTGTTAAAATTTTGCTACACTACCAGTAATTTTTAAAAATAGCATCCAAGGACAGTGTATGAGGATTTTAGAAATATGGTGATGAAAAAAAAAAGTTATTTCACTTATGATGATATTTCACTAAAATATGGACTAATGCATGCTTGATTTGAGTGAAATGAATGAATATGATAATGATAAATATGAACATTTGAATAAAATAAATAATTCATGTCAATTTGAAAACCTGATCAAGCTACTTTGACCAATCCACTTACACTACAACACCAGAACATCCCTATATCAGTCTATTATACTCACTCAAGTAAAACATCCCTATATCAGTCTATTATACTCACTGGAGTAAAACATCCCTGTATCAGTCTATTATACTCACTGGAGTAAAACATCCCTGTATCTGTCTTATCATACTCACTGGAGTAAAACATCCCTGTATCTGTCTTATCATACTCACTGGAGTAAAACATCCCTGTATCAGTCTATTATACTCACTGGAGTAAAACATCCCTGTATCAGTCTATTATACTCACTCGAGTAAAACATCCCTGTATCAGTCTCTCGTTCTTATCCGGGTAAAACAGTTTGCTTTCTGCTTGCTGTCATTAGGTCAAAGATACCTGGAACCGTCTGCCTGTATGTATATGTCCAATCAAGGGGAGATAATGCTGATGAGAGAAATTACCAGTGGATGGCTTGAAGTGAATGGTACAATATCACAGAAGGCTTGGTCAATATGTCAATAAAAATATATAAAACGGTACACTCACAATATTGCATGGAAATCTTATCACAGATTGCAGCTGAGCTGAAATTCCTTCTCCTGAAATATATCACTAAATTCAATATTCTTCTCAAAGTCTTTCCAACAGCTAAGACATTTCAAAATAATACCAAGTCAAGTCATATATGGGAGCATGGAATTTCTTTAAAACTACTATGAAATTCTACTTTGTATATACTGTATATATTTTTTCATTACATTTTTTTGTCATACTCCAACTAAACTAATTTAAATATGAAATCTAAATGAAACACTAAAATGTGTAAAATGTGTACCTAAATGTTAACAACACACAAGAAAATGTTTAGATACAAATACACAACTGGTTTCTGTATTCTGATAATTCAAAAGGTGAGTTTGAATGTAAATTTAAATCACCATGTCTATTACAGAACTAATACAAACTACCTAACTCCTTAACTGATTAATTAATACATTAGTCCACAATCATTAAAAAACATGAATCGATATAAAAGTGAAAGTAGTGATTATTTTGATATCAGTCGTTGACATTCTTTATAATATTGTGTAATTATTTTGAGTTCTAATATGTTAACTATCAATTAAACACAGATATGAAGCCTAACTTGCCGGTGTAAGTATGCTGTAAAACATCCTATATTTCTCACTAGTCCTTTAGGTGTTTCAGACACTCTCCTTTGTCATTCTCTTCTTGTTCTCGTTCTGCCACACTTATGTACACACTTACACTGCAGGAATTCTTTCTTTCACACTGTTTTTTCATACTTTATGGTACATGTACATTCATTCATAAAAACTCCCCTCTTATCCCCATCAATACATTCTCATTGTGTTTTCTTCTCAATGATAACTTACTGTTTCAGTGTGTTATCTTTAAAACAACCCAGAATACCATTGCTTGGTTCATATTTTATATAAACTGGGAGTTTGTCATCAAACAGCCATTTACAAGCAATAAACATTATTTGATAAAATGTGAACAAACTGATAGGTATATCACTAAGGTACCCTAACACGATGATAAACAATGTTTATCTATTGGCTGGTCTCTGTGGTATATCACTAAGGTACCCTAACACGATGATAAACAATGTTTATCTACTGGCTGGTCTCTGTGGTATATCACTAAGGTACCCTAACACGATGATAAACAATGTTTATCTACTGGCTGGTCTCTGTGATAACTCCTCTTAGTGCTTTATCTTATCTTGTTTTATTTTGTTGGTCACCATGGCAACTTGCTTATTTATTTTCTAATTTTGTTGGTCATCTTGGTAGTTTGTCATTGAATGTTCCTTATTTGGTCAGTCACCATGGCAACTTGTTGATGTATTTCCTTATTTGGTCAGTCACCATGGCAACTTGTTGATGTATTTCCTTATTTGTTCCGTCACCATGGTAACTTGTTGATGTATTTCCTTATTTGTTCATTCACCATGGCAACTTGTTGATGTATTTCCTTATTTGTTCAGTCACCATGGTAACTTGTCATTTTATGCTCCTTTTTTTTTGTTCAGTCACTGTGGTAACTTGTCCAGTCACCATATATGTTTGTGTTACACCAGAATTTCAAATTAATTTTTAGTTTGGAATAAAAGCAAAGTGAACAGTTGGAAAATGTCCCCCTGAGTCCTAGTGTTTGAACTTGACGATTGTCCAGTTCCATGTTGGCTACAGATTCTGGCCTTTCAGCTATCAGCTTGACCACTGTCCAGTTCCATGTTGGCTACAGACTATGGTGCCCAGGCCATGACAACTTTGTTAAAGGCTACAAACACACCTTTATTAGGTTTACTGTAAAATGGAAAAAAATGTAGATTATGTCTAGTATCAACAGAACTGACAGTAGGAGGAAGTTCTCCCTTCTATAATGTATATCAGATCTATTGTACAGCTTGGCAGTACAATATAATGTGAAGTCTCAAAGGCAAATGAGCACAGATTTTGTTTGGTTTTAATTTTTTCTTATTTGTTTTTTACATGTTTTTATTCATTTATCAAAGAACTTTCACTAGAAACTTACCACTTAAAGTAACGAGCACTCTCAAATGTTCCATCATGTTTTCCCTCTGAAATGAGAAAATTCCAAATGAGTGTGGGAAGCAAATGGGATGAAAACTATGAATGTAAAACAATATTTTACAAGAGGATAATAAAACACTTTCTACTGTTCCTTCCTCACTGCTCTCTCCCACTGTTCCTTTCTCCTTCCTTCAACCTTTATCTCTCTCCCCTCCTGTTATTTCTGTACCTTACCCTCCTCCTTCCTTCAACCTTTATCTCTCTCCCCTCCTGTTATTTCTGTACCTTACCCTCCTCCTTCCATCAACCTTTATCTCTCTCCCCTCCTGTTATTTCTGTACCTTACCCTCCTCCTTCCTTCAACCTTTATCTCTCTCCCCTCCTGTTATTTCTGTACCTTACCCTCCTCCTGCCATCAACCTTTATCTCTCTCCCCTCCTGTTATTTCTGTACCTTACCCTCCTCCCTCCTTCAACCTTTATCTCTCTCCCCTCCTGTTATTTCTGTACCTTACCCTCCTCCCTCCTTCAACCTTTATCTCTCTCCCGTCCTGTTATTTCTGTACCTTACCCTCCTCCTTCCTTCAACCTTTATCTCTCTACCCTCCTGTTATTTCTGTGCCTTACCTTCCTTGTCTAGTTCCACACCAAGGTATACATCATTACGTCCAGGCAGATGACCAACAAACTTAACTGTTCCCTGACTGAGTTTACCTCCCTGTCGGGAAAACTTAACGACATCTTCTAAGTGAATATCGCCAGGTGAGCGTGGAGCAAAGGGGCGTAACCCTGTTGTTAACGTCACCAGGGAACTGTAAACAACAAGTAAAGTAAGGAATAAACAACAAAACAAATTTGTATTTACACAATACTCCATGTTCTTTTTTTAAATCTTTCTTTATCACATTTTTTTCTTAAAAATCACTGATAATTTTTGTGCATGTTAAATACGAGTCTTATTAGCCTCACAATGATTACTAGTATAAAATAATGAGCAGAGAATTTCAAATTCATCAAAGAAAAAATTGGGCAAGGAAATCATTCAACTTATTATGTCTAGTAAGGTACTTTTCTAGATTCTCTGTTGATGGCAATATAAGCATTATACTATTATCCAGATTATCCACCCGTTATTCTGACCAATATCATCTGATCTAGATAATCAAGATACATATTTATACCTGAATCTGAACTACAATAATGGTTGTTCTGAATCACCTTCGTGTACAAATACCTGACACTTTATGAAGAATTTTGTTTTATATGTCAATATGTTATAGAACTACTCTAGAATTTTTATCAACCAAATTAAAGTCTCTAGTTTTTTAGAAAGTTGCCACACCATGTCTGTTACCAATCTGTCTGATTAGGCATTGAAAAACCAATACGTTATCACAGAAATATACCGCCATGCTTTATCAAGTATACTTCAAATTTAAACCTATAACAAGTCCTTCTACCCAAATCTATGACAGTATATTTGTCTAAACCATAACTAATTTTTACAATATATAAATTTTTAAAAAACGCAAAATATCGGAGATATTACACTAAATATCACTATAACACAAAAGGTCAGTTTTATGATTTATATGATAACCTACTTTACTGTGGTAAAACACTAAAGGTAAAAGCAGTATTAGAACTGACACAAAAAATAGCGACACTTATCACAAAATTAACCAACAAGAATTACAGGAAGTGAAGAGTTGGTGGTTTTAATGTCCAGTTACAGAAAATAAGGCCACATTTTAGCATTAGAGTTAACTCCCATATACCACAAAAAGCAAGCAAATTATTGGACAATTAGAACAACGGGACAATGCCACAACATTATAACAAACAGGTACCCCGGTGCAGGCATTTTGTCATGATCACAACCAAATGCGCTCTTGAGAAGTTCTATATAAGCTTCGTCATACAGAAGGTTGTCTGTGTTGGGAGCTGATGGGGCACTGAAATAAGTTATCAATTATTAAATGTAGTTGTTTTAGCTTCAATAAAAATATACTGACAGCTGTAAAGTTTTTTATTTACATGTCGCTAAGCTAAAAGATTTCATAGAACACACTGCTCAATGCCATAATTTTCATACCACAGAAAATAGTTAAAAGCTATATGGATGAACAGAAGTAACAAAAATACAAGCGAACAACATGTAATATTTACTACAAATTGTTACACATCATAATGTTGTCATCATACCAGGGAAGTGATAGGATAAATTTGTTAACTGATACTTCATTCTATTGAATTCCTTCTGAAAGCATACAAATCACTATCATACATTTATATCCTAGTTAAACAGATAATGGAAACCAATGTTACCTATTGAACAAACACTAATAAAACCTTTGTATAAGTTAGGTTTTCACATTACACAGGTTTACTTATATAGACATTTACAAAGGGGAACCAAACATTTCATTTATTCTGGGGTTTTTTTTGACAAACAAGCTCGAAGTTTTTTCAGATATCTTATTACACAGGTTCTGGTTTATAAAATTCATTAAGCTATACAAGGATGATAACATTTTACAGACACTTCTGTATTACAAAGGTTCTGGTTTATACAAGATGTTGGGTTGCACAAGGCTTAATGGTACAGATGAAGCAGCACTCAGATGATAAGTACCAAGGTAGATAATATAAATTCACTCAAGTCTATATCAGGTCTAAAGAGGGAGGGTCACACAGACAAGCAGAATTCACTGTTACAAGGTATCTTACACAATGAAAATGTGTCAAATATTCTCAACAACATCACAAATATCTATAAACTAACTCTTGTGAATATATGAAAAATGGAAAAATTCAAACTCCCAGAAAGCCTCAAGCATGCAGTGCAGTTGTGAATACCTCATCTACATGTATTTTCCGAATAGGGTTCTGTCTTACAGATCAACTAAATGATGTTCAAATCTTTTTCAATGTAAAGAGGTACAGTCTTTCAACCTTAAAAGAGCTAAACTGAACTTTGTGCTAACAATATCGATGTCATTCTGTGCGATACATAGAATCACAACAAAGGGACACTACTCTCACACAGAAGCGATCACCAACCTTCTGTAGTAGGTTTGATGCATAAAAGGTATGGACTCTCTGTAAACATATAACAATGACAAATTGTTTGACCATGTCTGTATACAGAAATACTGGTCACTTACAGCAGAACTATGTATTTAAAATCTGAGCACCACACTCTCATCTCTAACACTGTTATCACCATTAACATTCCTCACAAAGTATAAGTAAATATTTAATTGTCTGTGATTGAAAATTGAAAGTCAAAACTTTTACACTAATATATACAGAATTTATTCTACTTATGATTTTCAAATAAATTAAAAATCAATGGATTTTCATCTATGAAAACTTTTCTTTTGATTTTGGAAATGACAGAAAAGTATTTCATGCCAAAATTTGAAGTAGTTTGATCTTCAAAGTGATAAATACTCTGTAAAAGGATTCGACATTTTCTCTTTGGTGTGATTTCACTGCCAGTGTAATGTTACTACACGATTCAAGTGACTTAATTCTGTCTGGTATATTGCCCTGTGAAATGTCAGGGTCATTTTGCGACAAGGTCTCCTTGTAGTAGCTGGTGACTACCTCACTGAACAACATACCGAAGTCCCATCAGATGTTGTTCATTGTAAAAGGACATGAAAATGACAACACAGAGTGGTCAGCTTCTTAGCTTCCTCAGAAACACAGTCACAGGTAGGTGTGGTCAAGGTGAAACACATGACCACATAGGTAAACATTATTTTGTAAATAGATTTAGCAACAGAAAACAAGATACAAAAGGCAGCTTCATGATTAAAATTATTTAAATGCAATTATGGAGACAAATATGTGAAATACATGCCATGTTAAATACGGAAATTGAACCCACACCAGAAGTCAACACTTAAGCCAAAACGCTAGCCTGCTGCTAAATCAAATTCTCTTATTGCTTCACAGGTCAAGACTTATCATCATAACAGCCTGGACAATGATACCAGTAACTAGCCCTATCACAGCCTCACCTGGACAATGATACCGGTAACTAGCCCTATCACAGCCTCACCTGGACAATGATACCGGTAACTAGCCCTATCACAGCCTCACCTGGACAATGATACCGGTAACTAGCCCTATCACAGCCTCACCTGGACAATGATACCAGTAACTAGCCCTATCACAGTCTCACCTGGACAATGATTCCAGTAACTAGCCCTATCACAGTCTGACCTGGACAATGATACCAGATTGGTAGTAACTAGCCCTATCACTGCCTGACCTGGACAATGATACCAGTAACTAGCCCTATCACAGCCTCACCTGGACAATGATACCAGTAACTAGCCCTATCACAGCCTCACCTGGACAATGATACCAGTAACTAGCCCTATCACAGCCTCACCTGGACAATGATACCAGTAACTAGCCCTATCACAGCCTCACCTGGACAATGATTCCAGTAACTAGCCCTATCACAGCCTGACCTGGACAATGATACCAGTAACTAGCTCTATCACAGCCTCACCTGGACAATGATACCGGTAACTAGCCCTATCACAGCCTCACCTGGACAATGATACCAGTAACTAGCCCTATCACAGCCTCACCTGGACAATGATACCAGTAACTAGCCCTATCACAGCCTCACCTGGACAATGATTCCAGTAACTAGCCCTATCACAGTCTGACCTGGACAATGATACCAGATTGGTAGTAACTAGCCCTATCACAGCCTCACCTGGACAATGATACCAGTAACTAGCCCTATCACAGCCTCACCTGGACAATGATACCAGTAACTAGCCCTATCACAGCCTCACCTGGACAATGATACCAGTAACTAGCCCTATCACAGCCTCACCTGGACAATGATTCCAGTAACTAGCCCTATCACAGCCTGACCTGGACAATGATACCAGTAACTAGCCCTATCACAGCCTCACCTAGACAATAATACCAGATTGGGTGTTACTAGCTGTAAACCACATCTTTTCCTGTACAAACACACAGACAGACTTACCTGGAAGATGCTGACAGCATGTTCTTATTGTGTTGTGTAGGAATAACCCCTGGAGTAATTGACCGGAACCCTGCTGGCCCAGTGTGAGGACAGGTTTTGCTGAAGGTTGGTTTTTCACCACTCTTTGTTGGGGCTGGAGGATGGGACCTTCCTAGGCTTCCTGGGGGTGCAGACCTCTTCCTCAGTTCTGAACAATTACAAAATAGAATATAAAATTTATGATAGAGACTAATATCCAGGTTACTATGACCTTTTATCCTGCATGAAGTCTTGGAGGGAAGGCATGGGGGAACAAAGGTTAGCTTTTATCTCATAGTAGGGGGAGGGGGGTGGGAGGAGTGGGGAGAGATGGGGGTGTTGTGGGGTGGAGGTATGGTGGGGTAGGGGAAGTGGGGTTGTTTACAAGAGCATTTTTTGTTGGCATTTTTAATGAAACTGTCAATGATGTGGGAGGGCTTACTGCTGGATAAATATGGTCCCAGAATTATATGTCACCTGTAAAACACTTATCATCATCACTCCATCAACAGGTACATGACTTTCTGTCATCAATTTGTGTACCACTTCTAGTAAGATGAGGTGTTGTATAGAAAAAACAGTGATGAAAATACCAAAGTCAATGAATCTAGGGCAAAACAGGAGCAAAAATAAGATTATAGAGACGCCTGAAAAATACAAAAAATCACAACCTGGTGTTCCAGAATGGTAAGCATCTTCTGCTTCATCAATGACACAAACCATATAAACATTAATCAATCCAAGTAAATAATGTCACATTTCAAGATGTAAACAAGGAGATAAACAACAACAGAACCACTAGGCATAATAGCAAACATCAAACACATCCTACATATCCCAATTAAAACCGTCCTTGCCTTTAGCTGAATCTTCTGAGAACTAGGTGTTTGCTTTATCGGGATGAACAGTTTATCTTCTTCCCCACTTCTATATGGTTAAGATGTCATCATCAGACCTAATCAAAAGATTAATGAGATATTTAAAGTATCACCACTAACCTCGTCCGTCTGCAGACTTTGACCTTCGCCTCAAACTGGTAATCTGCTCTTCAATATCGTCAGCTGACGAGTCTGACCCATCTGACTGCAGTGAGTCATGTCTGCGTCTGTGTCTTCGGTGGTTCGATGAGTGGTGGCGCCGGTGTAGGTCTGATCTCTGTGGTGACTGTGGTACCATTTGTTTGTCAAAAGGCTGGGCATTCACGAGAATGTCTGTTCCTGTGTCACTCTCGTCAGCTTTGTCGTCAGCATAAGTACTCTTCCTCAAGGTAGTGTAGTCTACAGTAACAACAGAATGAAATATTCTTCAAATATCTAACACTGTCATCTTCAAACATGAAATAAAATCCTGGATAGTATTTCAAAGCAACTGGGATAATCTTGATACATTTGCTTATCATTTCAGTAGGACTTTCCTTTTCAGTATATAAGTAGGGAATTAGACTGCAAGCAAACATGAACCAATACAAAATCTAACTTTTCTGCAACAATTTTGAACAAAAACAAAACAATTTCCCTGAAATGAAACTGATACTAAAACACTACATCAATGTTTCCATCAATCTGTGTCCATAATATTTTAGATAGGACACAAATATGTTTATTTTTGTTTAAATAAATGATAAACTATATAGATGTTATCTGGATCTATGTAAACCTGTGTCCTGTTTAGATCTAGTCATCTGTTGATTTCCAAACCCATATAAACATAAAATTGTAATGCTCAAATATTTCTCTGACACCAAATTTAAGCTCAAATATTTCTCTGACACCAAATTTAAGGAAATATAATACCTTGTATCACCCAGTTTGGGAGAAAACCTAAGTACATGTTCCTTTTGATCAAACCAATAGAAGATCCTGGGCCGACAATAGCTTTGTCAATAATATACAAAATCAACAGTCTTCTGTCAACAGAAATGATCATCACACGATTTATCCTGTAGTGATATAGAACTCTACACAGCTACCTGTAGTCAATGAATTAAAAAGTTGGCGTGTTCCTTCGCCTGTTATAGCGTGGAGCAGACTGACATCTGAACAGTATAAACAGTGTATTGTATAGACCATACTGGGGTACAAATTGCTTTTGATTTACAATATAACAATCATTTCTCGCAACAATAAGTGACATTGAATACTTGAAGTGACTCTCCACTGCCACGATAACTTTAAATATTCTCCCTGTTTTACCGACATGTTCTGACTGCTCTGCAGCCATCTAACAACAAAACACGTTCAAACAGAGTTTACTAGCCTTTCTGATTAAATCAAACAGAGTTTACTAGCCTTTCTGATTAAATCAAACAGAGTTTGCTAGCCTTTCTGATTAAATCATAGTCTAATTCTCCAAAGTTCTTTTCTTGCCTTGAAGAAATATGAAAAAAATATCTGATTGATAATTGTGTAAGCAAGATGAGGTAAAGGGATGTACAAGCTGATTTACATGAAAGATTGGTTAAAGCTAAACAAACTCCAGGTAATAGATTAATGTTCTTCATCACAGCCTCTATTCATTTGTTTTATTTAAATCTGGTCTTTCTGTATGATGACCCTATACCTTCCTCTGTCTATCTTCGACCTTGATTCAAAGTCTTAGGTCATCACTCCTCCACAAACCCTGTACCTACCTCTGTCTGTTTCTCGCTGTGATACAACACTAACCCTGTACCTACCTCTGTCTGTTTCCCTCCACTAACCCTGTACCTACCTCTGTCTGTCTCCCTCCACTTACCCTGTACCTACCTCTGTCTGTTTCCCTCCACTAACCCTGTACCTACCTCTGTCTGTCTCCCTCCACTTACCCTGTACCTACCTCTGTCTGTTTCCCTCCACTAACCCTGTACCTACCTCTGTCTGTCTCCCTCCACTTACCCTGTACCTACCTCTGTCTGTCTCCCTCCACTAACCCTGTACCTACTTCTGTCTATTTCCCTCCACTTACCCTGTACCTACCTCTGTCTGTTTCCCTCCACTAACCCTGTACCTACCTCTGTCTGTCTCCCTCCACTTACCCTGTACCTACCTCTGTCTGTTTCCCTCCACTAACCCTGTACCTACCTCTGTCTGTCTCCCTCCACTTACCCTGTACCTACCTCTGTCTGTCTCCCTCCACTAACCCTGTACCTACTTCTGTCTATTTCCCTCCACTAACCCTGTACCTACCTCTGTCTGTCTCCCGCTGTGATACAACATTAACCCTGTACCTACCTCTGTCTGTCTCCCGCCTGTCATAACTGTCTTTGGTTCGGTATGGAGGAGGTGCTCCCGTATCAGACCTGGAGTACCCAGCGGTCAGTACAGCCGTTGAGTCACTTCGATCAGTATTTGTACGTCTGTTCAGCTCATCTGTCAAAAGTATTTCATCTCAGTTAAAGTGACAGCTAAAATGCTGTTACAAAACTGCTTAAAAACATACAGTTAAAAAAATGAGTGGCAGAGCTGAGAGAATTAGGAGGTACAACTCTGACGTGGACGTGGTCACATCACAATCACTGGGAGGTCTGATCAATAATACCGTGCGGAGCTTATAAATAAACATTCTGATTAAAATGTGTAATTCACATTTGTACAATCTTTATCAGACAAACTTCACACAATATGTATACTGAGCTACATCATTCTTACACCACCTATAAATGTCTTAGCAACATGTGCTTCAATAAGAGAATTTGTCAAACATGTAACCAGATTCTTTTTTCACATCCAAAAGTTATTTGAATACAAATTCAATTTCTATACATCTCAAAAATTACAAAAGAAAAATGAAGCAGTGTTTAATCACTATTTAAATGTAAATCTAAATAAATAATCAGGAAATGAAACACTGTTTGAACACTATTAGGGAATCAACAACATGCATTACCAACAGAAAGCTCTATAATGACATGCAGTAAAAAAATACCATTTATATACTGTGATATACATGTAGTCACATGATCCACCACAAAGACTGGGTCATCCAGTACAATTACTACAAAACCTTCCTCAAAAAGTAAAAAAATACAACCAATCCACCTTTCATGTACTTCTTTACCTCGGTAAGTACACAGAAACCCCACAACCATCAGTGTAATTTGGTAAATCTTTCCCAGTAAATAATTCCACCACACAATTTCCAAGTAAGTAATCATACCACCAAGTTATATAACATATATATATACAATTGGTTGAGGTATAAAAGTAAGACAAAACTTTGAGGTGAAACAACATGCCAGATCTTATAATGTCTGTTTAGAGTCAGACTGAACTAATGAGGAACTCTTTGCTTTTCATTCTAAAAATCTGTATGACTTAATGATATGCAATATAAATTCCTAATTTACAGAGAATCTGATCCTGATATAACCAAGTTGTAACACTTTAGACATCCTCTCCTGTCATAATACCATCTTGAGATCTTAGATTAAGGATGAAAAATAAAAAGTTTTGATTCAATTTTTCTGTAAGTTGTACAACAAAGCCATCCTACTACTATATCTTGTCATATTTTCACTCACGTTTGTTATTTATGGTCAACCTTTTCATCCATGAACAGGGAGGCAAATTTAAAATGAGGCAAAATTTTATACACTTATATAACCTTTTTATATAATTAGACGGTGAAATGAAAATGAGGTGAATTGGTGTATAATGGCACAGGGACAAAAATAACCAGGGGTGAAAATATCCTAGTATCGAAAATGAGACTTAGATGATCTTAATGAAGTTTTATTATCTAAGTATTACTTACAAGGTAGACTAACTTTATCCTAAACTGGTAATTATTACTGATGTATTGAAGTGAAACAAGGTGTTACATTAAATCTATATCCTTGTTCAATAGACATGACATGGCCAGCAGCAAAGAAACCTACTTGGAACATCAAATGCTTGATTCAGCATCTGTAACTAAATCCTAGGTATAACCCCAGTAAAACACTTATAGTTACTCAAACAGAGATATACAATCTGTTAATGATCTGTTTCAGAACAATATTTGTGTATAGTATAATTGTTTTGTAGATCTATAAACTTAATAAAGTTGACAGCTGAATTTAGCCAGTGATATGAGTATGATGTAATGATAATTACTCCACAATTATGTCTCCTAAATAAAAATCATTGTGAAAAAATGTAGATATAACGCTATAACTACAGAATGAAGTATGATAATATAAGCAGGCAGTTTAATAGTTTTCACTCTTATTTTTTCCAGTTTATAAAGTAGGGGGTTCTATCTATATACACACACCAAACTCAGAGTACATGTTAGAAAGTCTCCATCTACCTATAATATCAAGGAACAACAAGTTCAGAATCCTTGTTACAAAAAAGTGATCTCAATGTGTGCCACAGACAGACAACATAAATCAGGTGTTAAAAATTTGGAAATATTCTCAAGGATTCTAAATTTGTAACAGCAAGGATACAATATAAGCTGACAAGAGACATACAGAAAATGGTTAAAAGTTTGATAAAGGATTAAGGTTACAAAAGGTGCAATATATATACATATAAGATACATATATACAATGTATGTGTATAAATATGGAAAAGCAGACAATGACCGTAAGGGTTTAAAGGTCAGGAGTTCAATCTACCCTTTAAATGGAAAGGATATACAACTTGACAATGTAAAGATATAACTTATAGCAAGGAAAAAGCACACAAGGACGTTGTGAACCTGACTGATTACACACCAGTTCACCCCACCAACAGCACAGCAATTCTAGGTGGTTAAATATATCTGGATAAGTGTATAAAAAAACCAGTGTGCACATCAAGACCTACCATCCCACCCATATACAGGACGCGGCAATTGTGCACTACGAGGTCGTGAAACATGGTGATGGCGACTTGATGGCGGTGGTGATGCGGCACGGCCTCGCGGGACCGACCCAGAGTATCGCCGTTCTGGGGCATCTCTTGAGCGCCCTCTAGAGTGCACATGATGATCTGCTTCGGAACGCCCCCTACTGTGGGCAGCATGAAGATCGGCCTCTGATCGTGACCATTCTACAAATGTGTGAGGATATATGGAATAGCCTCTAAGAACAAAGTCAGAATCTGGATTTTTATAGTGAATATTTCCCAACATTGTCATCAATCACCATAGATACTTCTATTATAGAGGTCCATTATTCTTGTACATCCAACATACTGGCTACACCTGTGCCCAAACATGCAATAGACATGTTCAACTTAGGCCTAAAGCCTCCAGTACAAAGTAGGTAATACACCGTCACAATGTTTGCTTAAACCCCAGGATCTACGAGCTTCAGTTGTACGAGACGTCAAATAAACTAGCTGCCATGTTATAAAGAGGGCTGACACCAAATAAACCAGCACCATGGTATCACAACCACACATCAAATATTCATAGGTACCACACATCAAATGTTACTGTACAGCAGCAGCCTGTATCAGCTGGCACTTATTGATGCCTAACAAAATGACATTGCTATACATGTTATTGTCAGGGTCGCTAGGGTGTTTGATCAATATATATCCATACAACCTAAGAAATGTTTTATAGCTTACAAGTGATCTCCCTATCTACAACAATAAACTCGTCTAAATGAATGAAAGGATAAGCTTATTATAAAAGTGAAGGTGTGAATAGAACTTTAAACTTTTCATTTACAATGTGTACATTAGATATCGTGATATTAGCAGAGGAAAGTTTAAACAATTATAGAGTTCAGAGTTTCTACAGTTTTAAGATAAAATAAGAATCTAGATTTTAGATCTTAAGATTTTCTAAGATTACTGTGTCACAGGGAATTTTAAAGTTCAAAAAATGTTGAACATGAAACAATTAACACTTTTTTGTCTAAAAAATTAAATATATCATGACACATGGTTGTATGACAAGAGATATTGGAGAAATCTTGGCACCCACCATTGTCTGATCTTTATTTGTTCTTTAAGAGTTGGATATTTTTCCTTCCTAGCTCTCCTCTTCTCTCTCTTAACTATATGAACTTTTTTATCTTAAGAAATAGTGATAATAATCTTTCACTACCAAATCCAAAATAGTTGTATGTCAGTCATTTTTGTTTTTCTAACAAGTCCCAAAATCAGAGAGGGCACAGCTAGTTAAATATTTAGCTGTGAGAGCATGTTTTAGTGGAGACTAATGTTTGATGAAGGGGTTAGATATTTAGTTGGGATTGTGTATATAACACTATAGAACAAGTATTAGTTATGGCCATAGACAATGGGAACAGGTGCTGTAGCTGATAATTATCTATATAATGATATACAGAACACATATAACCTACAACACACAGTATAACTTCTACAACAACATCGGAGAAATTCTCCACAGTAAATACTCTATCATTTCCTTACACTCCAGGTAACAAACACTTCCTTGTGAGTCCTTTATGTTCCCTGTACCTGGTAGCAAGGACATTTTCTAATACTGAACTGATATATCTATATAAAATATTTTTACTGTGATAAATGTTTAAACCTACCTCGTTTATCTCCTAGGGAGTTCTGCTGCGTCAGCTTGAGTAGTTCGGAGTATGATGATGTCAGCGCTCTGTATTCCTGACCAGAAGAATACTTCTGACTTTCTACAGAATAACTATCCTTCAGACTTCTTTCTCGTTGTTCAGATTTATCCCGGCCACTATAACTCTGTTTTTCAGGTGCTGTTTGCTTGTCGTACCGAGTCAAACCTAAATTGTCTTTTTCACCAGATGTGCTACCACCATCTGGTCTTGACCTGTAACCCTCTGACCTTGACCTATCTATGTAGTCCTGGTCATATCTATCTGACCTTGACCTTGATAATTCATACTGTGTAAGTTTGTCCATAGGAGGATCATACCTATATTTGGAATCTTCCTGGTGACTGGAACTCTTGTAAATATTAGACTTGGCCTCAGTACCGTTGAGGAGTTTGTAGTCATCTCTATCAGACTGAGATCTATATTTGTCTTCTTTATCAACACTGCTTTTGTATCTCTCCTCTTTCTCCAGTCTATAAAATCTGTCATCTTTTTTCAGACTACTCTTCAACCCCTCCCCTTTCTCTAAATTCCTCCTGTACTTGTCTTCCTTTTCATAGCCAGCCCTATGCCTCTCCTCCTGTTCCTTATCCATAACCCTCCTGTATGTCATGTCAAGTTCTTCTCGGCTCAGTAACTTTTCCTTTGGTGGAAGTCGTTCTGACTGGGTCAACCTGTCTTCAGTAAAATGTAATTTGGTAATATCTGAATGGCTAAGTCGATCATCAGCATACCGTAACTTGTTTTCTGATTGGCTGAGTCTATTATCAATGTAGCGTAACTTTGCATCATCTTGTTTTGGACTCGCCCCTTCTAGCACCTTACGAATTTGTGTGACCTCCTCTCTAAGTGCCAGATTTTCTTCATGAAGTTTATAGTTACGTTCTTTGAGGGCACGGTTGTCATCTTTGAATTGTTGAACTTCGACCCTGAGTCGGCGGTCCCCATCACCATATCCTTGTTCCCATAATGTAGAAATCTACAAAACAATCAAAAGAAAACTTATGGTTTAACTCCATAACTCTCAAGTTATAGATCATAAGTAGTAGTCTCGTGACTTTTCTGACCAATCAGGAGCCAGACATGTGACATCCAACTTGTGTTAACTGGTACACCAGACATCCTTACAGTGAATTCTATAGTGAAGTTCTTTAAGGACATATTACTCCATTCCTTTCTGTACAAGTCTCATTATTGCTGCTTACAGATGATAGGATTTACCTTGTCATGTAGACGTCGATTCTCTGCTTGTAGATCAGACAGACTGGTGTCCTTGAGTGCGGCAAGCTTTTCATTTTCAGCTTCTAGTTCCTTACACTTTTTCTCCACATTAGAGAGTTCACTAACAGCGGACTCGTTAGCTTCCTGGAGGTCCTGTACGTGACTCTGTAACTCTTCTACAATGACAGATGTAACCATAGTAACCATCAAACTTGTCTAACAACATGGTCAGGTTTTAAACAATGAAGAAAGAAACATTCAAGAATCAAACTAAAAGGATCAGTGTTTTCTTGATCTGGGTAAAACTGAAGTTTCTGTGAACCAAAGGAAAGTATGGACATACCCATTTTCCTCTGGAGAGCGTATGGATTATTGGGACTATAATCACTTAGTCCCATACTTTCACCATCCCTGTTCTCCATCTGGCCCAGATCTTCAAGGCGGTCTCGCAGTTTAACCACTTCTCCTGCTAGGATCTCTTTCTCATCCATGAGCTGGTTATATTTCCTCTCCCACTGTGAAACAAAGGTCAGGTCAGGTAATTCTCGGTCAAATATAAGGATTTCATAATATGTCTGTAGGTTTTTGTCGTTTTATAGAGTTAAAAAAATAAACAAACAAAACTTCTGTCACTTTACACAGACCTACCTCAGCAAGGTTTCCACGGCTACCTGGTGCTGCCCGATTCCTGGCCAACTCTAACTCCTCCTTCAGCGTGATGTTCATTTCCTTGAGGTCACTTGCCTGGACCGTCATTTCTTTGACCTCAATCTCACGACTGCCCAACAACTTCCGCAAGTTTCGGACAGTGTCCTCCAACTCCTGAATTCTCCTTGTATGAATATCCTAAAAATAATAGAGGAAAGACCATACTGAAATTCCTTGTTTATGATAAATAGAATCGCATGATTTATCTCATTCCACCAGATGCAATTAAAGGGTCAGAAGAATCATATTAACTGGTCACTTCAGATTATTTATTAGGAAAACGATGGCTTTTTTTGGTTACATTTTATTTCAGTACATCTGTGTATTTACCAAGTAACATGTGTATGTGATACATATATTTTATATTCCTCTGTATTCTGGAGATTTCCTGTGTCCATACCAAACATAATAAACACATTTCAGGCAGCAGCTAGCAGCACTGCTGATCTATTTCTTACTGATCCTTGTAGAAAGGTTTTGAACACAAAACTGATGAATGGATGCATTTTCTCCCCTATTTCAATGCTGTAAGGCCTCTCAGGAAAAAAATATGCATAGTAAAAGAATGAAGAAAATGAAGTAATGAGATTTGAAACAGATACATACCACATACTTCATGTTTAGGCTGTTAGATTACATCCATTCCAACAAACCCACTGGTTAAATTAGTACTGAGGATGATACCGTTGTATTCTTCATTCCATTTGAACCGAACATGTTTAGCGCGTTACTAGTTAAAACAATACATCCAACACCCTTCAATCTGTGTCGTGTTTTGACACATTCGTTAAAACTCAGAACTATGAAAGAGTAACTGTTTATGGTACCCTAATCCTTTTATCCCCATAAACCTATTTAGAATGACCCAATTCAATTGAAATTCAAAACCATTGTTGTCAAATGGGGTAAACCCTTTAAACAAATATTTGTACCAACAATGGACCTTGTGTCAATGTGGCTACATACCCAAACCAACAGGACTGAAACTATAAAGACACACAACCCAATGTTATACATTCAATGTAGCTCTTGTTTTACTTATGTAACTAATACTGGTCTGTAATAAGTACTTAAACAAGCCATTTCCTATGATAATGAAGAGTACCTAGTAAACATATTGTAATTACTTCTGATATTTATCCTTTTTTTTCCTACACCACATGTACCTAATCATCCTGACAATGGTAACATTCCAGAGACCATGGAGGCAGACAAAAATGCTGTCTTAAAAGTGAGAATGGCTTCAAAGTAAACATTTTCCTTTTTAAAATCAACCATAATATTTTGGTTTTATATTTTGTTCATCTGACACATCAAGACTAAATATCGACTTACCTCCTGTTCCCCGTTGACATGGTAACCATTGGCAGCAGATGTTGGTGTGATAGTTCGAGTGCTGGACCTTGAGGATGCTCCTGACCTTGGAGCTGACCCTGTAGCTAATGGTGACATCCTGACTCCTGGGGAGCCAGGAACTCGGATGTGATTATCAGGGGTCATGCTACGTTTCTCTGCCTGTATCCTCTGTTGTGTGCTTGTCAGAGGAAGGCTAGCTGCACTTGCTGACCTTTCACCCATATCTGACCCTGGCCTGACCCCTGAAGTAGCTGGGGAAGCAGCCATTATCTGTTGTTGCTGGGCTGTGGGAGTTCGTCTGGGGTCACTTCTGTCAGAGAAATATTGGGAAAGCTCCTGCTCACTTGTAAGGCTCTGTGGACGACTTCCAGAGCCTTGGCTTCCATGGTAACTTCCTGCAGCAGATCCATGGATACTGCCCTGGTTCTGATTTCCTCTGAGAGAACCCTGATTGCTCCCTGAACCCAATACACCAGACACATGGTAACTGACAGGAGCAGGACTTCCGGCAGCAGATCCATGGTAACTGGCAGGTGCTGGACTTCCTGTGGCAGACCCATGGTAACTTGCAGGTGCTGGACTTCTTGTAGCAGAGCCAGGGTAACTGGCAGGTGCTGGACTTCCTGTGGCAGAGCCATGGTAACTTGCAGGTGCTGGACTTCCTGTGGCAGACCCATGGTAACTTGCAGGTGCTGGACTTCCTGTGGCAGAACCATGATAACTGGCAGGTGCTGGACTTCCTGTGACAGAGCCATGGTGACTTGCAGGTGCTGGACTTCCTGTGTTAGAACCATGGTAACTGGGGGGTGCTGGACTTCCTGTGGCAGAACCATGGTAACTGACAGGTGCTGGACTTCCTGTGGCAGAACCATGGTAACTTGCAGGTGCTGGACTTCCTGTGACAGAACCATGGTAACTTCCTGGAACAGACCCATGATAACTGCCAGGAGCTGGTGAACCATTAAGTACATCATGTGTAGCATTTCCTATGACATCTTCCACTGGTTGAGGTGTCTGTCTTGCAGAAGAATGTGTGGACTTTATGGGTGTCTGTCTGGCTGATCCATGCTGGGATCCGGAATGTTCTGAAATGGCTACTGGCGTAGACTGGCCTAATACATCTCCAACAAAGGTAGGACTCTGCTTGTCTGATCCATGGTAAGATTGGACAGGAGAGCGTGTGGGTGTCAGCTGCCTACTCAGTACATCCTTTACAACTACATCTTCTTGTGGTGTGTTTCTTGCCGAACTTGTGTGGGAGTGTACAGACCCTGACCTCTGATCTGTAAAGAAGTTGGTAATTACATCCTCAACTGGTGTGTGTTTAGCTGAACCATCGAGGGAGGGTTCATCAGACTTTAGAGGTGACCTGAGATCCTCACCAATGTAAGGGTTGGATGATGTTGGTTGTAAGGGGCTTCCAGCAGACCTATTATCAAAAGATGAGTGATGAGATGGTGGTATGCTGGATCGCTCCACTTCATCCTCAATCACAGATGCATCCAAACTACTTTTCATCTGATCATTATTATATATATTAGTTCCACCATCTTGAAATGACTCGGCTGCATTGTCACCAAGTGGGCTTTGCCGTCCAGCAGATGTGAAGTCATCACCACCCTGAGGATCAGATTTGGTGGCAATCTGGGCTTCCATCTCAAGATTGTCAATAGACTGTGTCATTGTAAGTTGCTGGCGGATGAGTTCTTGGTATTTGTTAGAGATGTTGATGACAGGATCTGGTCTACTTTTGGAATCTGACCCCCTGTACTGGGAGTGATCTGCACTGATGCCCTGATACTCATCTACAAAGTTGTTAGATTTAAATGTCGCTGACACAGGTCGATCTTGCTCTCCCTCATCATCAATCACATCTGGAAAGTAAGAAAACATTCACTCTCAACAAAATCATTCATTCATCCTCATTTCTTCAACAGAAATCAGATACAATGCTGTATAAGTCATGAGAAACTCTGTTTTAACTTTCAGAGATTATTTCAGAAATTTGATAAACAGGTACATTTTAGTAATACAATGTCTTATCTATCTTACAAAATCTATCTTGTTTTAACATGCAGAATTCTTCTATGGATAACATCACAATCACGGAACACAATAATACTGATTGTTATGTGAGATTTTCTACGGTGGTTCTCCAGTACAGGAGTCAGTGATAACAAACAATAAGTTTATATGGTTTTAATTACTGATAAGTTGACCCAAGGTAAGACATAAGCTCTCGTGTGATTGTATATATGTAGTCAACACTGTAGGTGTGATGACACTTGAGATCAGAAATTTCGTAGACAATACCTATAGATTTGGCCATGTTGTTGGAAACAAAAGAAAAACTGCACCAAAACATTGTTACAAAGACACCAGAAGTCTATCAAATCACAGCAACTCAATTCATCCAAGATTGCAAATAAGATATTGAGATTTAAATATATATATTTTTTTTATGTGTTCCTTTCATATGAAACAGAGTTCCAGTAGTTAGGTGACGGCGCGGTTTAGATGGAATCTTTCCTCTTATCACTTAACAGCCAGAGATATTTGTTTACTGATAGTACTTAAACAAAGGGAATGTGAACCTTCTCGTCGACCCTGTCTCAATGAGATTGTAGAATATTGAACACTGACAAACAGATAACCATCTTCACACATAGACTGTCAACTCAGAGAAATCCTGTAAGAGCATGTACAGGGAAGAAACGGTGTTTAATATATATCTGATTTATGTCTATATCAAATTCATATTACAAAATAATGATAATTTTGGCTAGTTATCATGCTACATTGTACCACACACACATCATAAAATACGTGTATGTAGCATTCTAATTTACGAGTTAAAGTAAACAAAATGAAAAATGTTTTTTAAACTTTGTAATGATTCATTGAAGGTGAGATATATTTTCTTGCATATATTATCCAATGAATTTAAGTAATGAGTTTGGTAAACATAATATACATATACAAAAACAGCACTGCATATCTCATGACGTATACAGTTAGGCAGACTAAAGCAACATGACATACATAGTACTGTACATTGTATTTTATAAACTGTCAAAACATTCAACCAAGACCCAAAAATCAGGGTCCAAAATTCTGACCACCAAGCTAAAGACCACAGATTAAGCATCACATCAGCACAATCCCCAGTCACAGAGAATTTAAAACATCCTGTAACCAAGGTTACCATTAAAATGCTCCTTACTTTACAGTGGAACCTTTTGAAGCCATGGTGTGGCAAATGCTCATTGAAAGAAATTCCTTAACTTAAGATTGTCCTAAGATAAACGTCAACGCTAATGTTGTGAAACTTCTCATTTATCAAAGAACATTGTTTGTAAAAATACAACCAGTAAATATTTCAAGGCTGCCAGTGATTTCATATATATCATTCATCATTCAGAAATGTAATATATCTAAGATCTTCAAGAAAAAAGAAATAATTCGAAAATTTCCATTCCAAAGTTTAGAATTTGAATATGAAGTTTTACGATGACATTAACTTTCGGAAACCCAAATCCAGCAAAGTTACACTTCTACTTTCAGCACTTCAGTATTCAAAGTCTTCAAATAAGAAACAATATGTCAAATTTAAGAGGTTCCACATAAAATTTCAAATAATTTTTAATGAAACACAAAGAAAAAAAAAGTTTCCACATAAAATAACAACACATAAAACTATTAAACATTTAAAGCTGTGTATAAAATGAAAATCACATCTGTGTAATGCTAGTACATACCTGGGAGACTCTCCCTACTCATGACTGTCACAAAAAAGTGTTAATTAGAAGACCAGGTCAGAAAGTCACACTTCCACTAATAGCTAATTCAAATAAATCCTCATGTTTATGTCTGACAATCAAATCTACCTGTCACACAAAGTCCAATCCAAAATTAATTTGTTTAAAATTCAGCACATCATTGTTGATTTTTTTGAACATGAAGACTTAAACTCTTCGGTCCAATCACACAATCCGGCCAATTTATAGCTGTGTGTTTTTAAGATTACAAACATTGTGTGTGTAAGAGAATTGTTGACCCATGAAGTTGGCATTCAGTGATTTCCAAGTTTGGTGTTATTGAGTGAGATCACAACGAGATAAATTTGGTATGTATATATCTACCTACCATACAGGGTATGGAGTGCAATGCAGGTATAATTTCTAATCACTTGCTTGTAGAGAACCTTGTTGACATGGTTTATAAATCCTCACATACAAATCTTGGTTGACATATCCTTTGTTCTATGTACCTCGATTCTGTAACTATGAAATAATCACGGTCAGAGAGCCTGGTTTGTCAGACCTTTCTCCTTGGTGAGTATTCCTTCCCTAGACTGCTTCATAAAGAATTTAATATGCACCAAGACCATCTTTATCATACTTAAGTTTTTATTAAAAAGTCACCGAGAACTTTATCCTTTTTTCGTAGTCTTGAGAATCAACAGATCCACATTGTGAGAGCCAATTTATACCCTGAGACATGTAGTAACACAATCTCTAACGTATTAGTTACTTAAGTCCTAATAGAAAATCTCGCCTCCAAACCCTACTAACCATTACAACTACTGTTACCAAACTGGTATAGAAACATGAAATCAGTGTCCAGTTTGATAGATCTATGATCTGGTTTCCACCATACAGGTGGGTACATTGACCCATTTTATGACACTGCAATAAACATGTAAATCAACAAATACTGACCAACATGTTGTACCTATCTATCCAACAAACTGGACCAGCTACCATTAATATGTGTGACTGATTCATACAGTCCAAATGGAACATGTTGTACCTATCTATCCAACAAACTGGATCATCTACCATTAATATGTGTGAATGATTCGTACAGTCCAAATGGAACATGTTGTACCTATCTATCCAACAAACTGGACCAGCTACCATTAATATGTGTGACTGATTCGTACAGTCCAAATGGAACATGTTGTACCTATCTATCCAACAAACTGGACCAGCTACCATTAATATGTGTGACTGATTCATACAGTCCAAATGGAACATGTTGTACCTATCTATCCAACAAACTGGATCATCCACCATTAATATGTGTGACTGATTCGTACAGTCCAAATGGAACATTCCACAAATTACAACATGTTACATAAAAAAACATCTTTTAGAAACAAGGAGAGAAGTATTGGTGACAAAACATGACCAAAAAGGTAGATAAATTCAGTCTATTAACACAACATAGGCGACTATCAACTTTCCTTGAAAATGTATTTTTGACAAATTATCTGCACAAAAATTAGGTATATTACAAAATACTTCCAACAAACTCTATAATTAGCAATGAAATAGGTTGATAATGTCACTAAAAGTGTTACCATGGAAACATGAACTGGACAGTTCAGAGTTAAATGGACAATATTAACTGATCAGAGCTAAAGAACAATATAAGCTTGTCAAAGCAGAGTTAAATAGACAATATGGACTGGTCAGTGCAAGTTAATGGGACATATGGACTGGTCAAAGCAGTGTTGAATGAACAATATTGACTGGTCAAAGTTAAATGGACAATTTGGACTGGTCAAAACAGCATTAAAGGACAATACAAACTGGTCAGTGCAAGTTAAATGGACCATTGGAAAGATGCAGATTACACTTATATGCAAACAGGTGACAGGTATGCAACAATGAAGTGATAGGCAGCATAAATGAATTACTCACAGAAAGGAACTGTAAAGAAAGGGGAGATAAATCAATGAGTTTAGGATAACAAGGCTTAAAGATGCTTCAAAATTTTACTAGTTTTTTAATGTTTTTTTTACAGTTACAGTAATTAAGGAGAAAACAGTTTCTGTAAATATTCCACAATCATACTATTGATTTTAGTGGTAAAACTTTTAGGTATTTTTTTCAATTATGTTGAAACTGAAATACATTTTAGGTTTTCTTGCAACAACACAATTTTATAGACAATAAAATAATCAAACATATGATACCATGAGAATAAAACTTTCCATCCATAGAGACTGATAAGGTATCATTAAAAATTGGGGGGGGGGGGGAATTTTAAAAATAAAACTATTTATGGAGTCTGAATAATTTAAAACACGTCACTCACACCTATTTTCAAATGAGGATTTAAGTGTCCATAAAAAGCCTAAAACTTTTCAAGCAAAGCTATCACATGAGAATCTGCCAACACACTGACATCGTAAATCAATAGATGAAAAAGTAAAAGCTGCTTATAATATTCTCAAATTAAATCAATGACAAGGTTTATACTTTTTCCCAAGGCCATTCTATAGTCAAGGATAACATCAAGCACATTTACAACCCTCACAATGGAAATCAATAGTTTTCCACCAAAAAGATTTTAAACATTTTTTTCTTTATAAAGAAACCTTGCCATTGAATAGCTGAACATTACGGTACTGTGTGTTAAGGCTAATATTTTTAGTACTGGGAAAGAAGGCTTCAAGCTTATTTTCCCATCTCAAGTATAATGCATGTGTGATATCATTGAATTGAGTAAAAACATTGTTTAAACTAAGATTTACATTTTGATTATTATGGCATAATATCTCTTTCAGTTTTCCTGCAAAACAACTTCTGATTCTAATTAAATTTCTCTGCAATTAAATCACAGTAAAAGTGACTGATTATTAATTTGTAAACCAGAAACTTTTTGTTTATGAGAGTTATAATTATTCTGGTGTAAAACAATACATTTTTCTGAAGAAAAACTTGGAAATTCTTTATCAGCTCTGAAAATATAACAAGTAAAAATACTGAACATAACAAGTAAGGAAGCTGGGTATCAATGATGTAAGCTGGTTTATGCTGATTTATACTGTAGTAATAATAACAGACAACAAACACATTTTTTCATCCTCTTTAAGTTTAAAAATACCACACTCGTGTAAGATCATGATAATTGTCACTACTAATATGGAACCTCAATGTTATACCAGGAGTCTAAAGCAGTTACACTCACTTGCAGTATAGTATAGAAAAAGCCTTAAACAACATGTACTGCTGGTTCACATTTGCCTGATTTTAAACAGTTATAAGTGTTATTATGAATTGGTGTGAATTCAGGATGTTGATTTGGTGAATATGTATTAGAAAATGAGAATACTGGGTTAAGCACAATGATTGATATACTCAGCCGTCCAGTTATTTAAAGTGCCACAATGTAAGATGAATGATGAACAATATATCTGAAAAAATGTGTCAGTGGATCAGGTCTTGTGCTTCGATCTGACAATATGTCGAGGACAGATATTGTCACAGTCATTTACAAACTTATGAAAATAATGAAAATCAGGTTTTTTTCAACATATATGAATCATACAGCCTTGACTTTAAGACATAAGCTTCCAGAAATATTTCCCTGAAAGCCTTTCACCCTAAAATGTTGAATTAAATGTCAACGGGTCTATGCCTTTCAAACCTTTAGAAGAAGTCTTTAGGTTTTACCTGAAATTGTGAACCTTGTGAATGTTGACTGATATCGGTTGATGTACAACATGGGTGTTGATGTTATAGAAAATTCATTAAACGTTAAGATTCTCTTTATCATATAATCTGTTTTTTCTTTAAATAAGTGAAAACCCTAAAATTATTTCCTATTAAGATAGACTTATTTTGATACAGATGGTATATTTTTCTCGACCAACACAATCATGTGATTTCAAAAAGATATGACATACTTATGACGTCATGAAAATGCTATTACATGTCTTTCAATATTTATGACATGGCTTTATGTGATTTGTGATATACATTAAGATGTACAATTATCTTATGATTTCCATCTCACTTTTCAAACAAGCCAGATCATAAGAGGACAACGTAAAACAGTTATACTACTGACCTTTCCAGTTCAATGACTAGTTTACATGGGTTATAAAGCTATAGTTAATAGATACTGATAAATCAGCTCCTAAACCAGGCCACATTTCAGACCATGGTATTTTGTCTAATTGTAGTTTTACCATGATGTCAAAGTAAATTCAACAAAATCGAAATACACTTTGAGAATTTATCTACAGTGCACAGTATCAATATCATTTCAACACTGTTCTTTTGTAATTAAACAAATGAAAGAATTGAACCCATGACAACAACTTGAATGGCCTTTTATCTTCAATTTAACAAGTGATACTCAAAATATTTAAATTTTAAAAAGAAGGCATTATTGATATATCTAGTAGTGGTCAGAACTTCTCGTTACACCGGCTTTAACACTGTATAAGAAGTTAAACAATATGTTAGAGACTTCACCGACATTTTAATTAACCCTTTTGGCCTGTGGTGCTGGTGTCATTCACGGATCGCCAGTCACCACATACCGGCATATCCATATACACAAACACGTATAACGGTACATACTTGTGATATTTGCACCGACATGTCAAAAACTAGCCCTCCACTTTATCGATCTTTCATGCACAGTTTTTTCAATAAATATGACACATTTGAGCGGTAACCACCTACCTGTGGAGTGAGAGTTGGGGACATGACCTAATAAACGTTGATTAGATTTGGCTGTGCACACCTTTCCTACCTAGCCTCTATAGAGACAACTTTGATTACACATGGCGGTGGTGTTGTCAGGACTTGTCACTCAGACGCTTGGAAATTGAGGCCTACTTTGGGATATCGATGAAGTCCAGAATTAGCGCTAACACATATACGTGATAACAGGACGTCGGTATATAATAATTCACCAGTTATTTTATATTGAAATATGTATTTCACTTGAAGGATTTTAGCATGGTTCCCCTCAAACACAGGAAGAAAGTTCTAATGCCGTGACTTGTGTGATACTGAAAAATCACTTATAGACTATAGCTATCTCCAACTTAAATCATGGAGTATTAAATATCTTAACTGTTATATATATATATATATATCGGCGTTATGCACTTATCAGTTATAACCTATCACAAAGGTCACCAAAACACTGAAAAGACTATCTTTTTCAGTGTACACGGTAAGTCACGTGTTATTTAGTAAGTCGATTTTAAAGCTATTACCAATCCTTGCTGTTATTATGTATGACTAGTATCATAGTTGGGTTTAATTATATATTACAAAGGACTGTGACAAAGTATAAAAATGTACGAGTGACTACTTACGAATGGAAGTGTGTATCATTTCAACTGGTTTTACCCCTTAAAACAACGTAACAAGAACAGTGTATTTAATAGTGTCACCAAACTATGTCGCAGAATTTTCAACAATGCCACACCAATGTACAATGTAACAATGTCATACAGTGTAGTAACAATGTCATACAATGTAGTAAACAATGTCATACAATGTAGTAAACAATGTCATACAGTGTAGTAAACAATGTCATACAATGAAGTAAACAATGTCATACAATGTAATAAACAATGTCATACAATGAAGTAAACAATGTCATACAGTGTAATAAACAATGCCATACAATGAAGTAAACAATGTCATACAGTATAATAAACAATGCCATACAATGAAGTAAACAATGTCATACAGTGTAATAAACAATGTCATACAATGAAGTAAACAAGGTCATACAATGTAGTAACAACGTCATACAATGAAGTAAACAATGTCATACAATGAAGAAAACAATGTCATACACTGTAATAAACGATGTCATACAATGTAATAAGCGATGTTGTACGATGTAATAAACAATAAGCAATGTCATACAGTGTAATAAACAATGTCATGCAATGTAGTAAACAATGTCATACAATGTAATAAACGATGTCATACAATGAAGTAAACGATGTCATACAATGTAATAAACGATGTCATACAGTGTAATAAACGATGTCATACAATGTAGTAAACAATGTCATACAGTGTAGTAAACAATGTCATACAATGAAGTAAACAATGTCATACAATGTAATAAACAATGTCATACAATGAAGTAAACAATGTCATACAGTGTAATAAACAATGCCATACAATGAAGTAAACAATGTCATACAGTATAATAAACAATGCCATACAATGAAGTAAACAATGTCATACAGTGTAATAAACAATGTCATACAATGAAGTAAACAAGGTCATACAATGTAGTAACAACGTCATACAATGAAGTAAACAATGTCATACAATGAAGAAAACAATGTCATACACTGTAATAAACGATGTCATACAATGTAATAAGCGATGTTGTACGATGTAATAAACAATAAGCAATGTCATACAGTGTAATAAACAATGTCATGCAATGTAGTAAACAATGTCATACAATGTAATAAACGATGTCATACAATGAAGTAAACGATGTCATACAATGTAATAAACGATGTCATACAGTGTAATAAACGATGTCATACAATGTAGTAAACAATGTCATACAATGTAGTAAACAATGTCATTCAATGTAGTAACAATGTCATACAATGTAATAAACGATGTCATACAATGTAGTAACCAATGTCATACAGTGTAATAAACGATGTCATACAATGAAGTAAACAATGTCATACAATGTAATAAACAATGTCATACAATGAAGTAAACAATGTCATACAGTGTAATAAACAATGCCATACAATGAAGTAAACAATGTCATACAGTATAATAAACAATGCCATACAATGAAGTAAACAATGTCATACAGTGTAATAAACAATGTCATACAATGAAGTAAACAAGGTCATACAATGTAGTAACAACGTCATACAATGAAGTAAACAATGTCATACAATGAAGAAAACAATGTCATACACTGTAATAAACGATGTCATACAATGTAATAAGCGATGTTGTACGATGTAATAAACAATAAGCAATGTCATACAGTGTAATAAACAATGTCATGCAATGTAGTAAACAATGTCATACAATGTAATAAACGATGTCATACAATGAAGTAAACGATGTCATACAATGTAATAAACGATGTCATACAGTGTAATAAACGATGTCATACAATGTAGTAAACAATGTCATACAATGTAGTAACAATGTCATACAATGTAATAAACGATGTCATACAATGTAGTAAACAATGTCATACAATGTAGTAAACAATGTCATACAGTGTAATAAACGATGTCATACAGTGTAATAAACGATGTCGTACGATGTTGTAAACAATGTCATACTGTGTAATAAACAATGTCATATAATGTAGTAAACGATGTCATACAGTGTAATAAACAATGTCATACAGTGTAATAAACGATGTCATACAATGTAATAAACGATGTCGTATGATGTTGTAATACTTCCCGGTTACAATGGACAATTTTATGGTTTATCAAACACTGCTGAACCGTTGATTAATTTTGTTGTCGTACAACAAATCTTGTGGTAAAATTTCAATTCAATCGTATAGTTTGCAGACTTTGACATGCCATGCATTTTATATCTCCGTATATACATACCATCCTTGACATAAAGATCCACCTCGAACGTGTAATGTTTGACGGTAATATCTTCCACTGGAAAGGTCCGCCCATCCACTACAAGGTTTCCCTTATACACCCCACACGGAATCTCGTATTCTTCCGAATAGTAACATTCGGAACCCTCTGTCCATGTCAACTTTACCGGCTCCTCCTGAAATTAAAATCAAAGTGTACATGGCGGGATAATTCAAACTTGTACGTGGTAATTCACTTTTAGAGACAATCAACACGTGCACGGAATTATCACGCACGGCTACATGCGATCACACTGACTGATGATTCGTTCGTAAACAGTTCAGGTAATTTTATTTTAGACAGCCAATACGCAACTCGTTTTATTACATAATTCGCCATATGCCAGATCGCCCGAGGACCGAACTGCTATCTACCTAGTGAAATGCAGAGCTCTTTCGAATGGAGTGACTTTTCGAAAATTGGAATGCTGTTTTAGCGTCGCTTTAGTACTTATCGAAAGTCACGTGAAATTCTACTTATCATCTATCTCAGTACTGCGTCCGTCTTTATGTATCCTCTTAAACTAACACTCAGCATTTGAGAACAAACAATTGTCTCCCAGCCATCCCTATCCTTCGAACGTGTACAAAATCTCCGAAGGCATTCTGATCTCCATTAGTTGTTTCTCTTTGTTTCACTCTATCATGACATACTGATAAACTTGGTCAAGCCATGAATCATCAGATGGTTGTATTTTAACGGATTTTACGTCCACTATTACGGACGAGTGACTTTTTTTTCTTTTTGGGGGGCTTAACGTCCTTGTTCCGGTTATAACCGAGCCTAGGACACTAAGTGGGAAGTGGGATGAGGGACGGTAGATCATTAAACTCTTTATATAGCTAGAGGTCTGATGTTTAATCTCTAACGAAAACGGTTTGTATTTCACGGGTAAAGGTAGCTGTGGCCACGGATCGTCACGTGCTGCCATGAGGCAGTCATCTGTCATCTGCCACTACAAGGGAACCCTGCCTCGTTTACCGTAGCTATCAACGGTGTGAAAAACCTAGCAAACAAATTAGCAAACCGTCTCCCTCGCTGGTCAGTTAGCAATACAAGTTTCTTTCTTAATTCATCTTGTTTTGATGTAAATTGCTAAATGTTATTGGGAAAAGGCTTGGTATAAGTTTGATAACTTGTGCCCAATCCCATTGTGCATAATTGATACAAATAAAATATGTTTAAAACTAAATGTAAAACTTCACATAGAAACCGCACCCACTCTCGTCTAGATGTACTCTCAGATTTCAATCCCCTCGCCCCTTGTCAATGTCCCGTCGTTATGCATCCCATCACCTACACGTGACCAGTTATATAGACTATCATTAGGACACCTGTTATCTATAATCAATTAACCTATTCCAGGTGTGCTGTTGTCCGCCGGTAGTGATAGGGGTACTTAGTATGTAAATTATTTACTAGATACCACGTGGCCATGCGTCCAAACATATATGCAATCAACGCCACGTTCCCTTGACGTCGAACATCGATGAATTCATATGTGTTGTCTATATACGTGACAAAGGCATTTACAAGCAAATGCTTTTCGCCAGTAACTTCAGACGAAATCTATCAAACAGAATTAGTGAGTTAGTCGTTCGTTTCGATTCGATTTGGAGATTTAATTTTACTCTGTGAAATTATCGTCGTCGTATTGTGATTACGTCAGAAATATCTATCACGTAACCCTATCCCGTCCCCTCGTCCTCCGACCCACCCTATCCCTACCCTCCTCTCGTCCTCCGTGACACACGAGAACCCACCAATCCAGATTGATTCTGTGTTATTAAGGAAGATTGTATACGCTGCACGGAAGGCATGTTGTATTAATCAATTCTGACACGAAATTTGGTTTTGTTGATGGTATTGTGTAATTCGTAATACTTTCACGCTATTGGTTATGTCCACACACAGATTCCCAATTACGTGCGTGTACAGACGTTATTGTAAGGGAAACCACCGGGATTAGGTTTTACTGTAATCTGTTTACAATGACAGACAAATGATATTCTCGATAAAATGGAAGGCACTTTTACAACATGACCGGCATTTCTGTTACAGCGTATATCACACGATTGCTACACAGAAGCTCGACAAAATTTCTTTGTATGTGACCAAATACGCGTGCTTTAGTTTAACTGGATTTTTTTTTCTTGTCAAGTTCCGACGATAAAAGACGAGAGAAGTCTTATACATTTGTAACGCTGGGAAGAGTAGATCGACAAAAAAAATCAGGAAAGAGTATTCTGCACACAGACTTACCATTTTCAGGGAGGAGAAAAACATAATACTGTTGCTAGTAGTTTCCAGATTTTTAGCCCATCGGTAACGGCAGGCGGCGCTTTGAAGAGCTGGCGCGAGCTCCTCCTGTTCTGTTTTTTCCGGCATATTTATTGAATGTTGAGATATCTCACTTTCGGAACCTCCATTAAAATATGGAAAATCTGTTCGTTTGATATCAGATTCCACCTTTGCTTCCAACTCGTTCACAACTATTTCCGAAATAACTTCACTCACTCCCTGGTGTTTATCCGAAAAATCCCGGGAATCAGTTCCTTCCTCTGTTGAGAGAGGCAATTTTGTATCAGACTTACTTTCTGCTACATCCGGTTTTTCGAAAGTTGTGTTATCTTTATCCTGATCAAACGAAACATTATTCACTTCCTCCTTATCAAAGGTGGAGTTGTTCACTTCCGGAATTGCAATGTCAACACTACTTCCTTCATCGACACTTGTTATGAAGAATGTATCCTCATTATTTTGGTTAATTTTTGGTTCCAACTCCGGTTCTAGTTCCGGTTCCTGAAAATCGATCTGGTCAACAGAGGTTCCTTCAACAGGCACGATGTTTGTGGGCTCTTCTTCTGGCTTTGGTTCCGATAAAACAGGTTCACCGTTGATGGCCACCAGTCCTAAATGTCCACCTTCTGTTAAAGAATAACTTCTAACGATCGGTGACTTAGGTACTTCGATCCTTTTCGGAACGATTTCTTGGACAATTTCTGCTTCTTCGATACTCGTGAAGAGTTCTGCTTCATTGGTTTCGTCAGTAAATCCTGCTCCTTTGATCCCTTCAGCTGGTCCAGGTTCTTCTGGGTCCTGATCACAGACTGTAGCTTCTATTCCTACGTCTTTGTCCTGATCTAGAATAACAGAGTCTGAGCGGTTCACACTGTCCTCGTCCGGTTCACTGTTACCTTCCGAAGGTCCACTTCCGTTGAAATCGCTAGTACCAAGGCTGTCGGTACTAACTTCCGCTACAACGTCACCTCGTCCTTCTTCAACGTCGCGTTCGATTTCACTCTCTTTCGGCGTTTCTGGAAGATGTTGTTCTTCAGGAATTTCTGATTTCCTAAGTTTTTCCGGTGTCGCCTCTGATATTTCCTGTTCGTCTTGGCATTGATTGTCGACTTTCTCCTCAGAAGGGTCTTGTTCTGTACCCGAGCCTAAAAAAACACCAAACAAACATTAGACAGAGGTTCAATCCTATACTTGGTCTCCATTACACAGGGAACAAAGCTTACTTGATAATACCAATCAAGAAAGTACATTCGAAATATAATTTAAAACGCTTTTCTTTCGACTTGCTTTCAAAAACGTGCGGCACGCTACTTTCGTTAATCAGTTTGAGATAAAACCAGACCATATTTAGTATTTCATACTATTACCGAAACGGACACGTATTCTGTGGGGATATCGTCTGTAAATTCCGTATCGTCAAAAGTCACGGAACCTTATTAGGCTAAATGGCTAGTACAAAACAAACCACAGGAGTTATGTGACGTGTTATAAGGATTTTTATACATACATATAGACCTACATAGCACTGTTATTATCATAAAAGATAGATCTTAATATACAATGGTATGTAAACTATTTGTATACGACAATTTCAAATATCTTGGCGCAATGGAGTATGAAAAACATCGCAAACTGTGAATTTGGCAGAGAGACCAGTTGTACTAGAACAATCATTGTTGGCTGTAAGTCGGCTGCTTATTCACCATTCGGTACGTGCCACAGCAGACGACAGGGTATCCCATACCACTACAAATTGGCTGGATTCAAATATAGAAATTCATAAGATTACTATATATTATGGGTTCGATCGCACGGTCTAGATATTTAAAGATATCTTATCGGTAATTTATTGTATTCGGACCGCGTCCGGATTTGTGTTGGAAGTGGGTAAACTTTAAAAATATCCGCGGGTCGTGTTTAATCTTGAAATCTGACTCGGTAATCACCACTGTTAATTAACAATGTGACAAGTACCTGGCGCGAGTTCTGAGGCGCCCCCTAACGTCAGAAATAGAAAACACAGTGTCAGAGACTAATAACACAAGAAAGTCATTTTAACTATATCATGTGAAAAGACATGGGTGTGCAAACTTTCTCGGCACGTCTTGTTAACACGGCAGTTTAATTTTGCACAACTTAAGACTGCGTTAACCTGAATATTTTATTATTACCGTCCACCCAATGACAGGAGGGTCCACCACACGATATCTATAATCTCTCTAACTGCATTCTCTATCCTTATTAAAAAGTGTTTGCTTGGAGAGAGAGAGAGAGAGAGAGAGAGAGAGAGAGAGAGAGGGGGGGGGGGGGGGGGGGGGCGAAAAATCAGGAAAAATCAAGATTACAAAGGAATGGACTGGTCAGAGATCTGGACTAGTCAGAGGTCTGGCCTGGTCAGAGTTCTGCACAGTCCTTTGTAATGTCTAATTGATGGACGGGTCTGTGATATGTCGTAATAGTCCACACATTTAAATATAAAATGTGACAACACAATTAAACGTTATCGATATCAGGAACAGGATTGGTTCTATATTTTCGGCTTTAGATTTGACACCTTAATTAATTACCCGAGACTTATCTATAGTGTTAAGGGATACGTGTTCAGTTGTTCTCCGTCGAGACATTCCGATACAAACGATAACATCGGACGATTGGCAGGCTTGGATCAGATATCAATATCTATATATCTATAGGTAAACATATGTTTTCCTAATATGACATTAGTATAATAAACAACACATTTCGTTTTGTGATAAATGTGTAGTCCAGTTATCGTTTTTCAACTGATCTTTCTTCCTACACATTTTAAGCTGTAGTAACAGGTTTCCTGACAGCCACGACTCTGTAAAAGGTAAGCTTTTAATCGTGCAACTAAACATGCCAATTTGTCTCCTCTTAAAGTGACTGAAATCAAATAGATTAAAATATTAGTCACCAAAATCATAACTCGGGCAGCCTAGCTCTATTGATTTAACCGTGTCCGGTAGCAGTTCTATCCATTGTGGCCATCTTAAGCTCTGTTGAGAGTTAATTGTTATGTATAATGACAGCATATTTTCACTTTTCAGGTCTATTTCCACTTACCTTTGGGCTGAGCGCCCGTCATGTTGAATCCAATCTTTCCTTAGAAACTAAACACAGTGTTCTACTAACGACGACAACCAATTTTAAACCTTAATTTGGAATTTAAAGTTTCCGAGGTAAACAATCATCAGAGAGATTGAACAGACTTAGTGGAGTATAACGTGTATTGTAGTGTTCCACGTGTATGGTCCAGTACCGCCGACAGAACAGCTACCTGGTATTGTAATCAAATGTTTTGTCTTCTGTGCAGGTATTTGCATGCTAACTAAGGCTACAGGTGTCTTCTTCCATCTACAGGTCCCGGTAACATACCGTCCAAGTTCGGGAGTCCCATGAGGTATTGCCCAGTGATAATTAAATACCTGTCAGGTTTACTTAAACTCCCAAGGGATTCAGAGGTACGTGTGGCTAAGGACAAAGGAGGAGAGGGTCGCTTGATCTATCGTAATATATTATGGTAACAAGAAAAATTCACATTACCACCGACTATTGGATAAAGCTTTGTATCGAGGTAGATAAGAAGCATTATATTCACTGCGAGGGATTAGTGGTGTTCTCGTGAAAGGTTAACGATCAACAACAGTTCATACCTACAGACATGTAAGTATGGAGTGGTATATACTGAGGACAGTCAATACAGAATAATGACCTCAGTATAACAATAGAAATCAAACAAATGTCGCGTGGAGCATAAAAAATCGAAACAGGAAATAGCAAATGAAAGGATGACACGTGGAAACCAGTGAACCGATGTAACGAAACACTATTATATCCAAGATTATAACTGTTCCTGTTACTGTACCAAATCACTTGTAACAGGACAAATGACTGGTTTTGGAGCTTGAATCTACAAGGACGATCTGTTTAAGTCGTGAAAAATTTGCAAACTCGTGCATGCGCATTCCATGAAAGCATGCGCATCACCTGGAAAACACATTTGGTTCCCCGTGAAGGATGTAAAACTGACTGAATGACTCGTGCTTACTCAACCAAAACATACATGTACATGTTCGGGACACGTGTCTCCTAGTACTAATACAGTTGTTTATACTATTCAAAGATACGTTACACTTCTCACAGCATATGACTCCCGCCCCCACCCACTGCTTCCAACAACGACGACTATATATAAAAACACTTCCCAATAAAAGCGAGATGCACATGCATTTCACCTGTGTCTTTCTCAAACACGTGCACATATGCCCTACCGTTCATTGTAGCAGCTAGTTGCATCAAAGTCAGCATGGAATTCTTCGTTTCGTGACACTAATTATGATAAAGGAGTTCCATTATCCGTGGGTTCTTTCCTTCTGATGACACTTCCTGCCCTCCGTCGGAAACCTGCCACTCCGACGTGTAATTCTCGCGCACCTATAGTACAGACGGTATCTCTGAATTTCTGGCGACGCTGTCAACGTCGGGTTCTCGGTGATCAATATCTCCGGCTTCTAGATAGTCTTTATTTGTTTTACTCACAGTACACAATCAGGTGTTTGTATCATTAAAATTATCGTATACCTAAACCTGTTTAAGCTGTCACCATTGGCTGTTCCGTGAAATCGATTTGATATAAGAAACCATGTACATCTATGCAGCATCGGAATGGTTCGATTTCATTTGCTGTAAATTAAGCCGGAATTCCGAAACCGCGCTTTCTACAGACTTGTATATACATATCACATGGCAAAATCAATTTCGTACTGTAACCTCTGTCGTGCATGTCCCACTGTTCAAACCAAAGTCGTCCACTGAATGGGTGCACAGAGTTGGAGATTGATGGATTTGTAGAGAAAATGAATTCCTCTGTCCGTCATAAAGAAGCGTAAAATTACACGACAAATCCCGACGAGATAAAAGCTTGACGGCCGTAAACACCCGTTGAATTATTAAAGAGTAGTGAGAGAATTGTACAATCTAGTGAAAATCGATTATGCTGTCCGTCTACAGTTTTAACATTTACACATGTCATAAACCGGGTATTGCACTACACGTTACACTAGTCGTACCCCAGGTACGAGCCACAGTAGGTCAATACCGAGGTAGCGACACAGGGTACCCGTATATTAACCTCCAATAAAACATACCAAACCAGCAATTAAGCGATTTTTACAGAGAGTAAACACGATTTGTAAGGACAGTGTTCAATTTGTTCTCCATATATACATAATTCAATAGTGTTTATAGCTTCACGTAAAATATAAAAGCGTCGGATTATCTTGGATTTTCCATTAATGTGTCATTATACCTGTCGTACAGGTATAAAATATACATAGCAATCAAGGTTAAACACAACATGCATGAATTCTTAGTCAATATTTAACCTTGGTTTGGGAGCTGTTGGATTTGAGATTCGTGTATTCAATATCCTTTCAGCGGTGTAATTTGAGCTTGTACAAAAGAGTTGGTGAAAGTTTTTTGATAAGCCCACATGTATAAGTTCTCCTAGTACTTTTTCTCGGTCGGGACATTTGAAACTTATAATACATTGCGTTTTTCGAGTGAAGACATATTTGTATAACGTACATACAGTCTACACAAAGTTTAATTTAATTTTAATTTGGCAAGAAGGCAAAGAATACTATTGTAAGTACATTTGTATTTGCAAAGACGCGTGATTGTTAGAAAGCTAGATGAAGCCTCTCTCATTCCACGCCTTTATTGACGAGGCGAAGCCATTGACGGAACAGCCACCACCAGTTTACGTTAAGTAACCCTTCAGCCAATGCTCTCAAGTATGATTAACAATCTGTTTCCTTTATCGATCTGAAGACAATTCTTTTCCTCATCAAGTTTATAGAAATTGACAGAGAAAGCTGGAGGCAATATTTCAGGAGATGGTCGGCATTGCAAGCAATGTTTTTTGGTAATTAAGTATCAACTCCTGGGAAATTTTTGACAATTTTCCTGTCAAAAATGGTAAAAGTTGAAACAATTCAAGAAAGTTTACAGATTTATTACTCGACTGAGGTAAAGAGTCTAGAAATACAGTACTTTCATCACATGTCTTCATTTAAAATCATCAGAAGCAAATAGGACGTTTGTTGTGACACGCGTTGTGTGTATGAGAGTTATCTCCCCTAAAGGCTGTAATAAAAAAGTAAAACTGTTTAAACAACTGGCCTCTGGGTAAGGAACTACTTGCTTAAGTGACCGAAGTTTGATGAACATAATTACATATATGAGAGTCATAACAAATGAGATCCCTGTCCTATTTATATGCAGTGAGTGGTTCCTTTATACAGGTATTTTAAAGTGATGGTGAGGTTTGAAAGGCGACCCTGTAGTAAATCGTGACAGGGCTAACGGTAAAAACGAAAGAAAATCGGTGAGTGAGGAGAATTAACACAAAACACTGAACTCGGGTCAAAGGACTTCTTAGTGTAGATTCAAATGAATGGAAATATTGAATAACCAATAATGCGGTCATTGTGTACTTTAATACAGACACGACGGCGCTGACAGGTGCGTTTTGATTGTATTATAATACACATAGAATACATCTTATTATCGTATATAACTCAATGATCAATGATTTTATATATCACAAGATATAAACACATCGGTAATATTAAATAAATCTATTAGTTAACTATGTGTAGGGCCTGGATCAAAATCGGAATTGAACGACAAAAACCTGTGATAATATTGTTATATGTTAAGAAAATGAGCTAATACACGTTTAGGTGTCTGCCACTCCGTGTTGATGTTTATATATGACTGTTTGCTAACTTTGGACCTCGGATGTGTTTATAACATTAATATCTACCCGTCCGGTAACTTTGGTTCCTTGTGGTGTGTTTATAACATTAATATCTACCCGTCCGGTAACTTTGGTTCCTTGTGGTGTGTTTATAACACTAATATCTACCCGTCCGGTAGCTTTTGTTCCTTGTGGTGTGTTTATAACATTAATATTTATCCGTCCGGTAGCTTTTGTTCCTTGTGGTGTGTTTATAACATTAATATCTACCCGTCCGGTAACTTTTGTTCCTTGTGGTGTGTTTATAACATTAATATCTACCCGTCCGGTAACTTTTGTTCCTTGTGGTGTGTTTATAACATTAATATCTACCCGTCCGGTAACTTTTGTTCCTTGTGGTGTGTTTATAACATTAATATCTACCCGTCCGGTAACTTTGGTTCCTTGTGGTTTGTTTATAACATTAATATCTACCCGTCCGGTAACGTTTGTTCCTTTGGTGTGTTTATAACATTAATATCTACCCGTCCGGTAACTTTTGTTCCTTGTGGTGTGTTTATAACATTAATATCTACCCGTCCGGTAACTTTTGTTCCTTGTGGTGTGTTTATAACATTAATATCTACCCGTCCGGTAACTTTTGTTCCTTTGGTGTGTTTATAACATTAATATCTACCCGTCCGGTAACTTTTGTTCCTTGTGGTGTGTTTATAACATTAATATCTACCCGTCCGGTAACTTTGGTTCCTTGTGGTTTGTTTATAACATTAATATCTACCCGTCCGGTAACTTTTGTTCCTTGTGGTGTGTTTATAACATTAATATCTACCCGTCCGGAAGCTTTTGTTCCTTGTGGTGTGTTTATAACATTAATATCTACCCGTCCGGTAACTTTTGTTCCTTGTGGTGTGTTTATAACATTAATATCTACCCGTCCGGTAACTTTGGTTCCTTGTGGTGTGTTTATAACATTAATATTTATCCGTCCGGTAGCTTTTGTTCCTTTGGTGTGTTTATAACATTAATATCTACCCGTCCGGTAACTTTTGTTCCTTGTGGTGTGTTTATAACATTAATATCTACCCGTCCGGTAACTTTGGTTCCTTGTGGTTTGTTTATAACATTAATATCTACCCGTCCGGTAACTTTTGTTCCTTGTGGTGTGTTTATAACATTAATATTTATCCGTCCGGTAGCTTTTGTTCCTTTGGTGTGTTTATAACATTAATATCTACCCGTCCGGTAACTTTTGTTCCTTGTGGTGTGTTTATAACATTAATATCTACCCGTCCGGTAACTTTGGTTCCTTGTGGTTTGTTTATAACATTAATATCTACCCGTCCGGTAACTTTTGTTCCTTGTGGTGTGTTTATAACATTAATATCTACCCGTCCGGTAACTTTGGTTCCTTGTGGTTTGTTTATAACATTAATATCTACCCGTCCGGTAACTTTTGTTCCTTGTGGTGTGTTTATAACATTAATATCTACCCGTCCGGTAGCTTTTGTTCCTTGTGGTGTGTTTATAACATTAATATCTACCCGTCCGGTAACTTTTGTTCCTTGTGGTGTGTTTATAACATTAATATCTACCCGTCCGGTAACTTTTGTACCTTGTGGTGTGTTTATAACATTAATATCTACCCGTCCGGTAACTTTTGCTCCTTGTGGTGTGTTTATAACATTATTATGTACCCGTCCGGTAACTTTTGTTCCTTGTGGTGTGTTTATAACATTAATATCTACCTGTCCGGTAACTTTTGCTCCTTGTGGTGTGTTTATAACATTATTATGTACCCGTCCGGTAACTTTGGTTCCTTGTGGTGTGTAAATCGAGGACGCCTATATCTTATTCAGATTTTATTTTCCAATGAAATAAAACTTTGCGTCAACAGAAACGAAAACTGATGAGATTTTATGACTCTGTCTGGCGACGTCTACAAAGCGTTTATACCTAGAGTTTTACCAACACAATACTACGACTAAAATTAACCATGACTAGCCTTCCAGTAATGTCGATAGTGGTAAATGAAGGAACTGGGATTCTTCGAGAGCTATTTTGCGTCCAGTGATTACTAACTTTGATGTAATGCCAAAAGAAAAGTTTCGCCTGTAACAACAAACTTCCTGAAATGTCAGCGATAATTTGCATCCAGTCACCACTAATCTTCATGAAATCCTATAAATAATTTGCTCCCTGTGACCACTAAACTTCCTGTAAGTCGGTAGATAATTTGCTCCCTGTGACCACTAAACTTCCTGTAAGTCGGTAGATAATTTGCTCCCTGTGACCACTAAACTTCCTGTAAGTCGGTAGATAATTTGTGCCCTTTAACCACTAAACTTTCCGTACACATGTTTGCGCCCTGTAACCAATATACTTCCTGTAAGCCTGGCGATAATTTGTGCCCTGTGACCACTAAACTTCTGTAAGCCGAGAGGCAATTTTGCCCTGTGACCACTAAGCTTCTGTAAGCCGAGAGGCAATTTGTGCCCTGTGACCACTAAGCTTCTGTTAGCAGAGAGGCAATTTGTGCCCTGTGACCACTAAGCTTCTGTTAGCAGAGAGGCAATTTGTGCCCTGAGACCACTAAGCTTCTGTAAGCCGAGAGGCAATTTGTGCCCTGTGACCACTAAACTTCTGTAAGCCGAGAGGCAATTTGTGCCCTGTGACCACTTAACCTCTGTAAGCCGAGAGGTAATTTGTGCCCTGTGACCATTAAACTTACTGTAAGCCGGGAGATAATTTTTGCCTTGTGACCACTTAACATCCTGTAAGCCGGGATATAATTTGTGCCCTGTAACCACTAAACTTTCCGTACACGAATTTGCGCCCTGTAACCAACATACTTCCTGTAAGCCGGAAGATTCCTTGTAACCACTTTTGCAACCAGTGATACTAAACTTCAGATACGCCGAGTTGTACTGTCTGTATAGGTTATGCCTTCATGGCTATGAGACTACAAATCTTTACCCTTAGAGGGTTGTCCTCCCTGTCGCAGGTAAAAAAAAAAGGCTGTACAGGTAAACGCTGTTAAAATCAGGTAAAGAGTTGTACAGGTACATTAAACAGGTAAAACTTGATAAAGCCAGGTAAAAACCATCCAACAGGTAAACTTTGAATGATTTATACCTACTTCGCTGTATACATTTTTTATCGATTTCACATACCAGTTAAATTGACTTTATAATCTCTTACGATAAAATGTCGTTTTAGGGTCGTGTTGTCCTAATTCTAACCACTACTGCCACGACTTCGTCAGTTCATCAGATAGCGACGTTAGGACATGTCCCAGGGTAGACCCGGCAACTCATACCAATTACATTTTAATGTGCGTGCCTTCTGCCTGACTCCATCTTTACTGTTCAGATCTATGTACGATAATCACACTTGTCAAATAAAATAGCCTATCAACTCCATGTTAATTTATTAAATCCATTTCTATATTTATACATCAAAAACATGTAACCGTAGCTTTACCTGGACCATACTTTAGGCGTTTTTTTAAACAAGGATTTTTTTTTACATTGACACTGTCGGCCATTGTAACATCAACGGAGACAATACTTTATAGTGACACTGTCGGCCATTGTAACATCTACAGGGACAATTCTTTATAGTGACACTGTCGGCCATTGTAACATCTGCAGACACAATACTTTATAGTGACACTGTCGGCCATTGTAACATCTACAGACACAATACTTATAGTGACACTGTCGGCCATTGTAACATCTACAGACACAATACTTATAGTGACATTGTCGGCCATTGTAACATCTACAGACACAATACTTATAGTGACACTGTCGGCCATTGTAACATCTACAGACACAACACTTTATAGTGACACTGTCGGCCATTGTAACATCTACAAACACAATACTTTATAGTGACACTGTCGGCCATTGTAACATCTAAAGAGACAATACTTTATAGTGACACTGTCGGCCATTGTAACATCTACAGAGACAATACTTTATAGTGTTGAAACACTTTATACAAACATTCTAACATTTCCGTATGTATTTGAAGCACTATAGATCTTTTCTGATCGTGCCTTTTGACTACACGTCTATTTATTTGTATACATTACGTCAGAACTTTGTATACAGACAATGTATCTGTGATGTATATGGTTTGATTTGTTCATATAAACTGTACAATGTACGGGTAAGACCAGTTAGCGCGTTTATTCTCCTCAAATCAATACCTACGTACCTCATAACTTATATATTGTATCACAAATCACAGGGGCCCGCGGAGCAGTCTAAATGTTGGACCTATCCTGATGTGTCTAGAAGGTTATCACAAGTTTTGGAAGGTTAAACAAAATTTTGGTAAATTGACACCTTTCTTTGGTTAATAAATACTGATGAATGTGTAATGACTTAAACTGTAGTTGATTCTCGAGCCCCTGAGATAAAGACCAGGGTAGATCCATCTACACCTAAACTAATTAATTCTCAAGCCCCTGTGATAAAGACCAGGGTAGATCCATCTACATCTAAACTAATTAATTCTCAAGCCCCTGTGATAAAGACCGGGGTAGATCCATCTACACCTAAACTAATTAATTCTCGAGCCCCTGTGATACAGCCCAAGATAGGTCTATATATACATAACCTAAATTGATTCTCGAGCCCCTGTGATACAGACCAGGGTAGGTCCATATATACCTAAACTAGATTGATTCTCGAGCCCCTGTGATACAGACTAGGGTAGGTCCATATACTCCTAAACAAATTAATTCTCGAGCCCCTGTGATACAGACCAGGGTAGGTCCATATTCCCCTTTATTGTAATACATTTTTGGGTCTTGTGATATTGGTCAGTTGTCGGTGTGACAAACATATTGTACAGAAACAGTAGTCATAGTTAACATTGAGTTTACAAATAAAGTAATACTAAAATATCAAAAGTATGTGGATGATTGTTAGAAACATATACAAGCTCTCCATGTTTATCTCCTTATCTACACGTAGTAGTTTTACAGGTAGGTATACTAAAACCTAATCATATGTATGCATGATACGACACCGAATTGGCGAGGATGCCAAATGGAGACATTGATATCGTCAGGCGGTTTATAGACAGAATCTATTTATCTATATGTTTTATATTGACACTTAGTATATACATGTATGAATTTAATAATAGTCACACAGAAAGTAAATGATACAACAGAAATATAAGTTAGAACTTACCTGTAATTTCAAATGTTTATATCCACACGTTATTACACGGGTAAATGTACGGGACGCACCAATGGACTTACACAGCTATTTAAACTAATGAAGTATAATGTTTATATAAATTAACTCCGGGAGTACGTTTAATCCGGAGATGGTAATCCGTATATGTCTTGGCTATCCGGAGTTCCAGCCAGGTAATGTTTCGATACTGGGCATCCTGATATATGTGAAATATACAGCAAACTTATAACACACGTGTACCTGTGTACCTGTGTGTACCTGGGAGTCACATTCCGGATTGCTCAGCTGCATGTACAGGTGCGATAAGGTATAGAATAAATCTCCTCGCGCATGAGTAGAATTTTTAAATCAACTCTGCCACACAAACAGTAGTTCAATACACTAAGTAGAAGGGACAGGATTGCTCATGTTTTCTCCACAAATACAAACAAACGAAAAGCCTGTTGATACGAGAACTTGCATTTCATCAATTCCCTTGCGACTGAAAAAACAAACTGAATGTTTTGAAGGACTATACGCGTTTATAAAGACATCGATAAATGTTATTATTACACTAAAAGGTGGATTTGACTTTAGTTTTCCTGATAAGTGCCTATCATTAAATAAAGTCCTTGAGCAAACACAACTTTACTAAATATATCAGAGGCTTGTACACCACATTCTATACCTACATATATCACAGGCTTGTACACTACATTCTATACCTACATATATCACAGGCTTGTACACTACATTCTATACCTACATATATCACAGGCTTGTACACCACATTCTATACCTACATATGTCACAGGCTTGTACACCGTATTCTATACCTATAGTAGAGCACAGCAGGGCTAGTTAATCTGTCCACGTGTACAGCGAAGTCCTTACAATCAAGTGAAATTTGTAATAAATTTTCTACAGCACAATGTCGACGCTTATCGCAAACTGACCGGTGTTGACCACTTAGATGTGAGAATAATGGCTCTTAAATTGAGTGGAATTTTCCGAAGTTACGGCAGATACCTGTAACGGAATTCCCGTTGTAGGTAATACAATGATGGGTTAGACCTGTAATTGGTTTCCCAGCTGATTTATTGGCGGCAAATCACGACAGAAGCTTCATACATCAATGTTTACTGACCTTATAACCGGGGTCAAGCGGGCAGCAATGTACTGTCCTTCACGTGCAGCTTCTCTCTACTATGAGATATGACCATGCTAATTAGGACGTAACCTTATTCTTTTCGTTGATAGAGTGTATGTCAGTTGATCTTTCAATCTGTCACTTCCACGTAAACGTTTGAAAATCAACACGCTGTACCAAATATCATAGCATCTGGAAATAACATTACATGTGGAATTAAAAAATTCAAACTATCGAAACATTTGATAAAAGTAACACAAATCCGACCTCAGTATTTTTTTTTTTTGTAAATAAAATCAAATCATACAACGTCACAACCTCCATAAGGGAGAGGCGACACATGACGTCATACAACGTCACAACCTCCATAAGGGAGAGGCGACACATGACGTCATACAACCTCACAACCTCCAAAAGGGAGAGGCGACAAATGACGTCATGCAACATGAAGCCTTAATAGGGACTGGTAACAACATCACACAACATCACATCGTCCATACGACACCTCACAACCTAAGTCCATACCGAATTAGTGACAAAATGACGTCATACAACCACACAACGAAACTCAAAAGGAAAGTAATGACAAATTACGTCATTCAACCTCGCGGTCTCCACACGAGAACATCGTGTCATCAGCTGTCCTTTCAACGTTTCAAATAAATGGAAATATCGGATTAATTACAGAAATCTTTGATGAACCGGATCCAATTTCCCGGGGTGAGATTCGACAGTAAAATACATATTGAAATCACAAGAATGCAATTTACTGAAATGCATATCCTCTCTATGTACTTATCTGATCTAGGCGTCATTTCCACGCGAAGTGAAAAGGGGCGTGTAGTATTTTGATGGTGTTCATTCACACGCGAGTGTTTTTTTCTGCTATGGAGACACTTTATTTAAATGTCATTATCAATGACCGCAGATGTGAGGTCCTCCTTACATACTTTTACATCATCATGTGTTGACTACCACCTAATAAAGAGATGGCAGAGAGACGACTATTTCGATGTTTGAGTTGGAGGTATTTGGAATTTTTAACACTTAATAAGTAAGAAATTAAATATATGTTTCAACAAAATTAATGCTTACCACCTCAGCTGTCTGTTTGTTACGTTATACACTTTAACGTTATAGTTATCAAACAGTAAGACACAGGATAATGATGGACGTTATAGATATCAAACAGTAAGACACAGGATAATGATGGACGTTATAGATATCAAACAGTAAGACACAGGATAATGATGGACGTTATAGATATCAAACAGTAAGACACAGGATAATGATGGACGTTATAGATATCAAACAGTAAGACACAGGATAATGATGGACGTTATAGATATCAAACAGTAAGACACAGGATAATGATGGACGTTATAGGTATCAAACAGTAAGACACAGGATAATGATGGACGTTATAGATATCAAACAGTAAGACACAGGATAATGATGGACGTTATAGATATCAAACAGTAAGACACAGGATAATGATGGACGTTATAGGTATCAAACAGTAAGACACAGGATAATGATGGACGTTATAGATATCAAACAGTAAGACACAGGATAATGATGGACGTTATAGATATCAAACAGTAAGACACAGGATAATGATGGACGTTATAGATATCAAACAGTAAGACACAGGATAATGATGGACGTTATAGATATCAAACAGTAAGACACAGTAATGATGGACGTTATAGATATCAAACAGTAAGACACAGGATAATGATGGACGTTATAGATATCAAACAGTAAGACACAGGATAATGATGGACGTTATAGATATCAAACAGTAAGACACAGGATAATGATGGACGTTATAGATATCAAACAGTAAGACACGTAATGATGGACGTTATAGATATCAAACAGTAAGACACAGGATAATGATGGACGTTATAGATATCAAACAGTAAGACACAGGATAATGATGGACGTTACAGATATCAAACAGTAAGACACAGGATAATGATGGACGTTATAGGTATCAAACAGTACGAAACAGCACAATTATGTACTAAAGTCAAATAGAGCAATAAGTCAGGGAATGATGGACGTTATAGATATCAAACAGGACACAGTGTAATGATATATAATTACTGTATAATGATAATAGATATCAAACACACGTTATAATGGACGTTAAAGTAATCAAATGGACACGTAATGGTGGACGTATATAAGACATAATAATGACCTTATGGATATAAACAGTAAGACACAGGATAATGATGGACGTTATAGATATCAAACAGTAAGACACAGGATAATGATGGACGTTATAGGTATCAAACAGTAAGACACAGGATAATGATGGACGTTATAGGTATATTAAGACACAGGATAATGATGGACGTTATAGGTATCAAACAGTTAATGATGGACGTTATAGATATCAAACAGTAAGACACAGGATAATGATGGCGTTATAGCAAACAGTAAGACACGTAATGATGGACGTTATAGATATCAAACAGTAAGACACGTTATAATGGACGTTATAGTAATCAAACAGTAAGACACGTAATGGTGGACGTTATAACAGTAAGACACGTAATGATGGACGTTATAGATATCAAACAGTAAGACACAGGATAATGATGGACGTTATAGATATCAAACAGTAAGACACGTAATGGTGGACGTTATAGATATCAAACAGTAAGACACGTAATGGTGGACGTTATAGATATCAAACAGTAAGACACGTAATGGTGGACAAATATCAAACAGTAAGACACGTAATACGTTATAACAGGACACGTAATGATGGACGTTATAGATATCAAACAGTAAGACACAGGATAATGATGGACGTTATAGATATCAAACAGTAAGACACGTAATGGTGGACGTTATAGATATCAAACAGTAAGACACAGGATAATGATGGACGTTATAGTAATCAAACAGTAAGACACGTAATGGTGGACGTTATAGATATCAAACAGTAAGACACGTAATGATGGACGTTATAGTAATCAAACAGTAAGACACGTAATGATGGACGTTATAGATACCAAACAGTAAGACACAGGATAATGATGGACGTTATAGATATCAAACAGTAAGACACGTAATGATGGACGTTATAGATATCAAACAGTAAGACACGTTATAATGGACGTTATAGTAATCAAACAGTAAGACACGTAATGGTGGACGTTATAACAGTAAGACACGTAATGGTGGACGTTATAGATATCAAACAGTAAGACACAGGATAATGATGGACGTTATAGATATCATAAGACACGTAATGGTGGACGTTATAGATATCAAACAGTAAGACACGTAATGGTGGACGTTACTTTTCGTTATAGATATCAAACAGTGACACGTTATGATGGACGTTATCAAACAGTAAGACACGTAATGGTGGACGTTAAGGTAAGACACGTAAAGGTTATATATCAACAGTAAACACGTAATGATGGACGTTATAGATATCAAACAGTAAGACACGTAATGATGGACGTTATAGATATCAAACAGTAAGACACAGGATAATGATGATCGTCGACACATACCTTTTGAGTCCTCGGCTACATGGTACCACACATCAGTAGAGGTGTTCCTTGTCTAAGTCCATTAGTCCTGTCGAACATGTACAGGCAGTGTGTAAGCTATATAATTACTGTATAAATAATGTTGTCTATCACACTGAGGCAGTGAAAGTTTAAATGGCCGCTCTACATATATAGACATAATAATGACCTTATGGTGTAATGTACAGGTAAGGACACTTAGGGACCTCAGTGTCAAGTGGACAGTTTCAAGACGAGACCCATTTATTTAACGATCTTCTAGATATATTAACAGACTGGTTTACTCGGATCGGAAAAGGTCGCGCGCCTCGTAATGGTAGTCGAACTCTATTTTCCTTGTTCGGAGTAATATATCAATCCGAACTGTAACCGACAACATGTTACATCGATCGGTCGTGTTAAGTCTGTCAAAATGGCAGTTTGTTCTGCAGACGTACTATAATCTGTTTAAATGACTAAATATAATGTAGATACTCGTTTGTGTTACATGCGATAAACATCACCGAGCACAAAAACAGTTTTAAAGATATTTACGGGTTATTTTTAAGATTCGTAACTTAAAGAAAACGCCAACAATGTTCTTTTCAGTTAGAATGTTAATATGAGTAGTTATTAAATATACCAGTCAAAAGTCAATGATATTCTTACCTTTATCAAACACTATCATCAATTGATAGCTCTAGCTGTTCTGATGTAGGGAACTCCGCTATACAAATGCAGTAAATACTTTGCGTGGTGTGAGGCGACTAACGTGGTTAGAACTCGTGGAGTCGGGGATTGGAATCGAGTCTACTACTTAGAAGACACGAAAATGGATTTAGGATGGTAAGATTAACTTTTCTTTGTTTTGAATGTCTTCCTTTCCAATTACTTGCTATAGTGGAGAAGGTTAAAGGTTCTATTCAACCAAAGTCTTTAAATTTAGAAGACCAGGCGTCTATCATAATTTGATATTAATTTTAGGCACTAAACAAGAAGAAATGTTTATCCGTTTTCAATATAATGTGACCAGGTGAGGTGTCTAACTCTCTGAACTTTACCAGCCGTGGTGCCTAACTCTCCGAAGGGTGACCAGGCGAAGTGTCTAACTCTCCGAAGGGTGACCTGGCATGGTGTCTACCTCTCCGGAGGGTGACAAGGCGTGGTGTCTAACTCTCCGAACTGTGAGCAGGCGTGGTGTCTAACTCTCTAAACGGTGACCAGACGTGGTATTTAAGTCTCCAACTGGTGACCAGAGGTGGTGTCTAACTCTCCGAAGGGTGACCAGGATAGGTGTCTAACTCTCCGAAGGGTGACCAAGCGTGGTGTCTAACTCTCCGAAGGGTGACCATACGTGATGTCTAATTCCCCGGAGGGTGACCAGACGTGATGTCTAACTCTCCGAAAGGTGACCTGGCGTAGTGTCTAATTCTCCGAACGGTGACAAGGCGAGGTATCGAACTGTCCGAAGGGTGGCCAAGCGTGGTGTCTAACTCTCCGAAAGGTGATCTGGCGTAGTGTCTAATTCTCCGAACGGTGACAAGGCGAGGTATCGAACTCTCAGAAGTGTGACAAGGCGTGTACTCTAACTCTCCAACCGGTGACCAGGCGTGGTGTCTTACTCCCTTATCGGTGACCAAGCGTGGTGTCTAACTCTCTGAACGGTGAACAGACGTGGTGTTTAACTCTCCGCAGGGTGACCAAGCGTGGTGTCTAACTCTCTGAACGGTGAACAGACGTGGTGTTTAACTCTCCGGAGGGTGACCAGGCGTGGTGTCTAACTCTCTGAACGGTTACCAGACGAGGTATTTAAGTCTCTGAACAGTGACCAGGCGTGGTGTGTAACTCTGGAAACGGGTTTCTTTAAATCTTATTCTGCGGAAAGAACTAATAAATGACTTCAATATTCAGTAAAGTAACCCAAGATTTTATGATGAGATCGACCGGCTGGAAAGTTTTTTGAATCCCCACAAAGTATAATCTATCATCAGTACTGAAGTGTACTGCTACTGTTGTAATGTTTTTCAGTTGCCGGAAATAGTCAAAACCTTGGCAACCTTTACTAGCATGCTGCAATATATTCTGACGACATAGGCTTCACCATCCTGCTGCCAGGACAACTTATAACACATTTAAAACCAAATATAGCTGTGAAGAATTCCTTCTACCATCTCAGACCGTCATAGAATGTCAGCGATTTAATAAACACAATTTGTCGACCAGACATCTCAGCACGCCATCACCATAAAGCGCGCCCCTTGGACCTGTCTCGTGGAGAAATGAACAACTCTTGCCTTTTTTAGATCGCCATTGTCTGCTTTAGCGTGACGTAGATAGATGGTATGCACGTCTGCTGACAGACAATATTGTAGGAAGGACGTCGATATTACTCACAAACTTTATAGCCAAAACTGCAATTCAGTATCAAGCCTGTCTTCTTCAACTACTTCTAACGGAACTGAAGTGTTATACTTAACGTCACGTCCAAGCTTTCTGTCCTGTTGGCGGTAGTAGTGGCGGGGTAAGGAGTGGGGACTCACTTATATATGACGTTGCTGTGATAATACTTGTGTTATTTTGCGTTAACAGATACAACATCGGCCAGAAAATGTTTCTGTGATTAAGAAAATTACTTCAGTCAGAGATACGCATTGTTAGTGGACCAGTAGTAAATAAAATGGTACAAAGTTTCATCAACATCTTTTATCCTGCTATTAACAGTTACAGAACCTGTCGACTTACACATAGTTGCAATTTTTCAATGACTGAAGTAGTTATGGAATGTCCAACATTATCGAGGTGTCCTAACCGCTGTGTCTAGAATAGTTGGTTCCAGTTCTGGTGTCCCAACAGCGGTGACTAGAATTTTTGGTTACAGTACACTGTTTTTTGAAGCACTCCTTCTTGCACAGGGATAGAAACTTTGATAAAAATCTGTCAGCCATTTTCATCATGCCGACGGAGATGGTGCAAAGAGAGACTACTGGAAATTTGAGAAATATCTATTACAAACTTTCTTCATCAAAATCTAAGATAGTTGCCTGTCAGCAGTTTTGTTTTTCTAATCATCTCCCGACAGTGAAAGGCAACAGTTGAAACACATGGGAATGACATTTGACAAAGGTCAATCCAATCCTCCACAAGAAAATGCAATAACACACTTTCATAGTCAAAATACAAGATGACCACCTTAGCCACTTCCTTTTCTTATCAGACACAATATAAAAAGTGGTAAACTAGGGACCAAGAGCGGCCTTCATAGGAAATTGAGAATTACCCATTCAATTATTTTCAAAAAATGACAAATGATATTTGAACAGCCTGATGGTGGACCAGAATTACAGGGCAGGTTGTATATGTCATTCGAGCATATATTTGTGTACTGTATGTATATCTATCCATTACCACTGTGTGTTTATGTGTATTTTAATCGTCAATCATTTCCTAAGACTACGAGTTCCCTTCCACTAAGTTCTGTACTCACCCGAGTGCTCGCTCTCCGATAGTGTTAACCTCCTCAGTCACCATGTCACAAGCATCACTGTGTCTGGAGTCAAGACTCTCCTAATATCTCACTTTGTCAGTCTACCTTGTACAGAATAATTCAATCTCCTAATTAAAATCTCCTAGAAAACTTCTGAATCGGGTTCAAATAATTAAACTGTTATCAGGTGACCTTGATTTAATGAATGTTCTGGGTTGCTTCCTGAGCAGATTTCTATGGTTATTATCCCTAAAGTTTGAATGTCTTATAAATGGTTATTTTAGATCTATTCCAAGTTTAGAATTTTGATCAAAGTAAGGTAACCGGGAGTTTAATCTTTCTTTTGTCGTTGGTTTTGCTTTTTAAAAAATCCTTTATGATATATAAAATGCACTTAGTGCATGTTGAACTGAAGTTGAACCATCGATATCTGCAAGTAGAATTGAAAATCAGGAACATTTACCGTAACATGCAATGGGCTGTGGTCTTATTGTTACCCAAGAAGTAAGGTGCCCCCAGAAAGTTAATGAAGCATTTGATTGTCTGTAATAGATACCTACGATATACGACTTTAAAAGACAACTTATCGATTAGTACCAGACTTCAGTCACACAATGCTGCTTGTCTATTTGGTAAACAAATCAGAATACAAACAAATAATAAAGTGATTGTCAGGTAAACAAAAAAACGTAACCAGAGATAGGGGTCTGCTGGATGTGAATCAACATGCAGTTTGACTGGCCAGACTAGCTGTTATGGAATGTTTGTAGTATGCTCGCCAGTTGGATTTCTATATACCACATATACTTTTCAGAGGACCAATCAAAAGGATTCAGTCACATTTATATTGACATGTATACATATTATCAACATAGCCATGCTGATAAAAAAACTCGATATTCTATAGAAACGTACTGTCAGTTTTATGTTCATGCCTAAAATTGAATTGACAACTTTCATATGATAAACAATTTTATGTACCTAGAAAATCACCTGGTGAATATACAAATAAATTCTGACGTGTAGTTTGAAGGACATGAAGTTAGGTGTTATTAAAATAAGTTGATGAGCTTTAATGTCCATCTACAAAAGCTGCAGTTTTGTGGTCTGATTTTCATTACTAATGGGACCCCACTATAACAGGCATGACAATGCATACATGTCTACTCAAAGTATGACATTAACAGCACAGGGACCCCACTATAACAGGCATGACAATGCATACATGTCTACTCAAAGTATGACATTAACAGCACAGGGACCCCACTTTAACAGGCATGACAATGCATACATGTCTATTCAAAGTATGACATTAACAGCACAGGGACCCCACTTTAACAGGCATGACAATGCATACATGTCTATTCGAAGTATGACATTAACAGCACAGGGACCCCACTTTAACAGGCATGACAATGCTTACATGTCTATTCAAAGTATGGCATTAACAGCACAGGGACCCCACTTTAACAGGCATGACAATGCATACATGTCTTCTCAAAGTATGACATTAACAGCACAGGGACCCCACTATAACAGGCATGACAATGCATACATGTCTATTCAAAGTATTACATTAACAGCACAGGGACCCCACTTTTAACAGGCATGACAATGCATACATGTCTATTCAAAGTATGACAATAACTGCACAAATTAACAGATTGCTTTCTCTTTTATTGTTTTTCTCTTCAAGATGAACTCGGCAGTCTCTTCCCCTCTCCAACTTTTTAGGACATGACAAATCTTTTGACCATAAATTATTTATGTGTGACAATAGAGCCTCTAAGAGGTGACATTTGAAAATTATACTGGAAACTTCTGCAATTCTTGAAGTTATTTCAAAGGAGCCCAGGACAGGTTGTAAAAGACCTCATACTAACACGATACACGTTATGCCTTGAAATATTGGCTGACAATTGCTCTGGAAAAAACTTCAATGCATAGACTGACAAAGTGAGTAATATACCACAGCGTGGTGAAGGTAAATACAACAAAACACTCTCTGTTCAGACATATGCAGTAATAATTTATTGCATGACACCTTATGTTGTCATCAAGTTATGAATATTGTGACAATACCAATTGACCAATTGGGTAGTAGCGTGCAAATCACATGTATACACATATCCCATTTATAAGCCAATCAAAATTGGCACTACTGACCAAATCTAACTGGACAGCCAATCAGAATTGACAATATCAACTGACCAGTGGGAGAGTAGCGTGCAGGTCACATGTATACACACACACATATCCATTCAACAGCCAATTAGAAACAAAGCATTTCTTTACAGCACCATCTACTACTGTACATCATGTACTAGGGGCAGATAACTGCTACATTTTTACAGTATATACAGGTACATAAATATATCTACACATCTCTGTACACTCCTGGTCTATACAAACACTTACAGCATCGATATAATATACATGTTACATAACTATACATCTTATGTCTACATATCATATATATATAATAATATTCAACGAGTAAAAATATACAATTTGTGTATTTTATAAGACATTAATACCTTGCAGTGCAGGATATTGGAGGCATAGCTTAAACACACAACACTTGTCCCTTCTACATAAGAAATAACACAAGGATATGATACTGTACAAAGTCCAAACTCTTTCCATATTAAATTGTAAGGCATTCAAAGACTGAGAATGAAATATTTTCAATATAAATATGACTGAATGATAGTTAATAAATATCGTATTTTAAATTCAGACTTAAATCATCAACTTAACAAGAGGACTTCAATTTGGAAAAATAAACTCCTTTATAAAACAGGATAAGTCTATCCTCATTATACCTACGTCACTTGTTCATTACATACTTGGTCTCTCTTATGTGGAGGGGAGAAATGTATTAATAGACAGCAGAAAAGGAGAGAGAGAGAAATTCAAGACAGCAGAAGAGAATGAAATTAATGACATTCTGTAGCAGAATCCCCAGGAGTCGGGGACTAATGGAGTCAGTCCTATATAGGTGTGTGGCATATCAAGCCTTTACTGAATAGTGTAGAATTAGAGTGACAACTGATCCTAAATACTTTATTATTACCTACACCCGTCTCCCACCTCTATATCCCAACATGTAGAAAGTGATGCAGTAGTAGCCTAGGTACTGTTAATAAATACATACAAGTACATTCTAGAAAAGCCTCTTCTTAAAAGTAGATTCTGGCTTTCTATTATGACATTGTACTGAACACTGGTAATTTAATTAGTAAAGGTCATTTGAGTGCATCCATGTGAGATAGGGTTATCTTACATAAACAGAGATGGGAGAAAGATTTATCAAAGATGGATGTTCTGTATCAGTATCCTACACACAAATTCTTATAAATATTGATTCAGTTTCAGGTGGTCCTAGAGTTTGTGTCCTAAACAGGTGCTAATGTGTAGGACACCCTTGATAAACATTTAATGTATAGAGTGTCCTTCATAAAATGTTTATTCCAGGACACCCTTGATAAACATTTAATGTATAGAGTGTCCTTCATAAAATGTTTATTCCAGGACACCCTAGATAAACTGTTACCTCTAGGACACCCTAGATAAAATGTTACCTCTAGGATATCCTAGATAAAGTGTTTACTCTAGGACACCCTAGATAAAGTGTTTACTCTAGGACACCCTAGATAAACTGTTTACTCTAGGACACCCTAGATAAACTGTTTACTCTAGGACACCCTAGATAAAATGTTATCTCTAGGATATCCTAGATAAACTGTTTACTCTAGGACACCCTAGATAAAGTGTTTACTCTAGGACACCCTAGATAAAATGTTACCTCTAGGATATCCTAGATAAACTGTTTACTCTAGGACACCCTAGATAAACTGTTTACTCCAGGACACCCTAGATAAACTGTTTACTCCAGGACATCCTTGATAAATTGTTAATTAGATAGCACATACTAGATAAATAGATATTTCTTTTATAAATATCAAATGTGTAACAACTGTTATGACATATATCGAAAATGTCTTAATATTGCGGTATGATATATCAGGTGTGAATGTTTTTTTATATTTCAAAATGCTGTAAATATCTATGTGCAGTTTCTTTCTTACCAAACCGGTTTGTTATACTCTCTGTTTTGGCTTTTACAAAGAAAAGCTCCATCTATACAGAAAATAAAAGAATTTCTTTTGAGAGTATGAGTATGATAGATCTAGTCAAAGTGATACTAAATCTTAATTTGGAAAGATTTTGATCTGGACTAGGGTAGAAAAATAACCATTTTATGAAAATAAGACTTATTGTCAGATTCATTTAATTCTCCATCAGAATCACTGCTTTAGGTCTGACACAATCAACTCTATTCTAAAATGTATCACTCCTTTTTCAAATTTAGAGAGAAGTTTTATAGAAAATACATTAAAAACATAGAAATTAAACACAAAAGCTTTAAAAGTCACAGATAATAAAACCTTCTCACTCACAACCTAGCATATGGCAAACAGGTACTATAGAAATGGTTCATATGACTAGAGGCAAACATACAAGATTTACTCTGGGTGGTCCCGTCACCAGTCGGGTACATGCAACAGTCCCTTCACCAGTCAGGTACTCAAACACTGAACAGTTCTATCACTAGTCAGGTACTCAAACACTGAACTATTCCATCACCAGTCAGGTACTCAAACACTGAACAGTCTCATCACTAGTCAGGTACTCAAACACTGAACAGTCACATCACTAGTCAGGTACTCAAACAGTGAACATTGTCATCACCAGTCAGGTACTCAAACACTGAACAGTCTCATCACCAGTCAGGTACTCAAACACTGAACAGTTCCATCCCCAATCAGGTACTCAAACACTGAACAGTCTCATCACCAGTCAGGTACTCAAACACTGAACAGTTCTATCACTAGTCAGGTACTCAAACACTGAACTATTCCATCACCAGTCAGGTACTCAAACACTGAACAGTCTCATCACTAGTCAGGTACTCAAACACTGAACAGTCACATCACTAGTCAGGTACTCAAACACTGAACATTGTCATCACCAGTCAGGTACTCAAACACTGAACAGTCTCATCACCAGTCAGGTACTCAAACACTGAACAGTTCCATCCCCAATCAGGTACTCAAACACTGAACAGTCCCGTCACTAGTCAGGTACTCAAACACTGAACAGTCTCATCACCAATCAGGTACTCAAACACTGAACAGTCCCGTCACTAGTCAGGTACTCAAACACTGAACAGTCCCGTCACTAGTAAGGTACTCAAACACTGAACATTGTCATCACCAGTCAGGTACTCAAACACTGAACAGTCTCATCACCAGTCAGGTACTCAAACACTGAACAGTTCCATCCCCAATCAGGTACTCAAACACTGAACAGTCCCGTCACTAGTCAGGTACTCAAACACTGAACAGTCTCATCACTAGTCAGGTACTCAAACACTGAACAGTTCCATCACCAGTCAGGTACTCAAACACTGAACAGTTCCATCACCAGTCAGGTACTCAAACACTGAACAGTTCCATCACCAGTCAGGTACTCAAACACTGAACAGTCTCATCACCAGTCAGGTACTCAAACACTGAACAGTCCCGTCACTAGTAAGGTACTCAAACACTGAACATTGTCATCACCAGTCAGGTACTCAAACACTGAACAGTCTCATCACCAGTCAGGTACTCAAACACTGAACAGTTCCATCCCCAATCAGGTACTCAAACACTGAACAGTCCCGTCACTAGTCAGGTACTCAAACACTGAACAGTCTCATCACTAGTCAGGTACTCAAACACTGAACAGTCACATCACCAGTCAGGTACTCAAACACTGAACAGTCTCATCACCAGTCAGGTACTCAAACACTGAACATTGTTATCACCAGTCAGGTACTCAAACACTGAACAGTTCCATCACCAGTCAGGTACTCAAACACTGAACAGTCTCATCACCAGTCAGGTACTCACACACTGAACAGTCCCGTCACTAGTCAGGTACTTGTGAGTACATCATACCTGTAGACCACACTGTTTAATCCTTTTGATGAATGGTATGTTTCTCTTTAACAGCTTAAGGGGAGTAGGGAACCCCAGCCAATCGGGAACTGTGTAACAAAACCTGCATGACTGCTGCATGTATCTCCTATGTGGTGAAACCTCACTATATTTAGTTAATTAATCAAAATTTGTCAAGATATCTTACATAATTTTCATTCAACTTGACAGGACAATCAAAAGATTGCAATACGGGTTTAGAAAGATAAGCTTATGACATATAAAGACAAAAGGCATAGTGCGTTAAAGTTAAGACTTTTGTATTCAAGTAATAATTTTGCATTGGCATAATATTTGTTCTAACATTTTCCCCGAAATGTTTTGTTTCAGTTCTAAATTATACATTCTAGACACTATGATTGTTGAATTGACACGTTTCAGTAATCAGCCACATTGGACAGTAAACATAGTACAGTAAATATTACTCAACACTGACCAAGTCAGAAAAATCACAACACATTACAGTATAGAGATCATTCACGCCCTCATCCCTACAAACAGGGAGGACAGGCTTCTGATGGTTAAAGTCATACTTTGACAGTATTTATAGGTTTTAAGTGTATCTACAGGGTAAAATATAGTCTACAAGGCGAATATGCAGACTACAGGTCATCTAGTCATAAAGGGAGATAACTATCCACATGGAGTAGTCTTATCATACCTTTATAGGATCAGGTGGATTACATAGGCATGCTAATTAAATTTTAGATGGAGGAGTACATGCAGATTTGCAGACAGGTGTTCCTATCAAGTTCCGTCATATTGGCAATGTGCTGATGTCAAAATACCTCGATGTCAACATGACTGTGAAATACAGACATTTTAACACTGACATCATCCCGGTGTTTGACATTATGACCTTGACATTGATCTTAATGTCAAAATGACATTGACACTAAGACGAACTTTACTAACACACCAGGAACATACAATAGGGCCTATCTATAGGATACTATAAGTCACTTTCTATCTACACACACACATATATATATATATACACACATATACAAAACGTAAAATGCTAAATTCTCATTGCACAATGATCTCGCGTCTCCAACCACAATATCACACATACATCCTGCCTATCATCACATTGTAACCAGCAAACATACCAAAGCAGGGATTATACTTATCAAAGGTATGATTAGAAAGCTTGTAAACAGATACAATATGAGATGTATTATGATATATCAGTAGAATCAGATCTAATACTACATGTCCACCAGAACATCAGCCATACACATGGTCAGCAAGTTGGTATGTTTAGTGTTAATGTGTTTACACTGTACCTAATGAAAACTAGAATCTTCAAATTAAATATGCATGCAAGATAAATCATCATATTTATATCACTACTGATAAAGTTAACTGTTCCATACAATGAAAACATATCTTTGTTTGAAAAATTATTTCCTAGAATAAATGTATAATATTAATGCTGTTCTAGGACCATGGGAACAACACAGTCTGTTGCTGAAACTAGTGGGTAGGACTTACTAAAGAACAGGGTACATATTAGTACTGAAGCCAGGAGCCAGTAACCGGGCTAGGTGAGGCCGACTCCGGTATGGCTTCCTATCAATATCTTTATCTAGGCAAGAGGGGCAGTGTAACCCAGCATACGGTAGCCGATGATACCACTCAGAAAGGAAACCTAACAAATCTCAGCAGTCTAAACAAACACTTTCTAAAGCATTTGTTGAAACACTTTTCTGCAATATGAACACGTATGTGGTAAAAGAATCTAGTTTGTAAGAGATGGATTGGACCCTACTGGACATCAGGATTAAAGATGTATGCTACCTTGAATATCATATCAATTGATGTAGATTTATCTCTATACAGCCTTATGTCTCTGAGTCAAAGTAAGGTAGCATACAGCCATAAGTCTCTCAGCTACAGAAATGCATGTATCCTTAATTCTTGTGTCTGAGTAAGGTAGAGTACAGCCTTATGTCTCAGTGACTGAGTAAGGTCATGTACAGCCTTATGTCTCAGTGACTGAGTAAGGTAATGTACAGCCTTATGTCTCAGTGACTGAGTAAGGTAGTGTACAGCCTTATGTCTCAGTGTCCAAGTAAGGTAGTGTACAGCCTTATATCTCAGTGACTGAGTAAGGTAATGTACAGCCTTGTGTCTCAGTGACTGAGTAAGGTAGTTTACAGCCTTATGTCTCAGTGTCCAAGTAAGGTAGTGTACAGCCTTATGTCTCAGTGACTGAGTAAGGTAGTGTACAGCCTTATGTCTCAGTGTCCAAGTAAGGTAGTGTACAGCCTTATGTCTCAGTGACTGAGTAAGGTAGTGTACAGCCTTATGTCTCAGTGACTGAGTAAGGTAATGTACAGCCTTATGTCTCAGTGACTGAGTAAGGTAGTGTACAGCCTTATGTCTCAGTGTCCAAGTAAGGTAGTGTACAGCCTTATATCTCAGTGACTGAGTAAGGTAATGTACAGCCTTGTGTCTCAGTGACTGAGTAAGGTAGTGTACAGCCTTATGTCTCAGTGTCCAAGTAAGGTAGTGTACAGCCTTATGTCTCAGTGACTGAGTAAGGTAGTGTACAGCCTTATGTCTCAGTGTCCAAGTAAGGTAGTGTACAGCCTTATGTCTCAGTGACTGAGTAAGGTAGTGTACAGCCTTATGTCTCACTGACTGAGTAAGGTAGTGTACAGCCTTATGTCTCAGTGTCTGAGTAAGGTAGTGTACAGCCTTATGTCTCAGTGTCTGAGTAAGGTAGTGTACAGCCTTATGTCTCAGTGACTGAGTAAGGTAGTGTACAGCCTTATGTCTCAGTGTCTGAGTAAGGTAGTGTACAGCCTTATGTCTCAGTGTCTGAGTAAGGTAGTGTACAGCCTTATGTCTCAGTGTCTGAGTAAGGTAGTGTACAGCCTTATGTCTCAGTGACTGAGTAAGGTAGTGTACAGCCTTATGTCTTCGTCACAGCATGATAGGATACAGCATGGCATTAGTTTCTGTGTCCCAGTAGGTTGGAAAAAGCCTTTAGTCTCTGAGTTAAGATTAGGTAGAATACAGCCTTAAGTCTCTATGTTTCAGTTAGTAAGCATACAGCCTTAAGTCTCTATGTTTAAGTAAGGCAGCTTACAGCCTTAAGTCTCTATGTTTAAGTAAGGCAGCTTACAGCCTTAAGTCTCTATGTTTAAGTAAGGCAGCTTACAGCCTTAAGTTTCTTGATTGAAGTAACACAGTATAACTGTTTTGGATGACACTGACCTAAATCAGGTCACTATAAACTCTCCAGATCTTCATGGTCATAGAAAAGTACATCATCATTTCGACAAGGTTATACCTTAAATTAATGTAAGGCATGAATCAAAGTTTATATTTAAATCACACACTGATGACAGATTATTTCATCATCCAACAAAAACATGAATAAAAGCATGCTTCAATGAATATATTGCTCATTACTAATGTCTTCAGACTCATATTCAAATATGAATGGATGGTTATCTGTATAGCTTGCTGCAAAATATAATAATGATACTGGTACATGCTTTCACATAACACCTTTGAAAGGCTATACATATTTAGAAATTATATCAAACCAGATAAACCAAACAGAATTATAATTTCATAATTCAATTAGAAATGAATTAAAAGTACCTAGATAATATAACATGACTGTTCATCCAGTGGCAACTTTTATAGAGTTCATCAATTACATTTCACAATCAAGATATATTTAACAATTAAATGATAAAATGATGGGTGTACAGAGAGCTGATGACTTTTTCTTACTTTAGATAAAATCTTCTGAATGGTTAACAACAGGTTTCTATAACTGTACTGGTAAACTGTTGCTGTATATTGTAGCAGTGAATGAAGTCCTGTCTTAAAGTCACTACACATGTCTCTATTATATTTTTGGATTTCCATTGTTGAACAAAACTTTGTGGGCAAACATCCCACCACAAAATTCAGTTGACTGATTAAATTTGAAAAATATGTGTGAGACATCAAAATATTTAACAAATCATTTGTTCCTGATTCTGCCACTATTACATCCTTTGTTCTCTCCATAACTTCTTCAAACTATTATCATGTATTCAGCAAATATATAAATAGCATTATTCATGTTCAAATATACTTATGGGGAGACAACTCTCTAATCACATCTCTAACTTTGGTAATGCCCTTTTTCACTTTTTCTGTTTAAATCTTTAACAAACCATTTCATCTTTAAAACTCTACAATTTCATTTGAAATATAAATATGAGGAATCCATATCACTTTACTCACAGGAACTATATACTCTGTGTTATATATCATATTGGTCAATACAAAAAGTTTACTACAATCACAGTTCTCTCCCCTTCCAGAGATCTTGGCTTTGTGACTGATGTTAAAACATAATATAATCATTGGCCCAGGTAAGGAATGACTGTGTCCACTAAACATATACACCTCTATAGGAGATGAACTTCCTAGAGTAATGAATGGCCAATGTGAAGAGCTCCCTGGTCATATCCAAAGGATTTTGAGTAAACACTGCACCAACTTCTGCCTGAAAAGTATTGCTGGATACCTTGAGAATATTTTGTATGATCTGACTATCAAGTAATTATTTGAGATGTAATTCTTTTCCTCCCACACAGATGCCATGTTCCCAGTCACATTCTCCTGATGTGTGATCCATTTCAGATCTAATGTCCCAGCAGCGACAACAAATCATGTTTAGTTAAGACCACTACTTCCCGATGATTCTCACTACATCACAGGCTACATCTTGTTTAACTAGTATCATCAGTTATTGTCACTTCACACAAAACATCCAGCAAATTAATTGATGGGATATCCTACCAAGATCTCTCAGCTGGATAGGAAGTAGGAAAGATCTCACAGTTGAATAATGGGGAAGGAATGAGATCTCACAGCTGGATGTAAAGAAGGAAAGCTTTCAGAGCTGGATATGAAAAAGGAAAGATTTCGGAACTGGATATGAAGAAAGATCTCATAGCTGGGTAATGGGGAAGGAAAGATCTGACAGCTGGATAGATCTCATAACAGGATAAAGAGAAGTATAGACCAAGTGAGTTTGGTCAAACTACTATACATTTTGTCAGCAGGATTTTTATACATAATCTACCAGGAATCATTCAACTGTAGAGTTTCATAATTTTCAAAGATTCTCTGGGTTACACAGAGTTTGAGAGGAAAGTTGATATAGCACTAGAGTATGTGAAAGGCCTGTGTAGAATACGGAAGTAATAATGCTTCGTGTTAGTTGGTGTGGTGTGGACAGCCTGTGTTCATTGGTTGTGAAGGGGGCCTATGGTAGCTGGTGTGGTGTGGAGAGCCTGTGTTCATTGGTGTGGTGAAGGGGGCCTGTGTTAGCTGTTGTGTTGTGGAGGATCTGTGTAAGCTGGTTTGGTGTGGAGAGCCTGTGTTAGCTGGTTTGGTGTGGAGAGCCTGTGTTAGCTGGTGTTGTGTGGAGAGCCTGTGTTAGTTGGTTTGGTGTGGAGAGCCTGTGTTAGCTGGTATGGTGTGGAGAGCCTGTGTTAGCTGGTGTGGTGTGGAGAGCCTGTGTTTGCTGGTTTGGTGTGGAGAGCCTGTGTAAGCTGGTTTGGTGTGGAGAGCCTGTGTAAGCTTGTTTGGTGTGGAGGGCCTGTGTTAGCTGGTGTGGTGTGGAGAGCCAGTGTTTGCTGGTGTTTTGTGGAGAGCCTGTGTTAGCTGGTGTTGTGTGGAGGGCCTGTGTTAGCTGGTATGGTGTGGAAAGCCTGTGTTTGCTGGTGTTTTGTAGAGAGCCTGTGTTAGCTGGTGTTGTGTGGAGGGCCTGTGTTAGCTGGTATGGTGTGGAGAGCCTGTGTTAGCTGGTGTGGTGTGGAGAGCCTGTGTTAGCTGGTGTGGTGTGGAGAGCCTGTGTTAGCTGGTGAAAGGTTTAAGGTGCTCCAGTTGTATCTCTAGTGCTATACGTTGCTCCATGACTTCCTGAAGCTCCTGGTTGAGTTCGCTGTTGAGGCGCTCCAACATTGTATTTCTCTCTTTGTGGGTTCGTATTGCCATTTGTAGATCTTTCTTATCACGACTGACTTGTCTGTAAAACAGGTAACAATATGTTCTATATAATGAACCAAGCACAGAAATGTACTAACAAAAGTATACCATATACAGATCATGATGAAACATGTTTATTTGAAACATTATTTTTGGATTATATTTTGCTAAGAGAAACATAACATTCCCTTTATATGGCACTAAATATCCTTGCTTTAATGATGATTCCAAAAGAAATGGACATAAATCCAATCAACATTTCCCCATTAGTTCTTTTTCTCCTTCTTACAGAGGGTGTTCACTGTCTTCCATTTACAAAATCCTTTCTGATATTTCAGTACTCAAAATCTCTTTATCTATCTTTTCAACTCCTCAAAAGGTGTTACCTCTATTTCCTATGTTTGGTGAAGTCCTATACTTTTGGAGGGACACGTACCTCCATTTACATAAAGCTGTTTCTCTTTTAAAGTCTACATGGAATTAGGCGTAATAGTTTTGTGCAGGTGTAGTACATTAGTACAGTTTTAAAGGAAAATTTGATCAATGTGAATGACACATAATGGACATAATATATATTATAACATATTGAACACTGGACAAGGTGATCTAACCATTTCGTAAAATATGTTGATGGTGATTTAATTAGATGACATTGTTTAATTCTGAACAGATCATGCTTACCTCATAGCAAATATAGGTGCCCTCTGTTTCTCCCCACTTCCTGCCTCATCTTCAGTGGGGAGGTCGAAGGTCACACCAGGGGAGGTAACCTGTATTACCAGTTAAAAAAATTGTTAAGAACAAAGCCTATAAAACATACTAATTTTTTGTAAATACAACCAACCAGTATATATAGTGCCTACCTGTAGTAATCTGTCTAGTGACTGTCTACAGTGACTACCTACAGTAATCTGTCTAGTGACTGTCTACAGTGACTGCCTACAGTAATCTGTCTAGTGACTGTCTCGTGACTGCCTACAGTAATCTGTCTAGTGACTGTCTCGTGACTGTCTACAGTGACTGCATGTATATAGTGACTACCTGTAGCAATCTGTCTAGTGACTGTCTACAGTGACTGCAAGTCTATAGTGACTACCTGTAGTAATCTGTCTACAGTGACTGTATGTCTATAGTGACTACCTGTAGTAATCTGTCTAGTGACTCTCTAGTGACTGTCTACAGTGACTGCATGTCTATAGTGATTACCTATAGTAATCTGTCTAGTGACTGCATGTTTAGTGACTGTCTACAGTGACTACATGTCTATAGTGACTACCTACAGTAATCTGTCTAGTGACTGTCGACAGTGACTCTCTAGTGACTCCCTACAGTGACTTTATGTCTACAGTGACTACCTATAGTAATCTGTCTAGTGACTGTCTACAGTGACTACCTACAGTGGTTGTCTAGTGACTGTCTACAGTGACTGTGTCTACAGTGACTACCTATAGTAATCTGTCTCATGACTGTCTACGGTGACTGCATGTCTACAGTGACTAACTGTAGTAATCTGTCTAGTGAGTGTCTTCAGTGACTGTCTACAGTGACTGCATGTCTATAGTGACTACCTATACTAATCTGTCTTGTGACTGTCTACAGTGACTATCTACAGCGACTGCATGTCTACAGTGACTACATACAGTAATCTGTCCAGTGACTGCATGTCTAGTGACTGTCTACAGTGACTACATGTCTATAGTGACTACCTATAGTAATCTGTCTTGTGACTGTCTACAGTAACAATACCACACAGCTTTTTAAACACAGGAAAACAATGACAAATAGTTTTATAAACACAGGTAACCATAAAAACATACAGTTTTATAAACACAGGTAATGATAACACATTAAACACAAGTAACCATAAAAACATACAGGTTTATAAACACAGGTAATGATAACACATTAAACACAAGTAACCATAAAAACATACAGGTTTATAAACACAGGTAATGATAACACATTAAACACAAGTAACCATAAAAACATACAGGTTTATAAACACAGGTAATGATAACACATTAAACACAAGTAACCATAAAAACATACAGGTTTATAAACACAGGTAATGATAACACACTTATAAACACAGGTATATAGTGTTAATGACTGACCTTCACACTGCCTGTGGATGTTGTGTTGTCTGCAACAAGAAATTATCAGTGTAAATAGATTTATAGTATACATATATATTTATCACAGAATAAAGAAGATTAAAATCAAATCATCATTGACTTCTTTTATTTCCCTTATATTAATCCTGACCCAATTATAAAGAAAACTGTCTCACCTCCAGACTCTGGTCCCTGGGATACACTGGGTTCCTGTTAATTAGATAATTAACACATTCATCATGTACATCTGATATATATACTACCTACATAGATATACAAAGAACAATCTAACCTCGGAGAGACAACCAAACTACCTCAAAAACATTTACTTCTTTTATATAAATTAATTCCAATGAATGGCTTAGAAACCTGTATATATAGATGTTTTTTCCTTTTTCCTTTTCTTGATTTGTTGGGCTTTGACCTAGAAACACCTTTCCACTAATCATCATGCCTCTTCAGCTTTTGATTAGTCAAAAAACAAGATGTTTAAAGGTTTGAACAAATTTAACCCTTGTGACTTTGAATGAAGGTCAAGGTCATTATTTTCACAAATATTGTTGGGCTTCATCTTGGGAATCTATCACCCAAACACCATGCTTCTGTGTCCTTTGGTTATTCAAAAGAAATCTTACAAAACTTTTGAACAAATTTGACCCCTGTGACCTTGAACATGAATCAAGGTGATTTCTTTTTGCAAACTTTTTCAGGCTTCATCCTAAGAACATGCGAGTCAAATATCATGCCTCTAGGCCTTTTAGTTCATGAGAAGTATTTCAAATATTTTTAAAAAACTGATCTCTGTGTCCATGAACAAAGGTCAAAGTAAATTCTTTTTCCAAAGTTTGTCACACTCCATGCTAGGAACATACCACCTAAATATCACTCTCTCTGCCTTTCAGTTCATGAGAAGAAGTTGTTTAAAGCTTTTAACAAATTTGACCCCTGTGACCTTGAACAAAGGTCAAGGTCATTTATTTTCACAAACTTTGTCAGGAGTCATGCCAGGAACATACTAGCCAAATATCAAAAATTTGGTCCACTGGTTACTGGGAAGAAGTGTTCAAAGGAAAAACAAAACAAAACGGCCGAATGTGGGACGACAGACTCTACACCATAGCATAAGCTCTCTTGGCCCTTCCGACCGGTGAAGCTAACAATTACGAACTAATATGAAGTTGTTCCTTAACAAGCGAATTCAGATTCAGAACCAAAACAAAGTTTTGTGTATAAATTTTAAGTGGTAACCAACTCAACTCTTTTGTGCATTAGAGGACTTCACACTTTGTAAAGCAAGACTAACCTGTTTTGTGTAGTAGAAGAGTTATCCCTTTTGTGTAATAAAACCCATCAGTTTTGCATAGTAAATCACTCACAAGTTTTGTATAAAAGACTAACCTGTTGTTTTGAAAACAGTTATGTATAGACTACTTAGTCTTGCACAACAGAAATTTCACCAGTTTCCTATAGTAACAGACTCAACGTTTTGTGAGATAAAAGACTCATAAGTTTTGTAAAGTAAAAGGATCACAGATTTTTTGTAGAGAAGACTCATGAGTTTTGTGTAGAAGACTCACCAGTTTTGTGTAATCTTGTGAGAGATTTCGGCGTGTTCTGTCAGAATCCTCCACCGACCCATCAACAGAATCTATCTCAGGAAGGACTAAAACTTCTTGTGAAGGAATTGACTCGAACTTTTTAAATTCTGGAAATTTACTTTTTTTATCTGATGCTATTACTGCTCCATCAGCTGATCGTCGATAGGCAGGACTCTGGAAATATACATACATTATATACACTGTACCTAACATCCACTGTATACACTGTACATAACATACACTGTACCTAACATACACTATATACACTGTACCTATCATACACTGTATACACTGTACCTAACATACACTGTATACACTGTACCTAACATACACTGTATACACTGTACCTAACATACACTGTACCTAACATACACTGTATACACTGTAACTAACATACACTGTATACACTGTACCTAACATACACTGTATACACTGTACCTAACATCCACTGTATACACTGTAACTAGCATACACTGTATATACTGTACCTAACATACACTGTACCTATCATACACTATATACACTGTATCTATCATACACTGTATATACTGTACCTATCATACACTGTATACACTGTGCCTATCATACACTGTACCTATCATACACTGTATACACTGTACCTATCATACACTATATACACTGTACCTATCATACACTGTACCTATCATACACTGTATACACTGTACCTATCATACACTACATACACTGTACCTATCATACACTGTACCTATCATACACTGTATACACTGTACCTATCATATACTACATACGCTGTACCTATCATACACTGTACCTATCATACACTGTACCTAACATACACTGTATACACTGTACCTATCATACACTGTACCTAACATACACTGTACCTATCATACACTGTATACACTGTACCTTACATACACTGTACCTAACATACAGTGTACCTAACATACACTGTACCTAACATACACTGTACCTATCATACACTGTACGAAACATATACTATATATACTGTACCTATCATACACTGAGTACACTGTACCTAACATACAGTGTAACTAACATACAGTGTATCTAACATACACTGTACCTAACATACACTGCGATAGGCAGGACTCTGGAAATATAAATACACTATATACACTGTACCTAACATACACTGTACCTAATATACAGTGTACCTAACATACACTGTACCTAATATACACTGTACCTAACATACACTGTACCTAATATACAGTGTACCTAACATACACTGTACCTAATATACAGTGTACCTAACATACACTGTACCTAATATACACTGTACCTAACATACACTGTACCTAACATACACTGCGATAGGCAGGACTCTGGAAATATAAATACACTATATACACTGTACCTAACATACACTGTACCTAATATACAGTGTACCTAACATACACTATAGAAAATGTGATTTCCACAAAAGTATACCCTGTCTTTTAATTTAATAACTATTAACCAATTTTTGTCTAATACTTGGGGCCAATACTTACATCTTTGGGTGAAGTTCTCGGAGGAACAGCTGGTGGTGTAGAAAGACCTGTACATAATATAGTATTTATGTTAATCGCCAACAAAAATTTTTTTCTGGAGATATTTAGACAAAAAAATGTTTCAAACAGAAATAAAATAATTTTTTATCTTCGAGATAAGAAACAAAACTATCTTTTTCTAATCTTCCAGATTCAGGAAAACTGGATTTAGTAAAAGATATATGAACATGACCCTCTTAAAAGGAAGCATGTACTTATAATGTTGATGCCGAGAAGCTACAAACCTATACCAATGAGATCCACAGACAGACTACGGCCATGTGGCTGAGCTCCCGGCCGAGGAGGAGGACGAGGGGGTTCCTGGTTGACAACATTATCTAGACTGTGAGTAGATGATAATGGCGGTCGATCCCCTTCTCCAGAGCTAGGTTGACTAGTAACAGGAACTGGTATCAGGAGACCGCCAACACCTCCTGGTACTAGAAAAGTTATCAAAGGGAGGTAATAACTGATCTATATTGAGTGGACTAGATTTTACGGTTATCCTACATGTAAGTTTGTTTTTTGTTCTCTTCCAGGGTAAGTAGTACACATCTCACCATTTATTCTTGTTTGTCGTGTCAGAAAAACATTATATTGAATAAGCTGAATCATATTTTTGGCTATTTTGTGAATACAAAACTTATGTTTTTTAGTAATTCAATATATAAGGTACATTTCTGACAAATGAAAGGGATATTCTGTCCAAGATGCAAAATTTCTGACTGTTCAATCCCTTGTAGGACTCATTCTAATGACTTTAGTTTATTATCATACTATTGTTAATATGAAAATCTCTCCTGTGGTCAGTTTGGACAGGTGAAATTGGAGGGAATCCTCCCAGTCAAATCATCTAAATATAGTACATCAGGATATCCCAAACTGAAAAGTCACTGAATCATATGTTCCAGTCTATCCTACCTTATAGTTTTAATTCATTTACAAAGTCTTACATGTATTCTTGTCTATAGCAAACTCCAACATGTCAGTCGTATTATTTCCCTAACAATACAGGGTACCTCACAAACTTTAAACATTGAGTTGAGTGGAGTGTGTTTTGTCAAAAAGCTAAAAAAAATGGGAGATAAAATGTCCATAAAAATCTACATTTCAACAGGTAACTTTCACTATACACTAGACAGCTATATCTTCAATATCTAATTCCATCACAAAAGTCACAACTTTTCAAACAAATACTGAAACTCAAATGAAAGTAAAGAGTGTTTAGGGGATTCTTCATGCAGTCAGACAAGCAACATGCCAACAGAAGTCTTCAACACCACCAACATCAGAAGTATGTACCACTCAATCATGCATACTACTGCCTCGGTCACGGACAACTACATACAAAGTAAAATTTGAAAGTCTTATCCATTTAACAGTAGAAACATTTGAAATGTCCTGTATGGTTGTTGATCATCTGGGGAGGATAGTTTAACCCTTAATTATTAAAACTGTTCACAACATAACTAAGAATCCCAAATGACTTTTAATATCAGCATCAATGATATTATCATCATGTAATCCCTAGATGTGTAACTCAGCTGGATTTACAAAGAAATATCAGCTCTCAGTTTGATATACCATGATACATAATTTCTAAGCTTTATAAAGCCCGAGATTCAAGCTCTCAATATGATGTCTTTCTCTAGATAAAAAGCTCCCAACCAATTGTAGATAGTACCACTAGTATATAAGCTTTTTCTAAGCTTTATAAAGCCCGAGATTCAAGCTCTCAATATGATGTCTTTCTCTAGATAAAAAGCTCCCAACCAACTGTAGATAGTACCACTAGTATATAAGCTTTTTCTAAGCTTCATATAGCCCGAGATTCAAGCTCTCAATATGATGTCTTTCTCAAGATAAAAAGCTCCCAACCAACTGTTGTGTCCTTTATATCCCAGCTCCCAGTCTGATGAGATATTACTCCTATCACTAAGTGTTCTTTATATTCTACCTCCCAGACTGATGAGATATTACTCCTATCACTAAGTGTCTAGATTCCAGCTCCCAGACTGATGAGATATTACTCCTATCACTAAGTGTCCTTTATATTCCACCTCCCAGTCTGATGAGATATCACTCCTATCACTAAGTGTCCTTTATATTCCAGCTCCCAGTCTGATGAGATATTACTCCTATCACTAAGTGTCTAGATTCCAGCTCCCAGACTGATGAGATATTACTCCTATCACTAAGTGTCCTTTATATTCCAGCTCCCAGCTTGATGAGATATTACTCCTATCACTAAGTGTCCTTTATATTCCACCTCCCAGACTGATGAGATATTACTCCTATCACTAAGTGTCTAGATTCCACCTCCCAGCTTGATGAGATATTACTCCTATCACTAAGTGTCCTTTATATTCCAGCTCCCAGACTGATGAGATATTACTCCTATCACTAAGTGTCCTTTATATTCCACCTCCCAGACTGATGAGATATTACTCCTATCACTAAGTGTCCTTTATATTCCACCTCCCAGACTGATGAGATATTACTCCTATCACTAAGTGTCCTTTATATTCCAGCTCCCAGACTGATGAGATATTACTCCTATCACTAAGTGTCCTTTATATTCCACCTCCAAGTTTGATGAGATATTACTCCTATCACTAAGTGTCCTTTATATTCCAGCTCCCAGTTTGATGAGATATTACTCCTATCACTAAGTGTCTAGATTCCAGCTCCCAGTCTGATGAGATATTACTCCTATCACTAAGTGTCTAGATTCCAGCTCCCAGACTGATGAGATATTACTCCTATCACTAAGTGTCTAGATTCCAGCTCCCAGTCTGATGAGATATTACTCCTATCACTAAGTGTCCTTTATATTCCACCTCCCAGACTGATGAGATATTACTCCTATCACTAAGTGTCCTTTATATTCCACCTCCCAGACTGATGAGATATTACTCCTATCACTAAGTGTCCTTTATATTCCACCTCCCAGACTGATGAGATATTACTCCTATCACTAAGTGTCCTTTATATTCCACCTCCCAGTCTGATGAGATATTACTCCTATCACTAAGTGTCCTTTATATTCCAGCTCCCAGTTTGATGAGATATTACTCCTATCACTAAGTGTCTAGATTCCAGCTCCCAGTCTGATGAGATATTACTCCTATCACTAAGTGTCTAGATTCCAGCTCCCAGACTGATGAGATATTACTCCTATCACTAAGTGTCCTTTATATTCCAGCTCCCAGTCTGATGAGATATTACTCCTATCACTAAGTGTCTAGATTCCAGCTCCCAGACTGATGAGATATTACTCCTATCACTAAGTGTCCTGATGAGATATTACTCCTATCACTAAGTGTCCTTTATGTTCCAGCTTGATGATATATTCCACCTCCCAGACTGATGAGATATTACTCCTATCACTAAGTGTCTAGATTCCAGCTCCCAGACTGATGAGATATTACTCCTATCACTAAGTGTCCTTTATATTCCACCTCCCAGACTGATGAGATATTACTCCTATCACTAAGTGTCCTTTATATTCCACCTCCCAGACTGATGAGATATTACTCCTATCACTAAGTGTCCTTTATATTCCACCTCCCAGACTGATGAGATATTACTCCTATCACTAAGTGTCCTTTATATTCCAGCTCCCAGACTGATGAGATATTACTCCTATCACTAAGTGTCCTTTAGATTCCAGCTCCCAGACTGATGAGATATTACTCCTATCACTAAGTGTCCTTTATATTCCACCTCCAAGTTTGATGAGATATTACTCCTATCACTAAGTGTCTAGATTCCAGCTCCCAGACTGATGAGATATTACTCCTATCACTAAGTGTCCTTTATATTCCAGCTCCCAGACTGATGAGATATTACTCCTATCACTAAGTGTCCTTTATATTCCAGCTCCCAGACTGATGAGATATTACTCCTATCACTAAGTGTCCTTTATATTCCAGCTCCCAGACTGATGAGATATTACTCCTATCACTAAGTGTCCTTTATATTCCAGCTCCCAGACTGATGAGATATTACTCCTATCACTAAGTGTCCTTTATATTCCAGCTCCCACACTGATGAGATATTACTCCTATCACTAAGTGTCCTTTATATTCCAGCTCCCAGTTTGATGAGATATTACTCCTATCACTAAGTGTCCTTTATATTCCACCTCCCAGACTGATGAGATATTACTCCTATCACTAAGTGTCTAGATTCCAGCTCCCAGACTGATGAGATATTACTCCTATCACTAAGTGTCCTTTATATTCCACCTCCAAGTTTGATGAGATATTACTCCTATCACTAAGTGTCCTTTATATTCCACCTCCCAGACTGATGAGATATTACTCCTATCACTAAGTGTCCTTTATATTCCACCTCCCAGACTGATGAGATATTACTCCTATCACTAAGTGTCCTTTATATTCCAGCTCCCACACTGATGAGATATTACTCCTATCACTAAGTGTCCTTTATATTCCAGCTCCCAGTCTGATGAGATATCACTCCTATCACTAAGTGTCCTTTATATTCCAGCTCCCACACTGATGAGATATTACTCCTATCACTAAGTGTCCTTTATATTCCAGCTCCCACACTGATGAGATATTACTCCTATCACTAAGTGCCCTTTATATTCCAGCTCCCAGACTGATGAGATATCACTCCTATCACTAAGTGTCCTTTATATTCCAGCTCCCAGACTAATGAGATATTACTCCTATCACTAAGTGTCCTTTATATTCCAGCTCCCAGACTGATGAGATATTACTCCTATCACTAAGTGTCCTTTATATTCCACCTCCCAGACTGATGAGATATTACTCCTATCACTAAGTGTCCTTTAGATTCCAGCTCCCACACTGATGAGATATTACTCCTATCACTAAGTGTCCTTTATATTCCACCTCCCAGTTGGATGAGATATTACTCCTATCACTAAGTGTCCTTTAGATTCCAGCTCCCACACTGATGAGATATTACTCCTATCACTAAGTGTCCTTTATATTCCACCTCCCAGACTGATGAGATATTACTCCTATCACTAAGTGTCCTTTAGATTCCAGCTCCCACACTGATGAGATATTACTCCTATCACTAAGTGTCCTTTAGATTCCAGCTCCCACACTGATGAGATATTACTCCTATCACTAAGTGTCCTTTATATTCCAGCTCCCAGACTGATGAGATATTACTCCTATCACTAAGTGTCCTTTATATTCCAGCTCCCAGTCTGATGAGATATTACTCCTATCACTAAGTGTCCTTTATATTCCAGCTCCCAGACTGATGAGATATTACTCCTATCACTAAGTGTCCTTTATATTCCAGCTCCCAGTCTGATGAGATATTACTCCTATCACTAAGTGTCCTTTATATTCCAGCTCCCAGTTTGATGAGATATTACTCCTATCACTAAGTGTTCTTTATATTCCACCTCCCAGACTGATGAGATATTACTCCTATCACTAAGTGTCTAGATTCCAGCTCCCACACTGATGAGATATTACTCCTATCACTAAGTGTCCTTTATATTCCAGCTCCCAGACTGATGAGATATTACTCCTATCACTAAGTGTCCTTTATATTCCAGCTCCCAGACTGATGAGATATTACTCCTATCACTAAGTGTCCTTAAGATTCCACCTCCCAGTGATGTATATAATTCGCTACCAAAGAAAAGTGATCCAACATGTTAGGTCCATGTAACAGGAACTGTTTGATATTTATTGAGGGGATCTGTGATGGGTTATCATTCTTGTAAGTACGAATTTCTGTGATACCTATTTTATAAACTCTGATAATAGTGAAAACTTTATCTCTTACAATCCCTGCCTAACAAGACTTTTAATTTCTGTGATACCTATTTATGAACCCTGATAATAGTGAATAATGATACCCTATAATTACCTTTCTATGATGCCCTATGGTTCATACTTGAATAAAACTGATTTGCAAGGTTATTCCAACAATACATAAAAATACTTGGAATATAATTAATCTAAGTTGTTGTGGTATCATCTGTTTGATCACTGTACCTGTATTGGTTTTCTTTGGAACTGGCCTTGGCCTACTGACAAGAGTTATCTGCCCTTGACTAGCAGGCGCAGTTTTGCTGCCAGTGCCAACTTCATTTTGTTGGACGGTAGTTGTTTCAGCAGTATAATTAGTCTCAGTGTTGGACCGCTGTTTGGTTGTCACAGTTACCGTGGTGATAGTAGTGGCAGCGGTGGACATGTTAGGATCATTCTGCAAGGATTCTGATTGGTCGGGAAATGAAGTGTCAACAAGTGGGGCCGGCTCTGGAAACATTCAGACACCAAATGTGCAAGAAATAGAGACCAAGCAAACGACAGCCAACAGAACACAGTAAGTTCTGGCTAGATTGTTCTAACATCAAACATACATCAGCAACCAACTTTACTGGGTGTGTTCAAAATGATTCTATAATCCTAAAAAATTTTTGAAATGCAACTATGAAAACTGATTATCTGAAAGTTAAGCTTTACAGGGAATATTCTGAAAGATAAGAATAATGAGTCAATTTCATCAATTATAGTTAATATAAGAAATAAAAGGGGCCATTTTATGCGAAATTTAAAGACAATGAAATATGGGGGTTAAATTAATTTTTGTGGTCATTGTCCCCTTGACCCCCTCAGATGATCCTTGTGGTTCATGTTCCCTTGGTAATCTGCATGTAATATTTTGTTTGTGTTCCAATGGTAACTTTACAGGTATGTAAAATCTGACATCTGTGTTACAACAGTAACCTTACAATTATGTAATATTTTATCTTTGTTTTCCCATGGTAACCTTCAACGTATGTAATATTTTAAGTTTGTGTTGCAATAGTAACATTACAAAATATTCACTATTGTGTTTTGTGTTCCTATAGTAACCATACAGTATGTAATATTTCAAGCTTGTGTTCCTATGGTAACCTTACGAAGAGTAAACATTCTCACTTTTCAGCTTAGCTGTCACAGAATCAATTTGTTGTTCATACTAAATAAACCCCAAACTTGTTCAGTAATCATGTAAGTAATTTATCTATGTATCATCACGTGATGATATCTCAAGAAAAAAAAACTCTTTTCAAACAGTTAGAACAATCTGACCATACAACCCTTCCTTTCCTTCATGCAACATTCTGTTTTGTTCAATGAAAAGCTAAGGAACAGCTTCATTTAAATCAATATATGTCAAAATTAAATCAATATCTGATTCTAAACAGAATTTGTCAAGGATACAGATAAATTATTAGAAAACTCAACTTCCTGAAATTTAAACAAAACAATACAATTACAATTCAAAAGTAGGAATTCCATGCATCTAAACATGCAATCTAAAAGTGATAAGGTTCTACCATGCACTCATTTAGTTATTTGTAAACAGGGTTCTTCTGAACAAAGATAAAAACGGAATGACAAGGTTCTAACAAGTAATCTTATATAGCTATCAGTAAATTGGGTACCTCTGTAAAGAGACCAGAATAGAGTAACAAGGTTCTAACAAGTAATGTTATATAGCTATCAGTAAACAGGGTACCTCTGTAAAGAGACCGAAACAGAATGACAAGGTTCTAACAAGTAATGTTATATAGCCATCAGTAAACAGGGTACCTCTGTAAAAAGACTGGAACAGAGTGACAAGGTTCTAACAAGTAATGTTCTATAGATAACAGTAAACAGGGTACCTCTGTAAAGAGACCGGAACAGAATGACAAGGTTCTAACAAGTAATGTTCTCTAGATATCAGTAAACAGGGTACCTCTGTAAGGAGACCAGAATAGAGTGACAAGGTTCTAACAAGTAATGTTATATAGCCATCAGTAAACACTGTGCTCTGGTCATTTACTATGTATAAATGATCCCTTTCCTTTTTTTAATGTTTTATTGCCAAAGCAAGATAATTCCTGTGTCTTACAATCTCAATATGCTGACCAATAGGAAGTAAAACATTTCCACAAAATCAATGTTGTCAATTTGTTTAATCAAGGTGCCTCAAGGGAGGCAACTCTTCTTAAACTTCTACAGTAATGTCTCTGTATAAACACTGAATGCAGTTCTAGACAGGCAACTACACAAGCCATAATTCCTGACGGTCATTGTGGAATAGAATTACTTTACTTTACACTCAATAATAAGCTTCAAGCTAAGCAGAGACACCAAGAGATAGTGTGACAGACAAGAAACAGAGTCTCTTTTCCTACATGTATCTAAATCATCCATTCCTTTCTGTTTAAAATCATTGACTAATTTAGTGTCATTTTTCTTGTCTGAATTTTAGTATAATTCAACTCCACCATTAATTGTATCTATAGAAGTTTTATTTCTTTGCAAAAATCAGACTAAAATCACTTAATTAACTTACGATTTTTGTGAATACTTCGTGATACACAATGTAGAATTTTTGTGATACACAATGTAGAATTTTTGTGTGTACTTTGTGACACACAATGTAGAATTTTTGTGTATACTGAGAATATATTTTGTGATATACTTCACAGCCTTTTTACAACATAAGATATCCTTTACACTAATAGATCATTATCAACTATGTTGTAAGTTCTTCCTTTCTAGATCTTTGACATCCAGTAGCTCACTGTTCACTGTTAATGTTCATCAGAAGTAAAGTGAGAAGAGATAGAAAGAGTTAGTAGAAAGCCGCATACACTAGCAGCCACAATACCTGAAAACGCCCTACCCCTTTCCACACCCTCGGGTGGGTACCGTTGACTCTCCGGAGACATTCTCACTGGTACAGGCTGCACAATTTTGGCTTCCTGTAGGGCAAAATGTCAATAAATCTTCAATATACTTGTGTGATGATATATGTGTAAGGTAGTGTATCACTGACTCTACATAAACCAATACGGATGATCACAACAAGTATAAATCATATCACTTTACAAACGTTTAAAACATTCAGTCTTCCTGCAACATGTCAGACCACAATCTATATGTACAGTATTCTAACACTATCACTGGAACAGCCCTTGTAAAAATCCCTTTTTTCAATAAATGTGTAAATTTTTAACAAGAATGAGTAGAACAGAGTAGACACTCAAACCCAGATTTACTGAATAAACACTAACAGGATCTGAGGGTACCGGTTTGGAGAATTCAAAGTTGGCAGGTTTGATGCTGGGTGAGGACATCTCGCTAGAGGTCTGGGGCGATTCCTGGATCAGGGACTGGGCCCAATGGGCACCTCCACTCTGCTGGGCTGGAGGCGATGAGGGGGGCGTAGTCCGTTTCAGCGTACTTCCGGGAGGCAGGTCTGCAGCGAATGGCTCCTCTACAATATCCGAGAAAATAAAAACAAAATTACATTTTGGAAGAGGAAGTTGATATAAAAATATATTTTAGTGAAGGACAATGCAATCTGTCTGATATTGACAGTTTTTATTGACTGTCCTAAAGCTTCACTCCCTGTAAAAATCATAGTTATATGTGTCATTGAAGAGATCCTACACAAAGGGTCATCCTGATCAAACATAGAGTAAAATTAGGGGGAAGTTTTACTGTTGTCACATTGATCTGATTGAGAAATATTCTATTTCTGTGTGTGATATTAAGCTTGAACCTCTTTTGAGAATTTGACACGATTTCCTTGGACTGACCAAGGTTTACATGGCATGTGTCGTTGACAAAGCAGAAGATGCTTCATCTTCTGGAACACCTAGTATTATTTTCCTTGTACCTTTTTGAAAGTCTCTGTGTAAATCGTTCTTGTTCAAATTTTGCCCTAGTTTTATTGAATTTGAGTTTGGATTATGACATATTGGTATTTTCTTGTATTCTATAGTAGTGTATGGTACTATATGTACTACCTATAACAGACTTACCATTGGTAAAAGCAGAGTATGGCATGAGAGAGAATGGAAGTCGATCTGGTAGCTCAATATCATTTCTCCGTAATACCACTAAATGCATAGCTATACAGAACTCCTCTAGTGATAACGCACCATCACGATTCAAATCAGACAGTTGCCTACAAAAGACAGGGTCAATGTTAGAGATGTAGAAACAATGGTAGTCTACATACAAATTACATTCCTTAAAGTATGTCAGTTTCTAGCTCGGTAACAAAACTTGGATAATTATAAATTTGACATAAAATATCTACACTGCAATGGCTCAATCCTACATACAATGACTCGTACTGATTATTTTTAAGACAAATATCACTTGTAAACTTCATTTTATACAAAGCATCATGAAAGCTGGAAATTAGCTGTTTCTTTGAACCTTGATTTTATTAACAATGATTATGTTTCATCACTGCAGTGAAATGTGTTTGATTGTAACACATAATACTGGTAATTATACAAACATTGACAAATTTCATCAATTAAGAGTAAATATCATTCTGTCTGTTTGGCAGGTACTAAAGATTATACAGAAGATACGAAAGTAAACAACACATTTCAATACAAAGACAGAAATAGATATCTTAGTGATAAATAACCAACTTCATCATAAAGCTGTAAACCTCCTAATTCTTTCATCACTAAATCCTATCAATTTTCACACAAAATCTGGCAACTCATTTACAAAACCTCATATCATATTTCTCAGTAATCTACTAATTTTTAGATACTACATCTCCTGTCCACCACAAGTCTCTACTACATCTCCTGTCCACCACAAGTCTCTACTACATCTCCTGTCCACCACAAGTCTCTACTACATCTCCTGTCCACCACAAGTCTCTACTACATCTCCTGTCTACCACAGGTCTCTACTACATCTCCTGTCTACCACAGGTCTCTACTACATCTCCTGTCCACCACAAGTCTCTACTATATCTCCTGTCCACCACAAGTCTCTACTATATCTCCTGTCCACCACAAGTCTCTACTACATCTCCTGTCCATCACAAGTCTCTACTATATCTCCTGTCCACCACAAGTCTCTACTACATCTCCTGTCTATCACACATCTCCTGTCCATCACAAGTCTCTACTACATCTCCTGTCCACCACAAGTCTCTACTACATCTCCTGTCTACCACAGGTCTCTACTACATCTCCTGTCCACCACTGGTCTCTACTACATCTCCTGTCCACCACAAGTCTCTACTATATCTCCTGTCCACCACTGGTCTCTACTACATCTCCTGTCCACCACAAGTCTCTACTATATCTCCTGTCCACCACTGGTCTCTACTACATCTCCTGTCCACCACTGGTCTCTACTACATCTCCTGTCCACCACAAGTCTCTACTACATCTCCTGTCTACCACAGGTCTCTACTACATCTCCTGTCCACCATGTCTCTACTACATCTCCTGTCCACCACAAGTCTCTACTATATCTCCTGTCCACCACTGGTCTCTACTACATCTCCTGTCCACCACAAGTCTCTACTATATCTCCTGTCCACCACTGGTCTCTACTACATCTCCTGTCCACCAATGGTCTCTACTACATCTCCTGTCCACCACTGGTCTCTACTACATCTCCTGTCCACCACAGGTCTCTACTATATCTCCTGTCCACCACAAGTCTCTTCTACATCTCCTGTCCTCCAAAGATGTACCATAGGTCTTTAGTACATCGTCAATGATGCTAAACCTTACCTTTTTTCTGCTATTTTTCATAGTTTAAGCAATTTTCTGATTGGTCAGTTTATCTCAAAAGACACCGAGTTTAGAAATCATACATACCAGATCTTTGATAATTCATGCACAGGTAGTTTTGACTTTTCGAAGAAATCTTTTGCAATGCCACCTACAAAGTTGTAAATACTATGTTATTTATCATTATCATATAAAATTTAACTTGAATTGTATTACACTTTTCCATTAAGGTGTTTCTACCATCTAATTAATAAACTGAAATAATCAGGTTAATAAATACATCAATCCATGATACAATTATCCTTGTATATCAAACAGGCAGATTCCACTTACATTGAGTATTTAAATATTATGAAGGTTTACAGACACTGCAGCTAGATAGAGACATAAGACACATGATAAACAGTTTTTTAAAGAGACTTTCTCCAGATCTATCTGAGTATGCACCACAAAGGCACTTTACCATTACCATCAAACTTTACGCCATGGTCAAACTAATCAATAATGACCTGGATGACCTTGAGACTTACCTAATATTGCACCACCAAGGTCTGGTTGCATGATTTGGAATTGTTTGACATAGTAATCTCTTTGTTCTTCATTAATGCTCCAGATATCGTCGACACTCTCTGGGTCAGAACTTATGGAGGAAGAATCAAACCCAGGTGCTTCTAGATTGTAGGTTTTCTTAGGACCTGTACCCAGTAACCCTGTGGGAAACCAAACACAGCACAAGTCAGGATTACAATATGTAATCAGTATTCAGGGTAAGTTTTCTTAGGACCTGTACCCAGTAACCCTGTGGGAAACCAAACACAGCACAAGTCAGGATCATAAAAAGTAATCAATATTCAGGGTAGGTTTCCTCATAGAATAATCTGTTTTTAAAGTTTGTTAAAAACAATTTTATTTGCGAAATTGATCAGTATAGCAAGGGATAAATGAGTGTGAAAGTAAATGTATAGATATGTACACTGGTATATAACAATAAGTATTGTGAGTAAATGCTCTCCTGTGTGAGGTAAAATAACCATATATAGACTGACTCCTGGGCCTTAACCCTGCATGGACAATCCCTTCTACTGTCTGGAAAATAAACATTACTTTGTCTACTAAAAAAAAAAACAGAAAATAAATAACACCAAATAATTTGATACTAAAAAAATCATGTGAAATGTCTATATTATGTCACCCATGGTTTCTGTCCTACACAGAGAGATTTCTCTAATGTAAAACATGTGTATATACGGAAAGTGCTTTCTATCAAAACAGATCTATGTTTATTGTTTCTGCTCAATAAACATTCATAATGCCAATTCAGAGCTGAAAAATATCAAAGCACACTTTCATTTTGTGGTGGCTAAATCTTTGGACAGTATCTCTGAAGAGACAGAAACACAGCCCAAACTTTACAAAATGTCTCCTTATCTGAAATGTAAGTTCAGGCCTGGGTGTAAATTCATATTATTATCATACCGTTCTGCAGGGAAATTTCTCAACATTATTTATTCCAGTGTCTGTGTGACAGAGCAAGTGTAATGAAACTACTAACTTATTGAAAATCAATACAACATTTTAGTTAAAATCTGAATCCTTCCTGATATCATTACCACAAAGAAATGGGATACATAATGGTATGTATGCTGTTTGTCCTTGTCGATGCACACACAACACTCTCTGTGTTGGTCTAATGTAGCATGATTCTGACATCTAACACAAAGGAACAATGTACATTCTACTGATATTATATAGCTGATCAACATTTTCATTATAAAAACTTTTAACACTCAAACAGAATTACCAATGTTCTCTATGTTGTACATCAATGTTGCTGTAGTAAATGTTCTATAATTGACAGAAATAACATCTCATATCAGGATTACTGAAGTAAACGTCCTACATTTAACAGAAACAATGTCTCATATCAGGATTACTGAAGTACATGTCCTACACTTTACAGAAATAACATCTCATATCAGGATTACTGAAGTACATGTCCTACACTTTACAGAAATAACATCTCATATCAGGATTACTGAAGTAAATATTCTACAATTTACAGAAATTATGTCTCATATCAGGATTACTGAAGAAAATGTCCTACACTTTACAGAAATTATGTCTCATATCAGGATTACTGAAGTAAATATTCTACACTTTACAGAAATTATGTCTCATATCAGGATTACTGAAGTAAATATTCTACACTTTACAGAAATTATGTCTCATATCAGGATTACTGAAGAAAATGTCCTACACTTTACAGAAATAATGTCTCATATCAGGATTACTGAAGAAAATGTTGTACACTTTACAGAAAATGTCCTACACTTTACAGAAATTATGTCTCATATCAGGATTACTGAAGTAAATGTCCTACACTTTACAGAAATTATGTCTCATATCAGGATTACTGAAGAAAATGTCCTACACTTTACAGAAATTATGTCTCATATCAGGATTACTGAAGTAAATATTCTACACTTTACAGAAATTATGTCTCATATCAGGATTTACTGAAATAACATCTCATATCAGAAAATGTCCTACACTTAACAGAAATTATGTCTCATATCAGGATTACTGAAGAAAATGTCCTACACTTAACAGAAATTATGTCTCATATCAGGATTACTGAAGTAAATGTCCTACACTTAACAGAAATTATGTCTCATATCAGGATTACTGAAGAAAATGTCCTACATTTAACAGAAACAATGTCTCATATCAGGATTACTGAAGTAAATGTTCTATTCTTAACAGAAATGTCTCATATCAGGATTGGTAAAGTAGATATTCTTATACCTAACAGAATCTATGTGGTATGAACACAAAGTATCTAAAATTATCACATTCTTTCCAATCAATAGAACAAAAAAGTCAATTGTTCTACAATAAGCTTGTATTTCTATATTTCATAGTAGAGACAGTAGATCCATAATGACCATCAAACATATATTTTGACCATTTGTCAACATGCAGAGATATAATAGTGCAACCATCTTACCATGGCATTCGCTGCCATCATCCTCAAATGACGCCCATCCAGCTTCATGAGTGGAATTCATTGAGTTAGCAACATAACCTGCTGGGGGCCCTCCACTCGGCCCCCCACTAGGTCCTGTTTGAATCGTGGTCTGGGCTCCACTTGGAATCACTGTGGGTGTGTTGGCTGGAAATGAGTTCTGATTGGCTGTCACCGGGACAACCACTGGAATGGTGGAAGCTGTTGGGATTGGTTGTATTGCATTCTGGGTAGGGGGTATGACTGGCGGAGAGGAGGGTGGAGATTGTTTCGGAGAGAAAGGTGGAGACTTTGCATTGTGTGGAGAATCGTCTCTAGAATTAATCTGAAATTGAAATTTAATTTCATGCTGAAAGTTTAATTCTATAGAGTGTAAGTCATGACCTACACTTAATTTTTGAATTGTACATATCATATCTATCCTATGATATACACAGAGGATAGCTTCCTACTCAAAATCAGGGGGTGGCTTTGTAACACAACAGCACTAGTTTGTAATTCTACTCATAAACATTATAAGCAGGTTTACAAACAGGTAAGGTCTTATTGTTGCTTGATTACTCAAGAATATATGGTATGAAAGCTTATCAATGATAGATTGGGAAAAATCTTAGTACACTTTCAAAAAAAGGTGGCCAAATGCTAACATGTCCATGATTATCAAGATTCTAAGACAGCCTGAAGGTGGATATACTCCTGTTTGTATGAGATATTAAAAGAGATGAATCCTACAAAGAGTAAATATAGAAACAGATGAGAGTGGTAGTTACCCCTTCAGCACTTACTAACCTGTCCCTGTTGGTCAACACTTCGGTACTGACCAGAGAGGTTGCGACTGTGGGATTTTTTGTTGGCAGGTGGGGGAGGAAGCTGACCAGCAGCTGTTTGCATTGGTTGTTGTGCACTTCCTTGGACAGGTGGCCTTTAATTGAAAAAAAAATTCAACATACAACTGTGGTAAACATATGACTGGGATCCACATCACACATGACTGAGATCCACATCACACATGATTGAGATCCACATCACACATGACTGAGGTCATCATTACACATGACTGAGATCCACATCACACATGACTGAGGTCATCCTTACACATGACTGACATCCACATCACACATGACTGAGATCCACATCACATCACATCACACATGACTGAGATCCACATCACACATGACTGAGATCCACATCACACATGATTGAGATCCACATCACACATGACTGAGGTCATCATTACACATGACTGACATCCACATCACACATGACTGAGATCCACATCACATCACATCACACATGACTGAGATCCACATCACACATGACTGAGATCCACATCACACATGACTGAGATCCACATCACACATGACTGAGATCCACATCACACATTACTGAGATCCACATCACACATGACTGACATCCACATCACACATGATTGAGATCCACATCACATCACATCACACATGACTGAGATCCACATCACACATGACCAACATCCACATCACACATGACCAACATCCACATCACACATGACTGAGATCCACATCACACATGACTGAGATCCACATCACACATGACTGACATCCACATGACACATGACTGACATCCACATCACATCACATCACACATGACTGACATCCACATGACACATGACTGAGGTAAATATCCTATATGCCTGATTTCAAAGATGAAGGTGCATACAGGTGACATTTTTTCAATGTAGGTTTATTACAAAACAAACAAAATCTGATTGTTGTAGAAAGGTTTATAAATATTTAAGTCTCTACCACTCATTTTACCACTACACATTTTATGTTACATGTTAATTTGACCTTTAAACTCTATAGATAGTTAATCCTATTGAGTAAGATTCTGTACAAATTTGGTCAAAATTCCTTTAGTAGCTCTGGGTTTCTAATCCTAATACAGACAAATGGAAGACAAGAGGTAAACATGTCGTCAAGCTCAATGACATTTTCTACAAGGTAGACTGAAATATCCATCAATGTCTTACAAACATATGTAAACACTTGTCTCACCAATGTTTTTTCAAGCTTATGTGTCAGGTAAACACAATCCTAACCACACAAACCCAATGTGTAAAACCTCCTACTTCACCACACACCAGCATAAACTTACACACACATCATCAACTTACTACAAAACTATAAAAAATCTTTTCTTCACTGCTCTTTTTCTCTCACCAATAAATTTCTTCAGATTTTCCTCAAGAAAGTAAACCCACAACATCAAATGTAAACCAAACACAGACTAATAATACTTCAAATGCCTTCTGTGATACACTGTGTGAAGCAACAAACAGAGAACTATCAGTGTACGAACCTCCCATCACACAGACAGTACAAACATCTAGTCTGGAGGGTCTGTGTCCTCCCATCACACAGACAGTACAAACATCTAGTCTGGACGGTCTGTGTCCTCATCACACAGACTGTACAAATATTTAGTCTGGAGGGTCTGTGTCCTCCTCATCACACACACAGACTGTACAAACATCTAGTCTGGAGGGTCTGTGTCCTCCCAACACACAGACTGTACAAACATCTAGTCTGAAGGGTCTGTGTCCTCCTCATCACACACAAAGACTGTACAAACATCTAGTCTGGAGGGTCTGTGTCCTCCCATCACACAGACTGTACAAACATTTAGTCTGGAGGGTCTGTGTCCTCCTCATCACACAGACTGTACAAACATCTAGTCTGGAGGGTCTGTGTCCTCCCATCACACAGACTGTACAAACATCTAGTCTGGAGGGTCTGTGTCCTCCCATCACACAGACAGTACAAACATCTAGTCTGGAGGGTCTGTGTCCTCCCATCACACAGACAGTACAAACATCTAGTCTGGAGGGTCTGTGTCCTCCCAACACACAGACTGTACAAACATTTAGTCTGGAGGGTCTGTGTCCTCCTCATCACACAGACTGTACAAACATCTAGTCTGGAGGGTTTGTGTCCTCCTCATCACACACAGACTGTACAAACATTTAGTCTGGAGGGTCTGTGTCCTCCTCATCACACACACAGACTGTACAAACATCTAGTCTGGAGGGTCTGTGTCCTCATCACACACACAGACTGTACAAACATCTAGTCTGGAGGGTCTGTGTCCTCCTCATCACACAGACTGTACAAACATCTAGTCTGGAGGGTCTGTGTCCTCCCATCACACAGACTGTACAAACATCTAGTCTGGAGGGTCTGTGTCCTCCCATCACACAGACTGTACAAACATCTAGTCTGGAGGGTCTGTGTCCTCCTCATCACACATACAGACTGTACAAACATCTAGTCTGGAGGGTCTGTGTCCTCCCATCACACAGACTGTACAAACATCTAGTCTGGAGGGTCTGTGTCCTCATCACACACACGGACTGTACAAACATTTAGTCTGGAGGGTCTGTGTCCTCCTCATCACACATACAGACTGTACAAACATCTAGTCTGGAGGGTCAGTGTCATCCCATCACACAGACTGTACAAACATCTAGTCTGGAGGGTCTGTGTCCTCCCATCACACAGACTGTACAAACATCTAGTCTGGAGGGTTTGTGTCCTCCTCATCACACATACAGACTGTACAAACATCTAGTCTGGAAGGTCTGTGTCCTCCTATCACACAGACTGTACAAACATCTAGTCTGGAGGGTCTGTGTCCTCCTCATCACACATACAGACAGTACAAACATCTAGTCTGGAGAGTCTGTGTCCTCCTCATCACACATACAGACTGTACAAAATTCTAGTCTGGAGGGTCTGTGTCCTCCCATCACACAGACTGTACAAACATCTAGTCTGGAGGGTCTGTGGCCTCACATCACACAGACTGTACAAACATCTAGTCTGGAGGGTCTGTGTCCTCCCATCACACAGACTGTACAAACATCTAGTCTGGAGGGTCTGTGTCCTCCTCATCACACATACAGACTGTACAAACATCTAGTCTGGAGGGTCTGTGGCCTCCTCATCACACATATAGACAGTACAAACATCTAGTCTGGAGGGTCTGTGGCCTCCTCATCACACATGCAGACTGTACAAACATCTAGTCTGGAGGGTCAGTGGCCTCCTCATCACACATACAGACAGTACAAACATCTAGTCTTGAGGGTCTGTGGCCTCCTCATCATACATACAGACAGTACAAACATCTAGTCTGGAGGGTCTGTGGCCTCCTCATCACACATACACACTGTACAAACATTTAGTCTGGAGGGTCTGTGTCCTCCTCATCACACAGACTGTAAAAATCTAGTATAAAGGTCCTGGTTTGTAATTAGATATTTACCTGTCTACAGTAGAGAGGTCCTTGTTTGTAATTATATATTTACCTGTCTACAGTAGAGAGGTCCTTGTTTGTAATTAGATATTTACCTGTCTACAGAAGAGAGATTCTGGTTTGTAATTATATATTTACCTGTCTACAGTAGAGAGGTCCTGGTTTGTAATTATATATTTACCTGTCTACAGAAGAGAGATTCTGGTTTGTAATTATATATTTACCTGTCTACAGTAGAGAGGTCCTGGTTTGTAATTAGATATTTACCTGTCCGTTACGGAAAGTTCTTGGGCAGTACTTTGGTTTGGAGGAATCAATCTTTTATCTAGAAATCAAAATATTAAAAAAAAATATTATTTATCTACTTTCCATAAAACAAGTAGTAAACAGTTAATTTATCAATCAGAAACACACATGTTTTGAACCTGGTCAGATGAATTGTAACCAGGATAATTAACATAACCTTTTACATACTAGAATACAAGTACATATATACAGCTTGGTGTCAACAGTTTACAACGACAGCTACAATCAGATCTGCTGGACATTAGCACAGAATAATTCCATGTTTTGGGTGAAATCAGTACTACGAACCTGTGCCCTATCACCATAAACATCAAGTCTAACAGATATACAGACAACATGTCTGCTGCAGGTAACCATACATATTCATGATATAATAATCACCAAAGACAGATATTCTACCATTTATTTCCTAATCTATCCCAGAAAGGTATTTATTTCCTCAGGTTTCTCTTAGCAAAACCATTCAGGAATGTTAGACAGAAAACAAAGGATATTTTTTATAAATAGAAAGTAAAACAAGAATAAACAATATAATTCTATTTTTATCCACATCTATTTCACTAGAGATTCCAGAGAATAAAAATATAATTCTATTTTTATCCACATCTATTTCACTAGAGATTCCAGAGAATAAACAATATGATTCTATTTTTATCCACATCTATTTCACTAGAGATTCCAGAGAATAAACAATATAATTCTATTTTTATCCACATCTATTTCACTAGAGATTCCAGAGAATAAACAATATGATTCTATTTTTATCCACATCTATTTCACTAGAGATTCCAGAGAATAAACAATATAATTCTATTTTTATCCACATCTATTTCACTAGAGATTCTAGAGGGACCTGGAGCCACCATTGTATGGCCTTTACTTATATGCTGAAGTCTTTTTCTTTTTGTTCTCATTTGCTCTTAACTATATGAAAAATGAGAATTCTTATCTAGTAACAACTGTGAAATCCAGTCCACCTTATTTTCATCAGTTCCAATATTAATGATACAATAGAAGTGACCTTGGGGACTAACATATGAATCTAAAGAAAGATCCATCTACGGCACTTCTCCTGAAATTGAAGTATTAATTTCAATTTGTCAAAGTTAAAGATGGCTGCGTCATCCAAATGTTTTTTTCTTATCAGTCCTGAAACCAAAATGGCACTGCAAGAGACAAAAAGATCCACCCAGACTTAAAGTAATCATCCTATTTAAGAAGGGACAACAGAACACAGACACAAGGCAATTTGAATACCCTGCTAAAAAGAGAAACTAACATTAGCCTATAACAAGAGGCCTAAGGGGCCTGCATCACTTACTTGACTAATTCAACTACTCAGTCATTTAACAAAGAATTTCAAATATATGTCAAATAATTTCTGAAATAATTTCCTTATTGGGACCAAGCTTTGTGGTAAAACAGAAGTCATTTTGGTAATTGAATATAAATTGTTTATTAACTTTGACATATTTAACCCATGTGACCTTAAATGTGGGTCAAGGTCATTCCTTTGAACAAATTTTGTAGCCAACCATCCCAGCATGCTACAGGCCCAATATCAGTACCCTAGGCCTTTTGGTAATTGAGAAGAAATTGTGTGAACATTTTAAAATATTTAACCCATGTGACCTTCAATGTGGGTCAGGTCATTCACTTGCACAAATTTTGTAGCCCTTCATCCAAACATGCTATGGTCCAAATATCAGTACCCTGTAAAGAAGTTATTTATATGGAAAAGCTGATGCCAGACTGACAACTGTGCCACTACATCAGTTAGCTGTCCCTCCTGGCAGGTGAGCTAAAACCTGAGGAATTTGGAGCAGAAAGTATCTCCTGAAATCTGATTAACGTGTCTTCAGGAGGAAGGAAGTCAAATGGAAATGATCTAGGTTATGGAGGTCTGTTTTAATTTAAAACAAGAAAATTAAAGTTTAGGAGCAATGACAAAGATCTTCATTTCAAATCTTTAGAAGGAAGAGATAAATCAAATGGAAATAACTTCAGCACAATCCTTGACAGTCTAGCGATTCATGCTGAATGACTAATAGATCGATTACTGTCACCTTGGTGCTTGATCTCACTCTACACTTCACAATCAAAGAATATATCACTTTCAGATTTACTCAGCATGCAATGGCTACAGAAATAATGGGATTCAACTGCAGTAGCCTGTTATTTGGCAGAGCAGACCTATCTATAGAAAAAAAACCTTGTAAGCCATGTTTCTTGGATCAATAACCTGAAAAAAGTCCTCGTCCTGGATACAGAACAACTAGGATCATCATTCACTTAAAAAGGACAATAAATAAAAACAACAAATCAAGGGATTAGTTTCAATCTTGGTTTCAATTTTATTAATTTCTTTTTCTAAGTCATTACATAGGTACAGCTTTAATACACTTTGTAACAGTGTAGAAATTCCTGACATTTACATCAGCTATAAATGCCATGGCTCTATTGGTTATGTGATCATTATGCTGACCCTTGTCCATCTGCAGCCAATGTATCCATAATAGAACTGTCATGTTTTTTACTGTCCATTCCTCGTGTTATTTTTGTAGAACTCTCACTGTCATGTTTTTGTAAATCCTCTCACTGTCATGTTTTTGTAAATCCTCTTACTGTCATGTTTTTGTAAATCTCCTCACTGTCATGTTTTTGTAAATCCTGTCACTGTCATGTTTTTGTAAATCTCCTCACTGTCATGTTTTTGTAAATCCTCTTACTGTCATGTTTTTGTAAATCTCCTCACTGTCATGTTTTTGTAAATCTCCTCACTGTCATGTTTTTGTAAATCTCCTCACTGTCATGTTTTTGTAAATCTCCTCACTGTCATGTTTTTGTAAATCCCCCCACTGTCATGTTTTTGTAAATCCTCTCACTGTCATGTTTTTGTAAATCCTCTTACTGTCATGTTTTTGTAAATCTCCTCACTGTCATGTTTTTGTAAATCCTGTCACTGTCATGTTTTTGTAATCTCCTCACTGTCATGTTTTTGTAAATCTCCTCACTGTCATGTTTTTGTAAATCCTGTCACTGTCATGTTTTTGTAAATCTCCTCACTGTCATGTTTTTGTAATCTCCTCACTGTCATGTTTTTGTAAATCTCACTGTCATGTTTTTGTAAATCCCCTCCCTGTCATGTTTTTGTAAATCTCCTCACTGTCATGTTTTTGTAAATCCTGTCACTGTCATGTTTTAGTAAATCCCCTCCCTGTCATGTTTTTGTAAATCTCCTCACTGTCATGTTTTTGTAAATCCTGTCACTGTCATGTTTTAGTAAATCCCCATACTGTCATGTTTTTGTAAATCTCCTCACTGTCATGTTTTTGTAAATCCTGTCACTGTCATGTTTTAGTAAATCCCCATACTGTCATGTTTTTGTAAATCTCCTCACTGTCATGTTTTTGTAAATCCACACACTATCTCATGTTTTTGTAAATCCTGTCACTGTCATGTTTTAGTAAATCCCCATACTGTCATGTTTTTGTAAATCTCCTCACTATCATGTTTTTGTAAATCTCCTCACTGTCATGTTTTTGTAAATCTCCTCACTGTCATGTTTTTGTAAATCCCCCCACTGTCATGTTTTTGTAAATCTCCTCACTGTCATGTTTTTGTAAATCCTTTCACTATCATGTTTTTGTAAATCTCCTCACTGTCATGTTTTTGTAAATCCTGTCACTGTCATGTTTTAGTAAATCCCCATACTGTCATGTTTTTGTAAATCTCCTCACTGTCATGTTTTTGTAAATCCTGTCACTGTCATGTTTTAGTAAATCCCCATACTGTCATGTTTTTGTAAATCTCCTCACTGTCATGTTTTTGTAAATCCACACACTATCTCATGTTTTTGTAAATCCTGTCACTGTCATGTTTTAGTAAATCCCCATACTGTCATGTTTTTGTAAATCTCCTCACTATCATGTTTTTGTAAATCTCCTCACTGTCATGTTTTTGTAAATCTCCTCACTGTCATGTTTTTGTAAATCCCCCCACTGTCATGTTTTTGTAAATCTCCTCACTGTCATGTTTTTGTAAATCCTTTCACTGTCATGTTTTTGTAAATCTCCTCACTGTCATGTTTTTGTAAATCCTGTCACTGTCATGTTTTTGTAATCTCCTCACTGTCATGTTTTTGTAAATCCCCTCACTGTCATGTTTTTGTAAATCCTGTCACTGTCATGTTTTTGTAAATCTCCTCACTGTCAGATTTTTGTAAATCCTGTCACTGTCATGTTTTTGTAAATCCTGTCACTGTCATGTTCTTGTAAATCCCCTCACTGTCATGTTTTTGTAAATCTCCCAATGTCATGTTTTTGGTATTTGCACTAGAGAGAGATATCTACCATCCTAGTCCTTTAAACAGCCTAGTTACAAGCCAGTGTAACACAGCAGTATAATATCAGATTGTATAAGATTGCTGGTGTTCACTTTTAGTATCAATATTCTTGTGATATGTTGTGTGGTGGAGTATCTCCAGCCTTATAACAAGTGTGAGCTGTGTGACCTTATATCTATTGATGTTTGTAATGGTATGCCTAGACATGCTTACACATGCTATACAACAACTGTTTAGAGGACAATTTTTATCCAATGAGGTGACTGGAATCACAAGTCCAAATCAATACTTAGGAAATACATCCTTTAATAACTTCAGTTATAATAATAGGTCACAGGTTACTCTAGCCTACACATAGAACATACAGACAGAAAAGTGAGATGGAATGTGGGCTTATTACGGAACAAGAAGCTTAGGAGGCCAAATATCCTCTGTCTCTGGGTAGAAAGGTCGACTTAATGCCAATAAGCCAATGGGGCCAACATAACCTCTGTCTTTAGGTAGAAAGGTCGACTTAATGACAATAAGCCAATGAGTACAAGACTTAATGACAATAAGCCAATGAGACCAAAATAACCTCTGTCTCTAGGTAGAAAGGTCGACTTAATGGCAATAAGTCAATGAGTACAAGACTTAATGACAATAAGCCAATGAGACCAAAATAACCTCTGTCTCTAGGTAGAAAGGTCGACTTAATGACAATAAGCCAATGAGGCTAAATATCCTGTCTCTGGGTAGAAAAGTCATCTTAATGGCAATAAGCCAATGAGGCCAACTTAACCTCTGTCTCTAGGTAGAAAGGTCGACTTAATGACAATAAGCCAATGAGGACAACATAACCTCTGTCTCTGGGTAGAAAGGTCATCTTAATGGCAATAAGCCAATGAGGACAACATAACCTCTGTCTTTAAGTAGAAAGGTCGACTTAATGACAATAAGCCAATGAGACCAAAATAACCTCTGTCTCTAGGTAGAAAGGTCGGCTTAATGACAATAAGCCAATGAGACCAAAATAACCTCTGTCTCTAGGTAGAAAGGTCGACTTAATGACAATAAGCCAATGAGACCAAAATAACCTCTGTCTCTGGGTAGAAAGGTCGACTTAATGACAATAAGCCAATGAGGCTAAATATCCTGTCTCTGGGTAGAAAAGTCATCTTAATGGCAATAAGCCAATGAGGCCAACTTAACCTCTGTCTCTAGGTAGAAAGGTCGACTTAATGACAATAAGCCAATGAGGACAACATAACCTCTGTCTCTGGGTAGAAAGGTCATCTTAATGGCAATAAGCCAATGAGGCCAACTTAACCTCTGTCTCTAGGTAGAAAGGTCGACTTAATGACAATAAGCCAATGAGACCAAAATAACCTCTGTCTCTAGGTAGAAAGGTCGACTTAATGACAATAAGCCAATGAGGACAACATAACCTCTGTTTCTGGGAAGAAAGGCTGAATTATAGCTGGATAATGAGAACGTGCTTGTTGGCATTTCTACAGAATCTACAATGGATGTGAGTAGGCTAATTATCTTTAACTAAATGTTTTTAACAACACTATACTAAACAAAAAATGTAAATCACATATTATTAACATATACAAAAAACTTACCAATATCATTCTGGTTTTGCCGTGTAAACTTGGGCAGTGGAATATCCTTTCCTGAAAAACAGAAAGTTCATTTTAAAGATACATGTATCTTGTTAGGAGAAATATTCAGTTTCCGAACGATGCTTCCTGTGAAATCATTTTCCGTTTGATGTGTGTATATAAAGAATGCACTTAAGACCTATATACATTCACTAGGGAGTACTGTTATACATTGTTGTTTATTCCTAATACATAAAAATGTTCAAAGTATTTACTCCCTTTAAATCTGTATCTTAGTTCTATATTAACCCATACTTCATGGCTGTTAATAGAAATAGCCTACTCCTTTTAAATCTGTGTCTTAGTTCTATATTAACCCATACCTCACATCTGTTAATAAAAAATAGCCTATTTCCCGATATAGAAAACTTTACAACAAATAGTCTAAATACTTTACATATACAGCAAGCCACATTGATTTCTTTGTCTTATCTATTACAGTAAGAGGGACAATACGGAACTAGAGAGTCCCATTAAAACAACACAGGTAACTGATATAGTGTCCAATTTTATTATTGTTTTGATACAGATATCACTCTTCAGTGTAATTCACAACAATTTATATAGTTTGATTAGTATGTAGATAACATTAAAAAAACAGTGAAATGTAGATCATCAGTGACAACATGTACTCGGTCACCCTCAGGAAATTGACAACAGTAAAATTGAACATGATAAATCTCATTTTGACAATCAAATTCACATAATGTTACCACCATATTTTGACTAGCACATCATCTGTCACGCCTTTCCCTACAAACCTTTTTGTAAAAAAAGCTGACAAAACCATTATGAAGTAATGCCATATAATCATGTTTCCATGACAACATCACTAAGAGTCCTGTCAGACACATCTACCTAGTTCTTTGTTTGCCTTTATTTATTCATTTTTTTTGTAGAAGGAAAAGCTCCATTATATAACAAAATATCTTAGACACTTGAATGCTTGTTTCATATAGAGACTGACAATGAAAATTTCTATCCTGCACACAAGTAATTAGATATCATCCTGTTGTCAGATTCTTGTTGTAGAACACATAACTTTCATATAATAGGTAGAAACTTGTCCTAACTTGGAGATAACTAAAGGGGAGGTAACTGCATTAATGTCAGCCTGTCATTTACAGTGCATAAATCCAGTTAGACAGAACTAAATAGTATTACCTGTAAACACAGTCAGTGGAAAGGAATAGCACAAACCTCTGATGTACACACAGACCTTCTACACAAAATGTATAAAGGATATATAAGGAGTAGATTTCTCTATTGTTTCCATCTAATCACATCCCTTTGATGTCCCCCACCGCCCCCATCCCCCGCCCACAAACTATTGATAACTTCACTGTAAGGATTTATACAGGCAGTGCTGTTTGGTTTTAACTAGGAAAACAATTCTCCAATTAATTTGTAAGTGATTTTAATGTAACAATGTAAAAAATAAATATGATAATTTGACAATACAGCTTTAATTTCAGTGTATGATAATGTGTTATGGTCATCTTTAAGTGTGTGAGGTTTCAGCTAAATTCTGTCAGGAATGAGTCCTCATGAGCACTGATAACTCTTTTCTTAAATATAAGTAATGATGACTTTGACCTAGACCTGACCTTCAAGAGTGGATAAACTTTGATGAGAATCATGAAAGAAATTAAGCTGCTAGAAAGCTTACAATGATTTTCCAAATATATTAGCAGTGACCCCTTAACCTTGAAACAAAACCAGAAAACTTGACCTTGTTCCATTGTGTTTGATGTGATATAAGAGTATAAAGTTTGATGAGAATCCCTGAAGGTATGAAGCTGCTAGAGTGAAAACAAGCTGCTGTTGTGTGACAACATGGTCTGACATTGTCAGACACCTAGATGGTATGCTATTACTTGAAGACAACATGGCTTGACATTGCCAGTCATCCATATGGATTCTACAAGACAACATGGTCTGACATTATCAAGTGTCCATATGGTATACTGTTTCTCCAAGACAACATGGTCTGACATTATCAGGTGTCCATATGGTATACTGTTTCTCCAAGACAACACAGTCTCACATCGTCAGGTGTCAGTGTATTGTTACTCCAAGACGACATGGTCTGACATTATCAGGTGTCCATATGGTATGCTGTTTGTCCAAGACGACATGGTCTGACACTATCAGGTGTCAGTGTGTTGTTACTCCAAGATGACATGGTCTGACATTATCAGGTGTCAGTGTGTTGTTACTCCAAGACGACACGGTCTGACATTATCAGGTGTCAGTGTGTTGTTACTCCAAGACGACATGGTCTGACATTATCAGGTGTCAGTGTGTTGTTACTCCAAGACGACAATGTCTGACATTATCAGGTGTCCATATGGTATGCTGTTTCTCCAAGACAACATGGTCTGACATTATCAGGTGTCCATATGGTATGCTGTTTGTCCAAGACGACATGGTCTGACATTATCAGGTGTCAGTGTGTTGTAACTCCAAGACAACATGGTCTCACATTATCAGGTGTCAGTGTGTTTTTACTCCAAGATGACATCATCAGCCACCTCTATAGTATACTGTTACTATAGGAGGTCCTTAAACCATTTCTTATGCTGTAAAACAAATCCCCAATTTGTTTGTCATTTGTCTAGACAATGTTTTTCTATGTGCTGGTATCTAGAAATTTTATTCCTACAGGGCACTAGCATTGTTTGATAAACAGAACTGTAGTTAATAACATCATCCGGTATCTATCTGAAGGTATGTTGTTAGTCTGGTTAGCCTATATCATCCACAGGGCAAGATGTCATACTTCTATATCCTAAGTGTCATACTTCATTATAATGGTACCTTGAAAATACCCCCAAAGTGGCCCCACTAATTACCCTCGGGCAGTATCACCATCATGACATTAGGCATGACAATGATTTACATATACCCTAACAAAACTATGACGTCAGGGAGGCAAGGTTAATCAAGTACAGATGAAAAACCAAATCTCTTGTAGGCACCAATAGAACAGAACAAAAATAAAGTGATTATATTTGTTTAATTTCTCCAGCACTAAACAGTCCACTTCTAACACTACAGCACAGTAATTATACAACATCTTATGAAGTCTTCATAATGTGGTAAAAACACAGGAGCTTTAAGACTCCAAAGTGTAGCTGTTAATTACCTTTCTGGAAGGAAAGATGATTGTGGAGCCATCATTTAGCCCTGTACAATTATCCCTTGTTCTCATCCATTATTACATGCCAATGCTTACAAAAATCACTTCACCAAACTACTCTATCTTTTATAAGATATGTCTGCTGTCCCTTACAGATTGCAGCAGATCTCACCATATTTCAAATAGGTATAGACTTAGTGATGTTTTCTTTATTTATACAATTTTTCTCAGTTCCAAGAAAAAAATATTACCCTACCCATTTTCTGGTTAGCTAATTTTTTTTTTTTTCATTTTTGTTTAAAATGCCCATGTGTACTAAGCTTTACTTCAGGCCTCAGCCTTTTTGTTCTGTCACCAGTCAAGTGTCATTGACCAATAATTTGACTGCTGTTTATTGTTGTTCTGTGTCACCAGTCCAGTGTCCTTGACCCATAGTTTGACCGTTGTTTTGTGTCACCAGTCAAGTGTATTTGACCAATAATTTGACCGTTGTTTATTGTTGTTCTGTGTCAAAAGTCAAGTGTCCTTGACCAATAATTTGACCATTGTTCTGTGTCACCAGTCAAGTGTCCTTGACCCATAGTTTGACCGTTGTTTATTGTTGTTCATTGTCACCAGTCAAGTGTCCTTGACCAATAATTTGACCATTATTCTGTGTCACCAGTCAAGTGTCCTTGACCCATAGTTTGACCGTTGTTTATTGTTGTTCTGTGTCAAAAGTCAAGTGTCCTTGACCAATAATTTGACCATTGTTCTGTGTCACCTGTCAAGTGTCCTTCATCCATAATTTGACCGTTGTTTATTGTTGTTCTGTGTCAAAAGTCAAGTGTCCTTGACCAATAATTTGACCATTGTTCTGTGTCACCAGTCAAGTGTCCTTGACCAATAGTATGACGTTGTTTTGTGTCACCAGTCAAGTGTCCTTGACCCATAGTTTGACCGTTGTTTATTGTGTTCATTGTCACCAGTCAAGTGTCCTTGACCCATAGTTTGACCGTTGTTGTTCTGTGTCAAAGGTCAAGTGATGGGGATAGTGGGGTAGGAGGGGGGAGAGATGGGGCAAACGAAGAGATAGAGATAGTGGGGTAGGAGGGGGAGAGATGGGTCAAACGAAGAGATGGAGATAATGGGGTAGGAGGGGGGAGAGATGGGTCAAAACGAAGATATGGAGATAATGGGGTAGGAGGGGGGAGAGATGGGTCAAACGAAGAGATGGAGATAGTGGGGTAGAAGTGAGGAGTGATGGGGCAAACGAAGAGATGGAGATAATGGGGTAGGAGGCGGGAGAGATGGGGCAAACGAAGAGATGGAGATAGTAGGATAGGAGGGGGGAGAGATGGGGCAAACGAAGAGATGGAGATAGTGGGATAGGAGGGGGGAGAGATGGAGCAAACGAAGAGATGGAGATAGTGGGGTAGGAGAGGGGAGAGATGGGGCAAACGAAGAGATGGAGATAGTGGGGTAGGAGGGAGGAGTGATGGGGCAAATGAAGAGATGGAGATAGTGGGGTAGAAGTGAGGAGTGATGGGGCAAACGAAGAGATGGAGATAATGGGGTAGGAGGGGGGAGAGATGGGGCAAACGAAGAGATGGAGATAGTAGGATAGGAGGGGGGAGAGATGGGGCAAACGAAGAGATGGAGATAGTGGGATAGGAGGGGGGAGAGATGGAGCAAACGAAGAGATGGAGATAGTGGGGTAGGAGAGGGGAGAGATGGGGCAAACGAAGAGATGGAGATAGTGGGGTAGGAGGGAGGAGTGATGGGGCAAATGAAGAGATGGAGATAGTGGGGTAGGAGGAGGGAGAGATGGGGCAAACGAAGAGATGGAGATAGTAGGGTAGGAGGAGGGAGAGATGGATTATAATATAATAGATATATACTAACCCTGATCCTAACCAATCTACCTGTTACTTGTCTGATAGAATACCAATTAACGTCTATCACTGAAAAGGATTACACAGGAACTACAGCTGTAACAGTAGTTCTGTGTATGAGAATCAAACAGAGGCTATAACATAGAGTACACTGTTTTCTGCTGTAAACACTTGTAACTGCATTTCTCTCATTGACCTATCATAAAATTCTTTACATAGAATATGTTTTTGATAAAACTTCCAAGAGTATTCTTTCTAACCAGTTTGCACCATCAGGCATTTCATCAACAACAGAAAAAATCTACACACCAGTCACAGACATTTAACCATTATGTTGACACACATCAGTCACAGACATTTACCCATCATGTTGACACACCAGTCACAGACATTTACCCATTATGTTGACACAAGTGTCACAGACATTTACCCATTATGTTGACACACACAAGTTATAGACATTTACCCATCATGTTGACACACCAGTCACAGACATTTACCCATCATGTTGACACACCAGTCACAGACATTTACCCATTATGTTGACACAAGTGTCACAGACATTTACCCATTATGTTGACACACACGAGTTATAGACATTTACCTATCATGTTGACACACCAGTCACAGACATTTACCCATTATGTTGACACACCAGTCACAGACATTTAACCATCATGTTGACACATACGAGTTACAGACATTTACCCATTATGTTGACACACCAGTCACAGACATTTACCCATTATGTTGACACACCAGTCACAGACATTTACCCATTATGTTGACACACCAGTCACAGACATTTACCTATCATGTTGACACACCAGTCACAGACATTTACCCATTATGTTGACACACCAGTCACAGACATTTACCCATTATGTTGACACACCAGTCACAGATATTTACCCATTATGTTGACACACCAGTCACAGACATTTACCCATTATGTTGACACACCAGTCACAGACATTTACCCATCATGTTGACACACCAGTCACAGACATTTACCCATCATGTTGACACACCAGTCACAGACATTTACCCATTATGTTGACACACCAGTCACAGACATTTACCCATTATGTTGACACACCAGTCACAGACATTTACCCATCATGTTGACACACCAGTCACAGACATTTACCCATTATGTTGACACACCAGTCACAGACATTTACCCATTATGTTGACACACCAGTCACAGACATTTACCCATCATGTTGACACACCAGTCACAGACATTTACCCATTATGTTGACACACCAGTCACAGACATTTACCCATTATGTTGACACACCAGTCACAGACATTTACCCATCATGTTGACACACCAGTCACAGACATTTACCCATTATGTTGACACACCAGTCACAGACATTTACCCATTATGTTGACACACCAGTCACAGACATTTACACATTATGTTGACACACCAGTCACAGACATTTACCCATTATGTTGACACACCAGTCACAGACATTTACCTATCATGTTGACACACCAGTCACAGACATTTACCCATTATGTTGACACAAGTGTCACAGACATTTACCCATTATGTTGACACACACGAGTTATAGACATTTACCTATCATGTTGACACACCAGTCACAGACATTTACCCATTATGTTGACACACCAGTCACAGACATTTAACCATCATGTTGACACATACGAGTTACAGACATTTACCCATTATGTTGACACACCAGTCACAGACATTTACCCATTATGTTGACACACCAGTCACAGACATTTACCCATTATGTTGACACACCAGTCACAGACATTTACCCATCATGTTGACACACCAGTCACAGACATTTACCCATCATGTTGACACACCAGTCACAGACATTTACCCATTATGTTGACACACCAGTCACAGACATTTACCCATTATGTTGACACACACAAGTTATAGACATTTACCCATTATGTTGACACACCAGTCACAGACATTTACACATTATGTTGACACACCAGTCACAGACATTTACCCATTATGTTGACACACCAGTCAGACATTTACCCATCATGTTGACACACCAGTCAGACATTTACCCATTATGTTGACACACCAGTCAGACATTTACCCATTATGTTGACACACCAGTCACAGACATTTACCCATGATGTTGACACACACCAGTCACAGACATTTACCCATCATGTTGACACACACCAGTCACAGACATTTACCCATTATGTTGACACACCAGTCACAGACATTTACCCATTATGTTGACACACCAGTCACAGACATTTACCCATTATGTTGACACACCAGTCAGACATTTACCCATCATGTTGACACACCAGTCACACATTTACCCATTATGTTGACACACCAGTCAGACATTTACCCATTATGTTGACACACCAGTCACAGACATTTACCCATGATGTTGACACACACCAGTCACAGACATTTACCCATCATGTTGACACACACCAGTCACAGACATTTACCCATTATGTTGACACACCAGTCACAGACATTTACCCATTATGTTGACACACCAGTCACAGACATTTACCCATCATGTTGACACACCAGTCACAGACATTTACCCATTATGTTGACACACCAGTCACAGACATTTACCCATTATGTTGACACACCAGTCACAGACATTTACCCATTATGTTGACACACCAGTCACAGACATTTACCCATTATGTTGACACACCAGTCAGATATTTATGTAGAGAGACATTATTACACAGACATTGATTTCACTGTAGGGAATATTCCCCTGTTTTCCTATTCTGGGCTAACAGACTTTTTTTAGGTCATAAGGAACATTGAAATCTGACAAACATCACATTTAATCTAGATCATATGTCCGAGATAGCTCTGGCCTTACAATCATACATTATGTGTTAGGTTATTGCCAACCATAATGATATCTACCAAAGCTATGCTGATTAATCTTATATACTACAGGAACAGTGTAACAAAACATGTCTCTAAAATTAATTTGTAACACAAGGTCCTGGTTATATACCCATCACAACACAACATCCTACTTATATAACTATAACTACAGACAACCTTAGTTATGGAACTTTATCTACAGACAAGCTTAGTTAGGTAACTATAACTACAGACAACCTTAGTTATGTAACTATCACTACAGACAATCTCAGTTATGTAACTATCACTACAGAAAATCTTAGTTATGTAACTATAACTACAGACAACGTTAGTTATGTAACTATAACTACAGACCTTAGTTATGTAACTTTAACTACAGACAACCTCAGTTATGTAACTATAACTACAGACAATCTTAGTTATGTAACTATAACAACAGACCATCCTACTTATGTAACTATAACTACAGACAACGTTAGTTATGTCATTATAATAACAGACAATCTTAGTTATGTAACTATAACTACAGACAACGTTAGTTAAGTAACTATAACTACAGACAACCTTAGTTATGTAACTTTAACTGCAGACAATCTTAGTTATGTAACTATATCTAGAACACTGGCAGGTCAGCAAGGGCCAAACTATATGGCTGGAAATCTCCTTTCCCCAACCATCCACCCACCGTTAGACACACACCCCAGACTAGCATGACCTTAATTACAAAAGGCCTTCAAATGATGTTATGTGTGAGAATTCAGAACCTTCTAGAGCAGCTCAAGGACAATTTAAACTGATGGGAAATCAATGAGAATTCTCAAGATCGAGAAATATTCAAAGCTGGGGTCAGCTGATGCAAACTTTAAAGAATTCATGCTGAAATAAAATAGTCTGAGTGTATTATCTACATGGTGCCAATTCTATCAGCCAGTTTGATAAATATTTTTAAAGTAAATAATGATAATATTTACTTGCCTAGACATGTAACCTACTAGCCCCAGTGTACTATAGGATTTCATGCTCCTGTATCACTGGGCCACTAAACACAATATCTACATGTGAATCAACAATGAATATCTTTTATATACCTTCATTATGAGTAGTCACTACAAATGTGTGTGTACTGACAACAGTTTATAGAGTAAGAACTGATTCATAAAAGTAAACACAATCAACATATAAACATTCCACACCTGTATCATATACTCTTAACTACCATCACTTACACACTGTCACCCACTATACTTACCTTGACCTTCCAGTAAGGTCAATATGATTTTTGTAAATGATGGATAACCATTAATTTAACATCCAAAATAATCTCTCATTTTGCCACAACACATCATCAAATGAAATAGAGCATTCATTTGATACACATTCAACATCTCTATCCTTCCAATCTGGTGAAGAAGTTGTACTCTCCTCTTAATGAACAAAAGTCTGACCTCACAATCTTTTCAACAAATCAATCACTTGCCTCTGGTGGACAAAACACCCTGAACAAAATAATCACTGGACAAAAAAATCCTTGAACTCTCAAGGACAAAACAATCTCTGGCTTCTCATGGACAAATGAAACCTTGGCCTATCACAGACAACCACAATCCTACACCTCTCATGGACAAATGAAACCTTGGCCTATCACAGACAACCACAATCCTACACCTCTCATGGACAAATGAAACCTTGGCCTATCATAGACACAACCACAATCCTACACCTCTCATGGACAAATGAAACCTTGGCCTATCACAGACAACCACAATCCTACACCTCTCATGGACAAATGAAACCTTGGCCTATCACAGACAACCACAATCCTACACCTCTCATGGACAAATGAAACCTTGGCCTATCACAGACAACCACAATCCTACACCTCTCATGGACAAATGAAACCTTGGCCTATCACAGACAACCACAATCCTACACCTCTCATGGACAAATGAAACCTTGGCCTATCACAGACAACCACAATCCTACATCACAGACAACCACAATCCTACATCTCTCATGGACAAATGAAACCTTGGCCTATCACAGACAACCATAATCCTACACCTCTCATGGACAAATGAAACCTTGGCCTATCATGGAGACCTTGGCCTATCAACCAATCAAATCCTACACCTCTCATGGACAAATGAAACCTTGGCCTATGCACCTCTCATGGACAAATGAAACCTTGGCCTATCTCACAATCCTACACCTCTCATGGACAAATGAAACCTTGGCCTAAATGGACAAATGAAACTACACCTCCTCACAGACAATCACAATCCTACACCTCTCATGGACAAATAAAACCTTGGCCTATCACAGACAACCACAATCCTACACCTCTCATGGACAAATGAAACCTTGGCCTATCACAGACAATCACAATCCTACACCTCTCATGGACAAATGAAACCTTGGCCTATCACAGACAATCACAATCCTACACCTCTCATGGACAAATGAAACCTTGGCCTATCACAGACAATCACAATCCTACACCTCTCATGGACAAATGAAACCTTGGCCTATCACAACCACAATCCTACACCTCTCATCTCCTTGGCCTATCACAGACAATCACAATCCTATCTCATGGACAAATAAAACCTTGGCCTATCACAGACAACCACAATCCTACACCTCTCATGGACAAATAAAACCTTGGCCTATCACAGACAATCACAATCCTACACCTCTCATGGACAAATAAAACCTTGGCCTATCATAGATTACCACATCCTTCACCATAACCCATGACCTCTCATGGTAAAAACTATTCTTGACTGCACATGGTCCAACCAATACCTGACGGTGTCAATAAAACACTTAAATATTGTATTATACTGAAATTCTTTGATCAACAACTATTTATAATCGGTCTCAGTAATATATTTGATAGTCTGAAATAAAATTTAAAACCCTGCTAAACAACAATCTGAGTCATTTAGAACTCTCTAGATGCTGGAATTAAACATTTTTTATGTATATACAGGTATATACCATCATCAATGGGTTTATGGTTCAGCCTTATGTTAGCTGTATCTATGAGGTTTATAGTGAGATGAGCAGTTTACCCAGATGTGGAGTATCACTTACTAAATGATGGCAAATATAACACTTGACATTATCAATCACACTGACTGTGGAGCTCAAGAGTCCTGCATTGTTAAACACCATCAACCAAGTATAAATGTGATACAAATCAAATGTGATGTCATCAACAGATGTTTCCTAAAATCCTTCACAATGACTATGAAAGAAGCTTTAAACACAACACACACATTTCCTTAAGTCAAAATTTCATATCTATATCAAAGTACAATTTTTTTTCTAAAAAAATCTCAAAGTCACATTCTGTTAAAGCATTTTCTACTTCATTGGTAAAAACTGTTTCATTTGCCTTAAGGAACAATTAAAGAAAGTAAGACAAGGTGCCAATGGTATCAAAAATATGTGTTAAAGAAAACTTCAGATTGTCATTACTTTCTGGGTTGTCAAGGTTATCGACTGGTAAAAAAGGGTAATAACTCTGAATTTAATAACATAAAACAGGGTGAAAATTGATGTATTTTTGTCAGTTCATGTCCTGATAAATTAATATGTTCCTCATTACAAGATGGTGAGAATTCAGTACTTCCAAAATTCAGCCTTGGTAAGTGTAAAATTGCCACTGTAACTTCTAAACTCATTACTGTACAGGTAATTACATAGACACGGAACACAACATCCTGATCATCACCATTGGAAACATATCTATATTTAGAAATTTCATTTTCCTTGCTATGCCATGAACTCATGTTTCCCTAAACATAAACTGGTGCCACAAGTTGAGTACTTGAAATCATATGTTAGCTGAAATATTTTTTTCATGTTGCAGTGCTGCTAAGTACAACTATTTCGAATGAGAAGGCTATATATTGTACATTCTGATCAGTTCTCTGGAATAACATAACCCAAACAGTGGCGAGGACATCATGGGCAGCCTCACCTTACCATTTCTGGGAGGACATCATGGGGAGCCTCACCTTACCATTTCTGGGAGGACATCATGGGGAGCCTCACCTTACCATTTCTGAAAGAAACTAGAGCTTTCGAGGATACAGAATTTTGACACTGAGTACCTAACTGTTCATACCTCATCCATACACGTCTGACCAAACATACTCTGTTGAGTGGCCGTGTCTGACCCAACATACTCTGTTGAGTGGCCATGTCTGACCAAACATACTCTGTTGAGTGGCCACGTCTGACCAAACATACTCTGTTGAGTGGCCACATCTGACCAAACATACTCTGTTGAGTGGCCGTGTCTGACCCAACATACTCTGTTGAGTGGCCACGTCTGACCAAACATACTCTGTTGAGTGGCCGTGTCTGACCCAACATACTCTGTTGAGTGGCCACGTCTGACCCAACATACTCTGTTGAGTGGCCACGTCTGACCCAACATACTCTGTTGAGTGGCCACATCTGACCAAACATACTCTGTTGAGTGGCCAAGTCTGACCAAACATACTCTGTTGAGTGGCCATGTCTGACCCAACATACTCTGTTGAGTGGCCACGTCTGACCCAACATACTCTGTTGAGTGGCCACGTCTGACCAAACATACTCTGTTGAGTGGCCGTGTCTGACCCAACATACTCTGTTGAGTGGCCACGTCTGACCAAACATACTCTGTTGAGTGGCCGTGTCTGACCCAACATACTCTGTTGAGTGGCCACGTCTGACCCAACATACTCTGTTGAGTGGCCACGTCTGACCCAACATACTCTGTTGAGTGGCCACGTCTGACCAAACATACTCTGTTGAGTGGCCAAGTCTGACCAAACATACTCTGTTGAGTGGCCACGTCTGACCCAACATACTCTGTTGAGTGGCCACGTCTGACCCAACATACTCTGTTGAGTGGCCACGTCTGACCCAACATACTCTGTTGAGTGGCCAAGTCTGACCCAACATACTCTGTTGAGTGGCCACGTCTGACCAAACATACTCTGTTAAGTGGCCACATCTGACCCAACATACTCTGTTGAGTGGCCACGTCTGACCCAACATACTCTGTTGAGTGGCCAAGTCTGACCCAACATACTCTGTTGAGTGGCCACGTCTGACCAAACATACTCTGTTGAGTGGCCACGTCTGACCCAACATACTCTGTTGAGTGGCCACGTCTGACCCAACATACTCTGTTGAGTGGCCACGTCTGACCAAACATACTCTGTTGAGTGGCCACGTCTGACCCAACATACTCTGTTGAGTGGCCACGTCTGACCAAACATACTCTGTTGAGTGCCCATGTCTGACCCAACATACTCTGTTGAGTGGCCAAGTCTGACCAAACATACTCTGTTGAGTGCCCATGTCTGACCCAACATACTCTGTTGAGTGGCCACGTCTGACCAAACATATTCTGTTGAGTGGCCATGGGGCTTATAACAGAGGAGAGACAATAAGTCAACCTTGTGTGAACTACACTTCATTGATAATCTTATATTTCATTTCTTCACATCAATCAGCTGTTCTGTAACTAAAATGATGCAGTCAACAATCATATTGAATATAGTTATCTGTCCAATTAGCTTACCAACATCAGCAATAGGAAGTAATCTTTGCTTACTGTGAGCATAGTTAGCTCAGACATGAAAGGATGGACAGAAGACCAGGCGGACAGATAGATGAACTACATCGTCCAACCACAAATGTTCTGGGAAAACAAAATACCGTATGATATGATATTAAGAATGGGCCTGCATCATTCAACTTCTGTTGAATGTTTACCAAATATAGAATCAGTGTTTAACACAAATTCAAACTGGGCACACTTAATCAATCCTAACAAATTTCAACAACAAGCTTAAAACACTCAACTCTAGTCAGTGAAAGCTATGACCTGGATTACAGATAAATGCCATTTCATTTCTTCTAAAAATTTGTCAAACTCCGGCCTTTTTTGTTCATTCGAAGAAGTTGTTTAAAGGCTTCAACAAAATTGACCCTTGTGACCTTGAACATACATCAAGGTCATTTTCTTTCACAAACTTTGTCAGGTTTCATCTTAGGAACATACCAGCCAAATATCAAAACGCTTGATCCATTGTCATTGAAAAGAAGTTGTTTAAGGGGAAAACTTAAAAGCCTGATGCCTTTGGGCCAGGTTACCTGAAACAGGTAACGTGTTTTCCTAAGTGGGACGAAACAGAACCAGGTTTGAGATAATGTATTACTTCAATCAGTTTTTAATGTTGACAAGGATGGAAAATAGAGCTTTTCCTATTTTGTAAGGTATCTTGATACACATTTTCAAACCTGGTTACTCCTTCAACCGAACAGTATCCAAAACTTCCTAAGATACACCACAGCTGATCAAAGATGAAGATCAAGGAAAGATGTTGACTAGGTCAGTGTGTCACAATACCTGTAAGGACTCAAGTTTCTTCAAAACAGTACTGAATATAAGATTATCATGATCATGAAGCACTTTTCCAATCTATCCCATGTATACATGTCACATCTAAATATCTGTATTGGCTTTCGTCCTACTTCATAGTAAATGATCTGTCAAGGTGTATTTCTATACAAGATTTTTTTATCGAGATATCACACCTGCAGGATCTAATTATTGGATGATATAATCTTCAAGGTTTCATGTTGATGGCACACAAAATTGTGGCATTACAATTCAAATTATTGCCTGTTAAGATATTGCAAAAGTCCAATAAGATATATGTAGTACAAATCCTGAGGTGTGACTGTCACTGTGTAGTACACATCCCAAGGTGTGACTGTCACTGTGTAGTACACATCCCAAGGTGTGACTGTCACTGTGTAGTACACATCCCAAGGTGTGACTGTCACTGTGTAGTACACATCCCAAGGTGTGACTGTCACTGTGTAGTACACATCCCAAGGTGTGACTGTCACTGTGTAGTACACATCCCAAGGTGTGACCATCACTGTGTAGTACACATCCCAAGGTGTGACCGTCACTGTGTAGTACACATCCCAAGGTGTGACTGTCACTTTGTAGTACACATCCCAAGGTGTGACTGTCACTGTGTAGTACACATCCCAAGGTGTGACTGTCACTGTGTAGTACACATCCCAAGGTGTGACTGTCACTGTGTAGTACACATCCCAAGGTGTGACTGTCACTGTGTAGTACACATCCCAAGGTGTGACTGTCACTGTGTAGTACACATCCCAAGGTGTGACTGTCACTGTGTAGTACACATCCCAAGGTGTGACTGTCACTGTTTAGTACAAATCCTAAGGTATCCCTGCTGATATTTACTTTAGACAAACTGACAATGCTGTAAGGTTTTGGTGTTGTATAGAATGACCAGAGGCTGAGAATTAAAGCTTGCATCTCATCAAAGATTAGGAAATCCAGTAGCAGTGCAGGTCTATATATGGATGTACATAGTCCTAGTCGGTCAGACCTCTCACAATAAATCCCATGTTTACCCCTAGGTTCTAGGCACAAACATCCACACACATAAATATGTTAACACCGCCTTCTACAAAATGTACAGAAGCCACTTTGCTGTTAAATTTAAGATAAAAGGAGAAAGACTGAATTGTATTCTGATGTAGGCCCAAATGTCACAAGTTTTAAAAACAAACTAATGCCTTTAGAAGGTTTCTTGTGCATCTTAGAAGGTTATGACCAAACTCTCTTACAACACTTCCTACAATAACACATACCAAGGTAGAACAGGAAGATGATATACACATTTCTCAAGTTCTGTTCAGTTATTTTATGTAATCAAATGACTAAAGTACATAGCTATATTTAAAGTGATTACCAGACAGATCAAATTTAACTATACAAGGCTAAATAAGAGAGCAACACTGAAACACACAAGTATTATGTAAGATTTTCAGTTATGCTCTAGAAGTTTTTTTTTCTCTAGCGATGTTAGTGATAAGTAACACTAAGCACAGGGTTCATAAATAGTGTAAAACAACTATGTGTAATAGCTGCTCAGACAAAGTTTACTATATCACAGCATAACATTGATTTCCTTACCCAACATGTTTAACTAACACCTTGATCTTTATATATACGTGTTATTGACCCTACATAGTCAAGTGGTAACTGTTACTGGTGGTAGTTGCTATGATCACCAATGTCTGACAATATTGACCCTACCTTGACAAGTGGTAACTATTATTGGTGGTAGTTGCTATGATCACTAGTGTCTGACAATATTGACCCTATATAATCAAGTTGTAACTGTTATTGGTGGTAGTTGCTATGATCACTAGTGTCTGACAATATTGACCATACCTTGACAAGTGGTAACTATTATTGGTGGTAGTTGCTATGATCACTAGTGTCTGACAATATTGACCATACCATGACAAGTGGTAACTGTTACTGGTGGTAGTTGCTATGATCACCAGTGTCTGACAATATTGACCCTATATAATCAAGTTGTAACTGTTACTGGTGGTAGTTGCTATGATCACCAGTGTCTGACAATATTGACCCTATATAATCAAGTTGTAAATGTTACTGGTGGTAGTTGCTATGATCACCAATGTCTGACAATATTGACCCTACATAGACAAGTGGTAACTGTTACTGGTGGTAGTTGCTATGATCACCAGTGTCTGACAATATTGACCCTATATAGACAAGTGGTAACTGTTACTGGTGGTAGTTGCTATGATCACCAGTGTCTGACAATATTGACCCTACATAGTCAAGTTGTAACTGTTACTGGTGGTAGTTGCTATGATCACCAGTGTCTGACAATATTGACCCTACCTTGACAAGTGGTAACTGTTACTGGTGGTAGTTGCTATGATCACCAGTGTCTGACAATATTGACCCTACCTTGACAAGTGGTAACTGTTACTGGTGGTAGTTGCTATGATCACCAGTGTCTGACAATATTGACCCTACCTTGACAAGTGGTAACTGTTACTGGTGGTAGTTGCTATGATCACCAGTGTCTGACAATATTGACCCTATATAATCAAGTTGTAACTGTTACTGGTGGTAGTTGCTATGATCATCAGTGTCTGACAATATTGACCCTACCTTGACAAGTGGTAACTGTTACTGGTGGTAGTTGCTATGATCACCAGTGTCTGACAATATTGACCCTATATAATCAAGTTGTAACTGTTACTGGTGGTAGTTGCTATGATCACCAGTGTCTGACAATATTGACCCTACATAGTCAAGTTGTAACTGTTACTGGTGGTAGTTGCTATGATCACCAGTGTCTGACAATATTGACCCTATATAATCAAGTTGTAACTGTTACTGGTGGTAGTTGCTATGATCACCAGTGTCTGACAATATTGACCCTACATAGTCAAGTTGTAACTGTTACTGGTGGTAGTTGCTATGATCACCAGTGTCTGACAATATTGACCCTACCTTGACAAGTGGTAACTGTTACTGGTGGTAGTTGCTATGATCACCAGTGTCTGACAATATTGACCCTATATAGACAAGTTGTAACTGTTACTGGTGGTAGTTGCTATGATCACCAGTGTCTGACAATATTGACCCTACCTTGACAAGTGGTAACTATTATTGGTGGTAGTTGCTATGATCACCAGTGTCTGACAATATTGACCCTACCTTGACAAGTGGTAACTGTTACTGGTGGTAGTTGCTATGATCACCAGTGTCTGACAATATTGACCCTATATAGACAAGTGGTAACTGTTACTGGTGGTAGTTGCTATGATCACTAGTGTCTGACAATATTGACCCTACATAGTCAAGTTGTAACTGTTACTGGTGGTAGTTGCTATGATCACTAGTGTCTGACAATATTGACCCTATATAGTCAAGTGGTAACTGTTACTGGTGGTAGTTGCTATGATCACCAGTGTCTGACAATATTGACCCTACCTTGACAAGTGGTAACTATTATTGGTGGTAGTTGCTATGATCACCAGTGTCTGATTCAGGTCACATACAAACAACTGTAGCTCTAGAAATATCACAACAAAATGAGGAAATGTCACAGTTACCGACGAAATAGAAACGGAAATAAACCTGATGAACTTGAACCAAAAATAAGATTGATGAACTGGAACCACAAATAAGATTGATGAACTGGAACCAGAAATAAGATTGATGAAATTGAATCACAAATAAGATTGATGAACTGGAACCAGAAATAAGATTGATGAACTTGAACCACAAATAATACTGATGAACTTGAACCACAAATAAGATTGATGAACTGGAACCAGAAATAAGATTGATGAACTTGAACCACAAATAATACTGATGAACTTGAACCACAAATAATACTGATGAACTTGAACCACAAATAAGATTGATGAACTGGAACCACAAATAAGATTGATGAACTAGAACCACAAATAAGATTGATGAAATTGAATCACAAATAAGATTGATGAACTGGAACCACAAATAAGATTGATGAACTTGAACCACAAATAAGATTGATGAACTGGAACCAGAAATAAGATTGATGAAATTGAATCACAAATAAGATTGATGAACTGGAACCACAAATAAGATTGATGAACTTGAACCACAAATAAGATTGATGAACTTGAACCACAAATAAGATTGATGAACTGGAACCAGAAATAAGATTGATGAAATTGAATCACAAATAAGATTGATGAACTTGAATCACAAATAAGATTGATGAACTTGAACCACAAATAAGATTGATGAACTGGAACCAGAAATAAGATTGATGAACTTGAATCACAAATAAGATTGATGAACTTGAACCACAAATAAGATTGATGAACTAGAACCACAAATAAGATTGATGAATTAGAACCAGAAATAAGATTGATGAACTTGAATCACAAATAAGATTGATGAACTTGAACCACAAATAAGATTGATGAACTGGAACCAGAAATAAGATTGATGAACTGGAACCAGAAATAAGATTGATGAACTTGAATCACAAATAAGATTGATGAACTTGAACCACAAATAAGATTGATGAACCACAAATAAGATTGATGAACTTGAACAGAAATAAGATTGATGAACTTGAACCACAAATAAGATTGATGAACTTGAACCACAAATAAGATTGATGAACTTGAACCACAAATAAGATGATGACTGGAACCAGAAATAAGATTGATGAACAGAAATAAGATTGATGAACTTGAATCACAAATAAGATTGATGAACTTGAACCACAAATAAGATTGATGAACTGGAACCAGAAATAAGATTGATGAAATTGAATCACAAATAAGATTGATGAACTTGAATCACAAATAAGATTGATGAACTTGAACCACAAATAAGATTGATGAACTAGAACCACAAATAAGATTGATGAATTAGAACCAGAAATAAGATTGATGAACTGGAACCAGAAATAAGATTGATGAACTTGAATCACAAATAAATTTGATGAACTTGAATCACAAATAAGATTGATGAACTTGAACCACAAATAAGATTGATGAACTGGAACCAGAAATAAGATTGATGAAATTGAACCACAAATAAGATTGATGAACTGGAACCAGAAATAAGATTGATGAACTTGAATCACAAATAAGATTGATGAACTTGAACCACAAATAAGATTGATGAACTGGAACCAGAAATAAGATTGATGAGCTGGAACCACAAATAAGATTGATGAACTTGAACCACAAGTAAGATTGATGAACTGGAACCAGAAATAAGATTGATGAACTGGAACCAGAAATAAGATTGATGAACTGGAACCAGAAATAAGATTGATGAACTGGAACCACAAATAAGATTGATGAACTTGAACCACAAATAAGATTGATGAACTAGAACCACAAATAAGATTGATGAATTAGAACCAGAAATAAGATTGATGAACTAGAACCACAAATAAGATTGATGAACTGGAACCACAAATAAGATTGATGAACTTGAACCACAAATAAGATTGATGATCTGGAACCACAAATAACATACAAGCACATACTATACAGTCCAAAATCTTTATCTCGAAGTTCGAGGGACCATGTAAAATATTTGGCAGTAAAAAAACAGAAAGAAATAGATTGCTATTTTTTCCATTTATTGTTTATTTATCCAAACAACAAAACATAAAATAACAACACCAATCAAACTAAATTTGAACTCACATTATTCTGTCCCACAAACGTCTACACTACCCTTGCTGACAAATCACATAAATAATAAAATTTGCGTTTGATACTCTACTAGAAATGATGTATCAAGCTACAGATTATATTGGTATGACTTTGTTATGAACAAATAAACACGGCACTAAAAAGTGTTTACCTGTTATAGAAAACATTATACAGGCACTAGCCTTAACAAATTACACACAGATATACACTCAATGACAAAATACTTTCAACACTTCCTTGTCCAAGCACTAAATCTAGCAAAGTTTCTGATCACAGTCCTTTCACTAACTTCTCTCAGAATTGTGGGGATCAGAATTCAACATAAAGTTTGTGCTGGTTTGACAGCTTCGTTTTGATCATTCCTGGAGATGCATGCACACAAGCTAAATTAGTTCATGTCTTGTGTAAATGCACTATTTCTTTAACGTACATGTACAGGTACTAATTTAGAAGCCAACTTTTAATTGGATAATTAAACTGGTAATTAATCGTCAGAGACCAAGTGTTGTGTGTACCATCGACTGATATGCCGTAATTAGCCATGTGTTACACACAGATGACTTTCTACTCTGTATGTATTGACCAATTTCGTCAGAATACAAGTCAATGTTTTGACAAAAATTAATTTCCAGAGTAGGAATGATTTTTCCCTAGCTTTACAATTGAAAGGACTGAAAAATCACTTCGAATCAAACGAAATTCCATCTCAGTGAAATTTGAGTCATCCGAACTAAAATTACAAAGATATACAAGAGGCCCATGGGCCTTAACGGTCATCTGACAAAAAGCAAGCCAAACCTAGAAAGTGGGTTGAGGTCATTCATTTGAACAAACTTGGTAGCCTGTCCTCCAAGCATCTTACAGGCCCAATATCAGCACTCATGGACTTTTGCTTGTTGAGAAGAAGTTGTTTGTAAATTTTAACATATTTGACCCCTGTGACCTTGAAAGTGGGTTGAGGTCATTCATTTGAATAAACTTGGTATCCTTTCCTCCCAGCATGCTACAGACCCAATATCGGCACTCATAGACATTTGCTTATTGAGAGGAAGTCCTTTGTATATTTTAACATATTTGACCCCTGTGACCTTGAAAGTGGGCCAAGGTCATTCATTTGAACAAACTTTGTAGGGCTCCATGCCAGCATGTTATGGGCCAAGTATTAGCCCCCTAGGCCTTCTAGTATTTGAGAAGAAGTTATTTAAAGATTTTAACATATTGACCCCTGTGACCTTGAAAGTTGTTCAAGGTCATTCATTTGAACAAACTTGATAGCACTTCATCCCAGCATGTCACAGGCCCAATATCTACACTCTGACCCTTTTGGTTAATGAGAAGAAGTTGTTTAAAGATTTTAACATATTTGACCCCTGTGACCTTTAAAGGGGGTCAAGGTCATTCATTTGAACAAACTTTGTAGGGCTCCATGCCAGCATGTTATGGGCCAAGTATTAGCCCCCTAGGCCTTCTAGTATTTGAGAAGAAGTTATTTAAAGATTTTAACATATTGACCCCTGTGACCTTGAAAGTTGTTCAAGGTCATTCATTTGAACAAACTTGATAGCACTTCATCCCAGCATGTCACAGGCCCAATATCTACACTCTGACCCTTTTGGTTAATGAGAAGAAGTTGTTTAAAGATTTTAACATATTTGACCCCTGTGACCTTTAAAGGGGGTCAAGGTCATTCATTTGAACAAACTTGGTAGAGCTCCATGCCAGTATCCTCTGTGCCAAGTATTAGCCCCCTAGACCTTCTAGTATTTGAACAGAAGTTGTTTGAATGAAAAGTTTACGCACGGTGGACGGCGCACGGCGCATGGCGCACAGCAGACGACGACGGATGAAGCACGATGGTTATAGGTCATCTTGACCCTTTGGGTCAGATGACCTAACAAGGAAAAATCAGAACTTGGAAATTCTTTTGATTCAACCGATTTCAAGACAAGTTTCAACTGTAATTACCAACAAAATAAAGTATGGAAAGCAACAACTAGATTATCAATCTACAGACTGATTCACTTATCACATTGATACATATTTACTTTGTGACTATTAGAACAGTATAATGAAAAGTTATCATCAACAATGAGGAAAATACAGCTGTATCTTCTAATTCAAGCATAGATTGCTGTCCTAATCATTAGAAATATACAGCATACATCTAGAAATGTGTGCTATCGTATTACATCATGGGTACTTTTACACTAAAAAAAGAGTTTCTTGTTTGTTCCACAACAAAACCCTATCACAATTACAGCTGTTTATGATGTCATTTTACCATATTTATGGCTTCAAGATAAAAACTTTTTCTAAGAAAGTTGAAGGTGACATCAGCTCATTTTGATAGAAATCAATAGCGAAACTAGAATTATAAATAAACCCTGGATAAAGAACCAGGAGAAAACTGCCCATCCGGTAAAGTAGACATGTACTCTTAATGTTTGTTCAAATCAAGTCTGTAATTTTTGTGTCATAAAAATATACACTACAAGATGTTGATGTTACCAGAGAATTAAGTCACTTTTGTAGAAAATGAGGATTTTCTTTGTCTCTTCAAATCATAGAATGGTTAAGAGATATTTAAATTGAATGGATAAACAGACACAACTTTCTAATTTTAAAACAGTTTGTATTGAATATACATAGGCATATTAAAAGTAAGACGAATATTAAGGCACCTTACCTTATCCCCCAATAAATGTTAACAAGGGCTGTTCAGAGACGGGTTATGTTCCCCTAATGGAACAAAATTTAAGTATGAAAAATAACAAAGGGCTATAACTCCTATATTATGCAAAAGAGAAATATGGTTCTTATGCACTGCACTTCAACTGGTTGAGATCTATCTACCTATGATGTTTTTGTGTTATGTTCTGTACAAAATTATGATGGACAGACAAATAAACGGACGGACAAATAAACAGACAGACAATGCTGCGACTATTTGCTCTCCCTTCAGGGAACATAAAAATCCATCATCCATGACAAAAAACTTGTTCATTGTGCTGAGATGACCAATAATCGTTGACAGTACAAATGCATGTGTTCATTTCCACTCAAACTAGTGTCGATTTCTGACTATCACCCACGATGTGCGAGTGCCAATACATTTGCAATCAATAATTGTATTTACAAATATGCCACGGCTATCCTAACTTGATAGAGGACAGCTCTTGCAGTGCTCTTGGAAGGTAACACTCCACAACAGGTCCCTACCCACTTCAGAATTTGACTATAAGTTAGTTTTACGTCTTATTGTCACAGGAAGAGTTGATGATAGACTAAGATCAGAATGTCCATGTTTAACGTTGCCATGTCTAGTTCATGTCTGTTCATTAGATTTGCCCACTTAAGTGATAGAAGATTAACCACAGCTACAATGGCACAAAATACCATTTGTAATGTAAACTGTGGAATCCACCCAAAAACTGTGAGAAATAGTCTGAGTGAGGCCTACATCACCAGTACGTTGGTTTGTCACTGACACCTCAACATTGTGCAACGTTGTTGCTAAGACATTTCCGTCTGAAATATTGGAGGTCCATGCTCTCCACGAATGTAAGTAGATTCACATTATTTCAATCAGATAGCCATCAATGTGTGTACCTGCATTGCAGATGCATGTGTCTTGGAGCATGACAGATTTGGGAGTGGACTGGTATGGTCTGGGGAGGAATTTCCCATGGTTTATAGTTACCTTCAGTGATCATTAATGCCAAACCAACAGCTGTATGCTACTGAGATGAGATCCTGAGGCCTCATGTTGTGTTTTTCTTTCTAAGGCACCAAGTGACCTTTCAGCATGATAATACTAGGCCAAAATATCACAAGAGACATTCTTGTAACCCAGAACATCGACCTTACTGATTTAGCTCCATATAGCCCCAATTTGTCCCCAATTGAACACTTGTGGAATGAGTTAGACAGAGGAATTCGTAATCGAGCAAACATCCCAAATAACTTCCACCAATTACCCAAAGTACTAGCAAAGGAATGGAATAACATTCTTCTACAGACTCAACCTCCTTATGAACTCCATGCCATGCAGTATTAGGGACCCTATAGCTGTTTTTTAAGGAAGCCACACATGATATAACAGATCAGTGTGGCACAGAGTAATTGGTAATCCTTTGGACAATCTGACATGGTCACTATTCACCCTCCTCACATAGAACAATTATTCACCCTTTTGACATAGAACGACTATTCAACATTCTGACATAGAACGACTATTCAAAATTCTGACATAGAACGACTATTCAACATTCTGACATAGAACGACTATTCAACATTCTGACATAGAACGACTATTCAACATTCTGATATAGAACGACTATTCAACCTTCTGACCGAGAATGACTATTCAACCTTCTGACAGAGAATGACTATTCAACCTTCTGATATAGAACAACTATTCAACCTTCTGACAGAGAATGACTATTCAACCTTCTGACAGAGAATGACTATTCAACCTTCTGACATTGAGTTACTATCCACCCTTGTGACATTGAGTCACTATCCACCCTTGTGACATTGAGTCACTATCCACCCTTCTGACATTGATTTACTATCCACCTTCTGACACTGAGTTACTATCCACCTTCTGACATTGAGTCATTATCCACCCTTCTGACATTAAGTCATTATCCACCCTTCTGACATTGAGTTACTATCCACCTTGTGACATTGAATCATTATTCATCCTTCTGACATTGAGTCACTATCCACCCTTGTGACATTGAGTCACTATCCACCCTTGTGACATTGAGTCACTATCCACCTTGTGACATTGAGTCATTATTCATCCTTCTGACATTGAGTCACTATCCACTCTTGTGACATTGAGTCACTATCCACCCTTGTGACATTGAGTCACTATCCACCCTTGTGACATTGAGTCACTATCCACCCTTGTGACATTGAGTCACTATCCACCCTTGTGACATTGAGTCACTATCCACCTTGTGACATTGAGTCACTATCCACCCTTCTGACATTGAGTCATTATTCATCCTTCTGACATTTATTAGTCATCCTTTGATTCTGATACAGAGCAACTATTTCAAACATAGTGTAGACATAACTGATTCTTCCACAAATATCCTGTACTTACCTGTATTAAGACTATCTAGCTTCACTGGAAGACCTAGCTGGGCAACAGCAATGAGCTTCAGAGCAATGTAAAACTGACTTCGTCCGAAATGTCCAAGCCTTTTAGCGCCACATAATTCTGTTACCTGAAAAGAAAATTTTTTTTTTTAAGTTGTAAAGAAAAATGAATGTGTACATTTACAATTTCATAAGCTAGATATTGGATGGGACAATGGGAGATATACTAGATACTATAGATGTTATATTCAGAGAGTTGAAATATCAAAACAAATTCATCCATACAAAAATGGTTGTTTATACAAGTGAGCCAACACACCTAACTCTGTAATAGGCCAACTCAGTTAACAATAAGAACTAGACAATTGTTTCCATTATTTATTAATAACAAATATTTCATAATCTATAGCAATATCCAATAATGTCAATAAGTAACAATTACACATTCACACTGTATGATAAAAAACTAAAATTATCCATGGCCTTATTTCTGCTTTATTAGAAATTGAAATAAGTCAAAGTTGAATAAAAATTTGTGAAAAAGCTAAGAGTAAACTATATATTGGTGAGAGTGACCTACATGTAGGTCAATCATCTACACACAGGTCAGAATGACCTACATATAGGTCAATCATCTACATGTAGGTCAGAGTGACTTATACACAGGTCAATCATCTATATACAGGTCAAAGTGACCTATATATAGGTAATTCATCTACATACAGGTCAAAGTGACCTATATATAGGTCAGTCATCTACACATAGGTCAGTTTGACCTACATATACGTCAGTTATCTACACATAGGTCAGTTTGACCTACATATATGTCAGTTATCTACATATAGGTCAGTTAGACCTACATATACGTCAGTTATCTACACATAGGTCAGTTTGACCTACATGTACGTCAGTTATCTACACAATGGTATAAAATAGACAATTGTAAAACCATGTGGACATGATTGCTATAGCCTACACAGAGGTACAAATTAGATCCAATTGTTGCTAATAGTTCCCACATGTGTATGTATACGTTGAACTAATATTTAAACTAGTGTATGTACATAATGATGTTATCAAAGGTGTCTGAAATAAGGCAGATCAAATAGTGACATGACAACAGATGTTATTGGACACCAATAGTGATGAGACAACAGATATTATTGGACACCAATAGTGATGTGACAACAGATGTTATTGGACACCAATAGTGATGAGACAACAGATGTTATTGGACACCAATAGTGATGTGACAACAGATGTTATTGGACACCAATAGTGATGTGACAACAGATGTTATTGGACACCAATAGTGATGAGACAACAGTAGTTATTGGACACCAATAGTGATGTGACAACAGATGTTATTGGACACCAATAGTGATGTGACAACAGATGTTATTGGACACCAATAGTGATGTGACAACAGATGTTATTGGACACCAATAGTGATGTGACAACAGATGTTATTGGACACCAATAGTGATGTGACAACAGATGTTATTGGACACCAATAGTGATGTGACAACAGATGTTATTGGACACCAATAGTGATGAGACAACAGCAGTTATTGGACACCAATAGTGATGTGACAACAGATGTTATTGGACACCAATAGTGATGTGACAACAGATGTTATTGGACACCAATAGTGATGTGACAACAGATGTTATTGGACACCAATAGTGACTTGACAACAGATGTTATTGGACACCAATAGTGATGTGACAACAGATGTTATTGGACACCAATAGTGATGTGACAACAGATGTTATTGGACACCAATAGTGATGAGACAACAGATGTTATTGGACACCAATAGTGATGAGACAACAGATGTTATTGGACACCAATAGTGATGTGACAACAGATGTTATTGGACACCAATAGTGATGAGCAACAGATGTTATTGGACACCAATAGTGATGAGACAACAGCAGTTATTGGACACCAATAGTGATGTGACAACAGATGTTATTGGACACCAATAGTGATGTGACAACAGATGTTATTGGACACCAATAGTGATGAGACAACAGATGTTATTGGACACCAATAGTGATGAGACAACAGCAGTTATTGGACACCAATAGTGATGAGACAACAGATGTTATTGGACACTGATAGTGATGTGACAACAGATGTTATTGGACACCAATAGTGATGTGACAACAGATGTTATTGGACACCAATAGTGATGAGACAACAGATGTTATTGGACACCAATAGTGATGAGACAACAGATGTTATTGGACACTGATAGTGATGTGACAACAGATGTTATTGGACACCAATAGTGATGAGACAACAGATGTTATTGGACACTGATAGTGATGTGACAACAGATGTTATTGGACACCAATAGTGATGTGACAACAGATGTTATTGGACACCAATAGTGACTTGACAACAGATGTTAGTGGACACCAGGAAATATTTCAATTACTCAGTACACGCTATAGGGATAATGAATTATGATCATTAAATTTCATTTATATATATATATCCCATTTTTGTACTAATTCTAGACTTTATTCCACATCAGAAATCTTGAGTATTTTTCGATGCAACAAGCAAAGCAAAATAACAATAACATGTACATATCTCTACATTGAAGACTTTTTGTTGAACACTAAGCTAGATGTTAATTATAAGGATGTTAGATCCCAATATAGCTCTCATACCTATATATAATGAAGGACTTTTCAGGACTTCAGGACTGCCCACAACATAATTACTTATCAACACCTACATACATATAGTTATTGTAGGACTTGTCAGGACTGTTACCAACATAATTACTTATCAACACCTACATACATATAGATATTGTATGACTTGTCAGGACTGTTCCCAATAAAATTACCTATAAACACCTACATACATACAGATATTGTATGACTTGTCAGGCCTTCCCTTAACATAATTACCTATCAACACCTACATGCATATAGATATTGTATGACTTGTCAGAACTGCCCCTGTATGACTTGTCAGGACTGCCCCTAACATAATTACCTATCAACACCTACATACATATAGATATTGTATGACTTGTCAGGACTGCCCCTGTATGACTTGTCAGGACTGCCCCTAACATAATTACCTATCAACACCTACATACATATAGATATTGTATGACTTGTCAGGACTGTTCCCAACATAATTACCTATCAACACCTACATACATATAGATAATGTAGGACTTGTCAGGACTGTCTCCAACATAATTACCTATCAACACCTACATACATATAGATAATGTAGGACTTGTCAGGACTGTTCCCAATAAAATTACCTATAAACACCTACATACATACAGATATTGTATGACTTGTCAGGCCTTCCCTTAACATAATTACCTATCAACACCTACATACATATAGGTATTGTATGACTTGTCAGGACTGTCTCTAACATAATTACATCACTTCAGGCAATGCTTACAAACATTTATACCTCAGGATAGCTCTGTGAGTAACATCCCAAGTATTGATCATCAGTCCTGTTTTTTCTGCCACGAATTGGAAAATATTGTAATATTTTTTCCTCAACAACCTGGAAGATATTACTGATTCTCCTTAATTTTAGTAACACGATCTTTTAACTGTGGGAAACAAGATGAAAAAAACCACTAGCAACATAAAACACTGCCTGTAACCTTCCTTGAGAGGGAAGCGTAACTTACAACAGCTATCGTCATTCCATCTGTTGTTTTTTTACAAGACATTTCAATCACTTTGACAGACTCGCCATCTCAAAGAAACTTTGAAATAAGATGGTGATTGTTTACAAATAGTATCTTTATCTCAAAAGCAAGGCTACAACTTACATTTTGCTTTTTTGTCTATTTATCAGTATCTTGCACCAACAGATGGTAAAAATTGCATCATATGCAAAGAATTCACACAAAAAATGTCGAAAGTCTCCCTGTTTTTACAACTTCCTACCGTTTTTTACCTTAGCAAATACAGCACTACAAACCAAAACATGTATCAATTTTAATATGTCTGGCTCTCAAAAATCCATAACGCCTAGGTCTGGGAAATATACACTTTAAGAAACCAATAACACACATGTACATGTCGATCCAATATTCCATCAACAAAACAGTTCTAACTTTAATTCCAGTCTCCAGTGAAATTTACTCTACAGGTATGTGTATGAATCTATTGATTTACAATTCAACCTCAGGGATGTCAAATTACTTTCATGCCCAGAACTAGGAGATGAATATCAGGACTTAATACTCACCATGAAAATATAAATTAGGTTTGATGATATTAACATAAATATGCAAGCAGGCTAAATTTGTTAAGAAGCCATTCAAAGGCAAAGGCTGATCAAGGGAAATTCAAAGGTCAAAGCTGATCTAAGGAAATTAAGTGTCGAGGGTGATCTGGAGAAATTACAGAGTCAAGGCTGATCTGGGGTGTTTTAGCTATTCTGAGGATATAAAGGATTCAAAGGTCAAGGCCGATCTGGGGTGTTTTAGCTATTCTGAGGATATAAAGGATTCAAAGGTCAAGGCTGATCTGGGGTGTTTTAGCTATTCTGAGGATATAAAGGATTCAAAGGTCAAGGCTGTTTTAGCTATTCTGAGGATATAAAGGATTCAAAGGTCAAGTTTTAGCTATTCTGAGGATATAAAGGATTCAAAGGTCAAGGCTGATCTGGGGTGTTTTAGCTATTCTGAGGATATAAAGGATTCAAAGGTCAAGGCTGATCTGGGGTGTTTTAGCTATTCTGAGGATATAAAGGATTCAAAGGTCAAGGCTGATCTGGGGTGTTTTAGCTATTCTGAGGATATAAAGGATTCAAAGGTCAAGGCTGATCTGGGGTGTTGTAGCTATTCTGAGGATATAAAGGATTCAAACGTCAAGGCTGATCTGGGGTGTTGTAGCTATTCTGAGGATATAAAGGATTCAAAGGTCAAGGTTAAGAAAGATATACATTTATATTCAAAGGTCAAGGCTGATCTTGCGAAATGTAATGGTCATTGCTGATATGGAGAGGTTCAAAGGTGACGTAAATTTCAGTCTGATTTGGGGAGTTTCAAAACTGTTTACGTTAACACAATGGGAAATATAAAACATATTGTTTTAAGAATGACCCTGAAGTAAATCTCACAACCAGCATAGAAACAACCTTCTAATATCAAAATTATACAGGGCTCATGGTGCCTTCAGTTGGATAACCTTTATTGGCTCTATGTCACTTGCAAATGGCCACTGGCATCCATCTTGAAAAGCCAATCTATCAGTAAATTAAAGACATATACATAAGTTTGACTCATCCTACATATGTTCATGAAGGTGATAGATCATGGACGACCGGGAGTTAAAAGTGCCATCATTCACTTGTGTTCTGATATTGTAATCAACAAACCATGCCAGATAATGAAGTATTTCTAACAAGTGTACCAGCTGTATATACACAACTGTCAATACTGTCCTATACTGAAGCACCAATCATGGCTCTATCACATTTTCATCACTAGCCAAGGTTCCAGGCTTCAGAGAATTTTTGTCTGTCAATACCACCCTGGATCACCAACTGATGTGCCAACAAAACAACATTCAAACTAGAATGCTGTTCAATCAATTTTCATATCATTATATTTTGTATGTGACAGGACCTTACTGCTGGTGTTGGCCTCATGCTGGGCTTACGGCCACTGTTGTGTCAGCAAACACCAGAACAATGACTGCCTTGAGTTTGCAAATAAACATTAAACTTATATGTACTACAGGTATATTAGGAACTCATGTTATTGTAATTTGTATCTGGTTGTAATTGTAGTACAGACAGACAGTCTCAGAATCTTGTCTGGTTGTCATTGTAGTAAAGACAGTCTCAGAATCTTGTCTGGTTGTCATTGTAGTAAAGACAGTCTCAGAATCTTGTCTGGTTGTCATTGTAGTAAAGACAGTCTCAGAATCTTATCTGGTTGTCATTGTAGTAAAGACAGTCTCAGAATCTTGTCTGGTTGTCATTGTAGTAAAGACAGTCTCAGAATCTTGTCTGGTTGTCATTGTAGTAAAGACAGTCTCAGAATCTTGTCTGGTTGTCATTGTAGTAAAGACAGTCTCAGAATCTTGTTTTGTTGTCTTTGTAGTAAAGACAGACAGTCTCAGAATCTTGTTTTGTTGTCTTTGTAGTAAAGACAGTTGTAGAATCTTGTTGTGTTGTCAATTTTAGTATTGAAAGACAGCATCAAAACCTTAATTACCTGTCAATATATTGTAACAGACTGCCTCAAATCCCAACACAGACATACACCTCATTGTGAAAAAAATGGTTCGACAAATGCATTCGGGTAAAGTATGTCCCCCAAAACAGAGATTGGTCTGTTATTCATTTCATCTAAACAAGGAAACTTGTTTAAAATCACATCAACACTGTGATAATGTCATTACATGAGTTGTAATAAGATATAAACACTGATACTTTGTATTATAGGCACCACTTGTCTTTAGTATCTGACTGCTACATGTTAGTCATCTTACAAACTTTACATCCCTTGATGTACAAACTGAAGTCGTATAATTAGGAAAATAAAAGTTCAAGAAACGATGTATAATTGTTTACATACCATGTTTTGTTTATAAACAACATCTGAATCCTATATATATGTAGTGTCTATTATTTAATTCATACACATTAAGTCTTGTGAACTTCAGGTTTTTCTGACACTTAAAAGAACACTAATTATTGTAGACGTTGCACATAATTTTGCATATTTAACCCAAATTTGCCTACAACACACTTGGAAACATAATTAGATCTACAGACAATAGACAGTAACAGCTCATACTGAAACAATAACATTACACTTGTACATGTAAAGTTGAAACTCCCCATCTTAAAATAATTTGATTATGTTTCTAAGATCCCAATATATTATTGTTTTTTTAATCTGAAACTAGTATATCAGTGATCAGGAACTCAATCAGAGACAAATCGTGTAATGGGTCAACTGATACAAAACCTTAGCAAAAAGAGATAACACACAAAATTTGGCAGTATATATTGGTTTGTATCCGATAAGACACTACTAGACATCTATATCAATCAATCACAGCAAATACATGTGTGATTATACAAGTTGTACCACGAAACAGAATGCTGAGGTAAATAAACACAAGAGTAAATAGGTTTTACATGCTCACCTCCAGGAAAACATGCCAAATCACTGTCTTTTTTATGAGTCCCAAGGATAAAAAGCAGGCAAAACAGCAGAATTTCAAATTGCAATGTACATCTAAGTAATGATATATCTTTCATTGAACCAGGTTGTAGAAGGTGTTTGTAACTTTGTCACAAAAATTAAGTCACAAGGACCATGACACAACTAAAAAAAACGACTAAATTGCAAAGTACACTGTCTGTTTGCATATCCTAATGTATTATAGCTAGTCTTCCACATATGTAGACACAGTGCAAAATTACAAAAAATATCCAACCAGCAGTTTAGGAGGAGCTGAGCTCCATAGTGATACATGTACCAAGTCCGTAGTGATACATGTACCAAGTCCGTAATGATACATGTACCAAGTCCGTAGTGATACATGTACCAAGTCCGTAGTGATACATGTACCAAGTCTGTAGTGATACATGTACCAAGTCTGTAGTGATACATGTACCAAGTCTGTAGTGATATACATGTACTAAGTCTGTAGTGATATACATGTACCAAGTCCATAGTGATACATGTACCAAGTCCGTAGTGATACGTCATTATTATTACATATTATCAATTTATTGTAGTTGTTCATTAATAAATTGTCAAATCCTTTTGTGTCAGTTTTGAGTACCGAATAATCCCAACACTCAATGATGGCAGCCTCACAGAATCTTCGATTTTTCCATGAAAGAAAACCATGAAAACCCTATTGCTATGTAATGTGTACACCTCTCACTTTGGATATTTTTTTTTCTCAAAAAAACCTGTGCATGTTATGTGAGTTTTTATGGTAGATGAAACAGTGACTGTGACATGATCTGAAATTTAGGATACCATTTACATACAGCCTAGAATTCCAATGTATAATTACAATACAAACACTCAGTAGTAGTTGTTTACTGGCATAAACAAAGAGAAAATCATATGATCACACAAATAAGTTAATAATGTAGCTATATACTGTACATATGGTGTTGCAGTAAACAAGATTTATTAACTTCTAGGAGAGAACATGTAACACTTTTTTAACATGACTATATTTATATATGTGTATATATAAAGACGACTGCCAACAAAAGAACATGTTGTGGGTATGTACCTCTCTTTATTAGATTTCCTCTTTGTAAGTCAGATCCAGATGGTTAATTGCATTCAGAATACATAATGCACTTTAACAACCATTTTGCAATCATAAAATAGGGAAGCATAATAAGCTTGCTTAGCTAACTACCACCGGCTGTTGGGAATTCCCCTATATGCTTAGAGCATTCGTAATCATTTATAATAGAGCATAATTTCAATGAAATAATAACTTGTTCCAATGATACCATCACATACACTGTATTATTGATAAATTCTCAAATTTCTAAGTTTTAGAAAATACTGAAAAAAATTTCATTCAGATGTATATATTTCGATTGTTTGCAGGCAGTCGTTTCTATATATGGGTATTTTCCTTTATCGAAACATTCATTGGGAGAATATTTCATCTTGTCCTTTCTTCTTATTAAAATGTTGATTCATTAAATGTTTTCTAATTTAGCTCTTCATTAGCCTCTTTGTACTAAAGATCAAGATAACTGCAAATGTCTCATAAAATTCTAGTCTCTGTTGATTATTATATTTCAGAATAAATAATGTGTATGCATTTTTCACTACACAAAAAAATGACCAGAATCAGTCACTAGAATATATAATGACTGCCAGTTGCCAAGCAAACTGGTCATTAATAATATAATAATTAACAGACACAACTGAATATCAAAATTTACCAGCCATCAAACCAAACTGACAATTCGCAATATTCACCAGATGGTGACCAATACCAGAATGGTGTTTAATATATAAATTCTCAGTAAGGATTTTTTTTCAGTCTAAAGCAAAGGTGCAAATGTAGGTTTACCAGGGCATATAAAATCAGGGGAAGCAACTTGTTCTAACAATAGACACATGCCAAGTTTATGGTTTTATTTTTTATTTGATGATTTTCAATGTGTCGCTAGATTCATGAAAAATTAGAAGTACACAAAAATTACATTTGTACCTTTACACAATGTGCCTATTTCTTAGTTACATATTTGTATGGTCATGTAGCATTGAGGACAGGGCCCTGTACTGTACTTGGTAATATCATTTAGTGGCTACATTTATTAGATGACGGATTATATCCAACAGCTTTATAATATGTATTCTATCTAGATAATATAGTACAGTGTATAACAATAATGTTGTAATAATTGTTGTCTTGATGGACTCATTATGAAATCTTAAACCTACCACTAAATGGTTTTTTTATAGAAATCTTAATAAACTAATAATAAATGATAATAATAATAAATAATTTTACCTAAAACTTCAACAAACAAAATAATCACAAACAAAAAGACCATATTGAACACACTGCATTACCAAGCTTGCCACTGGTGGATGAAAAGGATCAGTCAGCAAAATAATTCCATGCGCCTTCATAAATGTCACACCAGTCATGGATTTTCTCAACCCAATATGGTATTTGAAAGATGTTTCATAGAGCTTGCAAAGAGTACGTAAAATTCTAATTTCAAAGTAAAATTTTACAATGATTTTCCTATCTTTTTGAAGGAAATAAAAATGCTCCCCTCTTTTTTTTTTTTGGACTTCCATATATTTGAGTTTTGGTCTCATACTTTAACATGTCCATATAGAGCTCACCAAGATTTTGAAAACCCAGTATATTTCAATGTTATGAAACTTACCGTAATATTGGGAAATTTTATTCTGTAATTGCCTCGGAAAATCCCACAAAAATTCTATTGATGTGTTCCAGTAAAATTCTAATTTCAAAGTAAGATTTTACAATGATTTTCCTATCTTTTTGAAGGAAATAAAAATGCTCCCCTCTTTTTTTTTTTTTTTTTTGGACTTCCATATATTTGAGTTTTGGTCTCATACTTTAACATGTCCGTATAGAGCTCACCCAGATTTTGAAAACCCAGTATATTTCTATGTTATGAAACTTACCATAATATTGGGAAATTTTATTCTGTATTTGCCTCGGAAAATCCCACAAAAATTCTATTGATGTGTTCCAGTCAGTAAAATATGCTGAATTTCAAAAGTTTGTTGTTTTATTTAGGATGCATAGCACTCAGTTGTAAATTACAGAGAAGTCTCTCAAATAGAAAAGTCTGAAAACAACTTCTGAATAATAAATACTTATACAATGAATGTATATACATTCTCTCCTAGAACAAACATTGACCTCTGTGCCCTCTGATCTTACATCAAACCCCTCAACCACAACTTTCAAACCCTCAGTCCACACTCTCTTTTAAACATCTGTCTTTCTACCATTAGTGCTCTCTCACTCAAAACTTGATATGATCTCCAATTTGGTGGAAGAGGTCAATATTTTGAAGATGTCAACACTAAAATAATTGATTCCTTCAACCAGCGGATCACATATTCCTGTATGTGAGAAAAATAAATGCGTTTATTTGAGACTTTTCCTAGGCTGTTATCCAGTCATTGGCACTTATATTATCATAGTTTTCAAAACAGGTCATGAACAAGTACATGGAACGATGAGAACCGGCATCCCAGACCATAAAATGTACCACACCCCCTTCCATGTGTCTGGAGTGTTTCATTATAATCAACAAAACAGATGACATGTATAAAAAAATCGACAATTCTCATGCATCCAACTTGTTAATATATTCAAATACCTGCATGAGATGATCCTGGCTCAGACCTGAAGACAAGAACAAGTCGGAAGCCCGAACACCAGTGATTCTCCCTGTACCATCAACATCACAGGTCTGAAACAGTTCACCATAGCAAATTTGTTCTTGCTGACTAAGCGTCAATCCTTCCATTTTCATACAAGCTTTATCGTTCTCTCAAATTCTTTTATCTTCAGCAGTAAAATCCAGCGCCATTAAAACGCATGACAATTGTCCAAAAGTCCTTTTCGACGGATATGTCTTCTTATGTCCAAGATACTCTTCCCTTGGCAGCCATTTTAATTTTCGATTTCCTATTGAAGTGATGTACCACATATGAATTATCTAATATCTAACTAGCAACCATTATTAAACCATATACGCATATTTCCAAGCACACTAATACTTTTTACATATAAGATATAAATATTGTTTGCAAAAAATGAAGATGTATATTTATTTTAATAAATTTGAAATTGATAATATCTCGATGATTATCGCATCAAAATATAATGTAAGAGAATAAAATATTATATTATATATGGTATTAATGAAACTAAAATTAAAGTAATATTTGAACATACAAATAAAATAATATAACTGTCCAGATATTTATTTTCGATTATTCCAGTCCGCACTTCGAAAAAATTTGGCGCGAGACGTCGAGCACTTGCGCATGTGTCTTTGTCGGTCCACGGAAAAGAAAGGAAATTTTGAAAGATGACAGACAAGGATCCTGGCGGTAAGGCAATAAGTGCCCATGATATAAGTATATTTTAACTTTAATAATGAATATTGAAAATTCCAAACATAAATTAAAGCATTGACACAAAAAGTTTCCTGACAATGATAAAATTAGTTAGCATTGGGATAGCACCGATCGGCGGTGTACACAACCGGCTTTTCGCGTCATGTTTTCTGATACTGTCTAGAACTAGCACATATACATAGTAAAATGCTAGCGCGTTGGCCAAATGAGAATTTTTGTACATGACAAAAATTCGTTTGATATGATAATTTGATCACATATAAATATAGATTGGCAGCTGGTGGTTTGTGTTTTTGGTCAAAGGAAAAAGCAGGGGGGGGGGGGGGGAGGGGTACAGCATTGAGCTTGCAATCGAGTCCAGAAAAGCTTGTTACGTCAGCGACAGACTTACTGAAAAATGTATTCAACGCTCACCTCATATGACATTTACCTGTGTCAAAAACATGACAGTGTTAAATATGTGCTTCATGCGCTTGGTTCTGTCGCATGCTCCCCAGTATCTGTAATGTAAGAAACTCTAGTAAAATCCAATCCACAATGCATCATCAAGAGAAGTTAAACTATCAACTTTTCAATGCTGAAAAAACACAAAATTTGATATTCTCACCATTTGCACAATTTAAAAGACAAATTTATCCTTAAAACAAGTTTGACTAATATTTGTGGACAGTAACAATACAATCACATGTTTCATCAACTTTCACAATGAATTGGCACTGTTTCTTCACTCAGCTTTCTTAATTGGGTCAGCCTAGTCTGTAAGACATCAGTATGCAGTTTCTATACATGAAGGAGCTAGATAGTATGTTAACTTTTTGGAACTCAGATTATAACTTACAGAGGGATCTATATTTGAACTGAGTGATGTACTTTTAACAGAGACTGGATTGTCAGATTTTCTTATTTTCACGAGTATGATTATGTATAATTTGAATTGGTTTAACATTACATATTTAGTTTTGTTTGGAACCTACAAAGGTTTTTTTTATGCCCTGATGTAATTTTCTATATCTGAAATAGAGCCAACATCGTTGTTACTATAAGTGGTGAATAAAAAGGTCCTTTGCCTGGATACCAGAGGGTATGCAGGGGATTGGATAGTAAGAGTAAGCTTAATTCAGACAAATAATATACCAAGGAGCAGTTAGAGAGAGCAGAATTTAGGATATGGCCAGCAAGGAGTGTCATCACTGACAGCCCCAACAAGTTAAGACCAGTATTAGATAAAACTATGGCATTCTTATAATAGGGCCTAGCATTAAGTGATGATTCTAATAGCACAGCCTCAACCTTGAACTCTTTGGAGGGAGAGATTTGTGGATTACCGTAGATTGAATTACCATTCTGAATCATCTTTGACCTTGTGTTTAGATAAACATTAACTGTGTAATTTTCATTTAGTGAATAAATCAACATTATAACTGAAGGATTTTATATTATTATCAGAAAAGATATAACTCAGAACAATAGGCATTGACCTTAGATTAATTGTTCAGGTGTTTATTGTACATCGCAGGTATTGATTGAAATCTGCTGGCATTTTTTTCTTAAACTTCTGGTATTAATTTTGATGGTAATGTTTTTCTGAAGAAGCCTGACAGTAAGGGGGAAACCGGTAGACAGACTACCTATTGAAATATTGAAGAACACGCCTCTTGTCTGTTCAGATTTCTTTTGCCTGATTCAAATATCAATTTTTATACTCTCTTTTCTTGATTCTGTAATTGCAAAGGTACAATAACTTAATAAGATATACAGATTTACCCCAAATTTGAGATACATTGGAAACATTCAAATTAAGAGCATTGCAATTTCTTTTCAGAGGGTTTTGATGATGCGGTTGAGGAGAGGGTCATCAATGAAGAATACAAAATATGGAAGAAAAACACTCCCTTTTTGTATGACCTTGTTATGACCCATGCATTGGAATGGCCAAGTTTAACAGCACAGTGGTTGCCAGATGTCACACGGTATAATAAAATCCAGAATATATAGAGTCTTATCCACATACACATAGAGTATTGTATTTCTATTACAATAAGTAATTGTTTAAAGTATATAAGTAGTAAAAAGATATATGATTTGTTGGATAAGTATTTAAATTAGCTATACCAATATTCTAAGTAAATATTGCAAATATCTCTTAAAATATTGTGGGTTTTTTTTTTTTTTCCTGCTAGGGAAAGCCAGTTCATGAAATTTTGAAATTTTGATTGTTTATTTCAGACCAGAAGGAAAGGACTATTCTCTTCACAGACTTATTTTAGGAACACACACGTAAGTGTAATAAGAAATTTTTCTATAGCCTAAAATGTTTATTTTGATGTAGGATTTTTGCATATTATTGAGATTTAAATCTGATGGTTAACTTCCTCAACCATTATAGCTATGGAGTAAGCTATACATTTCTAACACCCTGGAATATAATCTATATCAATGGTCTTTTTCACCTCTAGATTCAAGCTTTTTCTTCTAGCCCCACATTTTGAAAGCACAATATCTTCTCAGTAGAATTTCTCAACATTTTCGAAATTCTGTTCAAGGCTCTCTGAAAGAAAGCCTTAAAAACGCTGACTATATATGCAAATAATAACAGTTGCTTCTAGTTATAGTAGCTTGCTTAAGCTTGGTTGCTTGAAATGAAGTAATTGAGGGTTTTACAGGATTGAAGAGCTCAAAAGAAGATTCTGAAAAGCCCCACCTTTTTAGGTTCAGTAATTCAGGCTGAAAATGAAATACTGTTTGTTTCACCTTTATGCCTGACTCATTAAAAATGCAGTAACTCTAAATATTTTTCACTTTTTTAGCAATATATATTTTTTGGGGGAGGTGGGGGTTTTGTCTTGGTTTTTGCTCTGTTTATTTATGTTTTCATTTTTTAACTGGACATGGCTCAAAATGGCGGAGTGTAAAAATTCTGTCAGGTATCGGAAATATACATGTTTCCACTTCGTCCCTGTTGTGTGGGGATAAGTCTTCAAACATTATCACTAAGTAACATCGCAGGAAGACATTTTAGATGAATTTATCTGCTTGTCGTTTGATTGTTTTGGTGATAAAAATGAAGCTTAGACACCTCACAAAATCTTAACAGGCAGCATGCTTGGTATCTTGAATAATACATTATACAACAACACACATATCATCATGTACAGTTGGCTTTTGACTTCAGTATATAATCCAGTTATGATATGAATAAATGCTGTCCACACTATAGCACGGTCATAGAACGCCAGCTCATAATCAAGGGAAGTGGGTGTGCATTTTGACTTGTTTTTCCTACTTTTTGTTTTCTTAATTACACAAATCAATGACCAAAAATGCACAAATTAGCTTTGTAGAACAAACAAGATAATGTCTTTGTTTTTATTTTATTCAAAAGTTAAAACTTGACTGAAGTGTTAAATGATATTTTTTCCTTGACTCAAAATGCTGATATCAAGCCTTCAAAAGAAATCAAGCTACAGGACTGAAAATTGCATGATAAGTGTAATTTATCAAACAACTTTAAATACTATGGTATACATCCAAGGGTTAAACAGAATAAAACAAATGATGATTTCTGTGTTTTTCTGTTTTAACCCAAGAAATAACGGAGTAAATTTCCATTATTGTTTTACAATAAACTATTAACATTCAGTTGTTTTAATCAGATATTAAATGCACACGAAGACATGTTCTACATTAGAGCACTGCAAAAAGTTACATTGTCTTACCTACTTACCTAACACTTGGTAGCTAGTGTCAGTATAGGGGAAACAAACATATTTTCAATGTTGGCCTCATAGCAAACTTGTAAAGAAAAATTTATTGGAAAAAAGTTATTTCAGAAAACAAAAACAAAAAAGACTGAAAAAAAATATAGTCAAAAAATCTTGTAAAATTATTAATGTTCTCAGCTATTTCTAAGATTCACTAAAATATAAAAATGATAAATAGCCATTGAACCTCTATTTTGTTTTTGTTGAGTTTCTTGTCTGTTTTAACCTCAATACACACAAAATGTATTTCCATGCTTACTTTTTGCCTTGAAATGGTTTGAGGTATGTAATGCTTATCTTTCTTGTCCTACTATATATGGCTAGATCTACATACAGATCAATCTTGATAAAAAATGATGATGACTTTTATTTCTACACCTGATATATTGACGGTCATGAAAGTTGTTCTTTCTACTTGGATAGTGATGAAGAAAAATCTAGCCTAAACTATTAAGCAGTTTTTATTTGATCATATTCCAAAGAGAGGACTTTATATTAAAAAAGGAAAGAAAAAACAAACTCCTTGGACTTGAAAAAGAAAGAATATAAAAAACAATGATGGTTTATTGATAACTTGTAAGATTAATTTGTAAAATGGTGTTAATTAAATACAAAAGAAGATGCTGAGCAGTGTATGTTGCTGTGTAATTTTCTACAAATCCTGTGCTAAATGTGGTTTAGGGAACATAACTCATACTCTGCAGAACTAACAGGAAACCTGTTTTGAAAAAAATATTTCCATGGTTTAAGTTATTTTGAAAATTTTGCTGGTTCAGTTTTTGCACTATTTGTGTGCTGATATATGAAGTTTTACGTAATAGGCTATACTTGAATATTAGTGCCATTTTTAAAATGGACTATAATCTCCACATATTTCTCTTATTAGCAGGTGACACATTTCTAGCTGCATTTTCTATTGTTTTATCACGTTTCACTGCATTAATGTTTCGGTAAAATGTTCTTGCATGTACTTGACTACTAGTAATTGAATATAGTCGCACATGGATACTTTCTGCTGTAAAGGTTTCCAACACTTCCTCAAAATAAAAAGTTGGATCTTTGAGGGATTTATATAGATGGCCTGTAGCTCTGCAAGTAACTGATGTTTTTTTCTGATTTAGGAAGATTGCCACCATTTTCTGGATGACAGTTTTTTTATAGGCGTATGTCAGTGTTCCTGCCAGTGTCAAGTTAATTAAATATTAGATGTTTCTTCCCGCCGATGTAGTACCTTAATAAGTATCATTAACAATTGAAGGGGTAGTTTGGGGGACTTAAATAATGGGATATGTAACAGTTAATACTTGTCTTACCTGATTTGGATGTCTCTCAGAATCAGTATGTAAATGGAACATAAAATCTGGCGATGCAGCAAATGTTATCTATGTTGGACTAAATTTTCACTTGAACCATGCGAAAGTTTTACAAAAGGTTTCATCATTGGAATATATTTTGGTCAAGGTTTTGAAGAAAATACAGCTTTTCTGGGGGAAAATTTACTTGTTGGTGGGTGCAACAAAAGTGTACATGATTTCTGCGCCAAAGCTTACTTACTACTAGTGTAACAGCAGATCTTTGTAGTAGATGTAATCTTTAATTACTCATCAATGTCTATCTGTTGACCTGCAATTTTTTTTATGAATATTGTACTTCCAAATTTCTATTATACTGTCTAATTCCTTTAGTTGGATTTTTTCAGCAGGAGTGTGCAATTTTGTTTTGTATATAAAGTAAATTTAAAAAATAATCCATCTTAAAACACAAATCTTGGAGAAGAAAATGACTGATATACTATCAAAATGTTCACTTTCATTTTTGTATTTAAAAAGAAGATACAATCAAAATTTACTTTCAAAGTCAATTGATGATGCCAAAATCCTTACAAGTCCTGGGAATGGCACTTGTAGAATTGTACACCCTTGTTAAACTGTCAGTATTTTATCTGGATTGAATATATGCAATTAAAACCCTATTAAGATTTATCATTGTAAAAAGGATGCATTTTAACTGTAAGTCTGCTGCTAATGATCAGGTTGTGTCAATGACACTGGCCCTCATTATTACTGTCAATGTTAATTTTAAGAGGACAAATGGTCAAAATATTTCATAATTCAACATGAGGGCCATTCTGTACAATCCATGCAGCAGGCTATGGGTTAAAAGCTGTAAGATATACCCTGTTTATTTGTTTAATTTTTTTTAAGATTCTGATTGTCATGTGTGTATTTTAATCATTCTTTTTTTCTTTTCTTCCCTTTCAAAGGACAAGGTATGTTAATGGATACATTTGAGAAAATAACAAGATTTGACAGATGCATACATTGATGAGATGAACACAGATCAAATCCCAAAATGAAGAAAAGAAAGTATTCCATCTTGTGTATGCTGACATGGTGAAAATGATAGACTGTATAAACAGTAAAATAGAAGAGAAAAAAATAAAAAAAACCCAGAAATATCCTGATACATTTCAAGGCATTGAATTTAATGCAATCGAAGCACGACCAAATGAGACCAGACTTTATTCTTCACATTCACAATGTAAAAGAAAGAAAGAAAAAAAACCTTCAGAATAGTTATACATTGTATATGATATATAAAGACCAATTCTGTAGCTCTGCTCCTGTAATCATCATGGCCGCATTTGCTTTGGGTGAGGACTGGAGCAACTAATTGCATGTTTTCTCCTCAAGCTTTATATATTTATATATATATATCCTTTAGCAAGAAACTGATAATTGTTAGGTATCATAGATTTTATCTTATAATCAATGTTCACTGGAAAAATGGCAGAATTCAAAAATAGATATACAGTCGTCTCAGAAATATCCCTCACCACAAAAAACATGTATGCATCTTCAAAAAAATAAATCCAGAAGTTTGCTTTTCTCCAAATGTTTTCTGAGACAAATGCCTTGGCCCTTTGATTTCTTTCAGCTCAGATGAACAAAACCATCTCCTGATTGCAAGTGTTCAGCTCCCTAACGATAATGCCCAATTTGATGCCTCACATTATGATAGTGAAAAAGGAGGTAAGGTCTTGGAAGTTTAGAAAAAAAGAATTTTCCAACTTGGAAATTTTAGAAAGTTTGTGTTGTGCAGACTATTTAGTGTTTTTAAGCAGTTAATTGGTTGATTACCATGTTCATTCGTCCACTGTTTCTCCTTACATATATGTATTGATGTAGTCCATCATGCATTAGATAGAAAAATTGTTATTTTACTCACATGTTGATATTGGCATATCACTGATGCGTAGAATCCACTGGCCTGAGTGGCGATGTCACTCCTTACAAATAGTGAAATCAATGAATCAGTGATGTTAGTGTCCTGTAGCAGGAGGCATATTGTCAAACGTCTAATAAATTGACTGAGATGTTGCTTTTAGGTTGTTGTAGGTTGGTAGTTACACATCTAATATTTTGTTGGTACACATTTTTATTGGACTTGGGCATTGTTAACATGGGTGAAAGAAGTATTTGTCTTTAATGTAATTGCATACTGGAATTTCAACTTTACAAACCATAGGAAATTTATGTGAGAGACGGGAAACGTAAATTTCAATTTCTTTCCAACCATTTTCTTTCAGAGTTTGGAGGTTTTGGTTCTGTTAGTGGAAAGATTGAGATAGAAATCAAAATAAACCATGAAGGAGAGGTGAATCGAGCAAGATATATGCCACAAAATCCTTGTGTCCTTGCCACGAAAACACCATCAAGTGATGTTTTGGTGTTTGACTACACAAAGCATCCATCCAAACCAGGTATTTTTTTTAACATTTAAAAAAAAGTTTAGTGAGGTACAGTAATCAAACAATATAATAAAATACAAAAAACTTCTCTTTATCAAACTTGTAATATTTTAAGAAAGGGGTCAGTGAAATATTTTAATGTTTATATATTATGGTATGTTTGAAGTCCATGCAGTTGATTAATAAACACAGATGAGATATTAGGTCATTAGATTTTTACTTTTTCGTTGAGTTCTTAATCATTAGAAACGCCTTCATGACAAATTTGTTTTTAATAAATCAGTCTTTAACCTTTCATTAGTTATAATTATCAGATATATATGTAACTTCTAAGTCTTTTTGTTACATTTATTACTCATTTTCAGATATGATAGCCAATATTTTACAATGTATTTCATTTCTCAGATCCAAGTGGAGAATGTACTCCTGAACTGCGTCTTAAAGGTCACCAAAAAGAAGGGTAAGTAATTGTTTCATGTGAATCATTTACTATGTATATGAAGATAGATTAACATTATATTGCTTGTGAAGGAAAATCAAAACAGATTCATCAAGGTAAGAAAGTTTGAAAGTTCTGATGGAATTGTTTTTGCTCATTTGATTTTTTTCTTAATTTCAGATATGGATTATCCTGGAACCCAAATCTGAATGGCCACTTGTTGAGTGCTTCTGATGATCATGTATGTAAAAAGAATGAAAGACTGTATAATAATAATGGTTAGAATGTTAAGGCATGGACTGTCACTTAAGTCAGTAATTGGTTCAGATTTAAGTAAGACAAATACGACTGATTTATCAATAACAAGACAAATGTGACTTATTTGTCAATAACAAATGTGACTGATTTATCAATAACAAGACAAATGTGACTGATTTGTCAATAACAAATGACTGATTTATCAATAACAAGACAAATGTGACTGATTTGTCAATAACAAATGTGACTGATTTATCAATAACAAGACAAATGTGACTGATTTGTCAATAACAAATGACTGATTTATCAATAAGAGGACATATTTCTATATTTAGTCACTTTGTTTTCTATATGTAAATGTATTTAGTTTATGTTCTGTTCTGAAAAGATTTTCCGCTATTTTCATATTTTTGGTACTAATTGTACGTTTTATATATTTGTAGACAATATGTCTTTGGGATATCAATACCACACCAAAAGAGGGCAGAGTCATAGATGCTCACACCATTTTTACAGGCCACACATCTGTTGTAGAGGTGAGAATTACATGCTGTATGTTGTGGATTTTGTTATTGAACTGCTTCATTACTGTAGGGGAGGTGCGTGGGGCTGTTTGGTGACAGATGAATTGGGTCTTTTGAGGGTGGTTGGGATAACACTGAAATGCATTTTTATGTTAGATTCTTTCTATTAGAAATTAAATTTTATAGGTGACTGGTTAAACAGGAACCTCTGAAAATTAAATGTTATACAACTCTACACCAAGTATATCGTGAAAGTTGATTGAAAGATATCGGATAATCTTAGTTGATGTGAACATTCTGTGACATCCAAAGTTTTCCTGTACAGCCAAGTAAAGTGAGAAACACTACCTTTGTTTTACACTTACTAAGTATTTTCTTCTTACAGGATGTGGCATGGCATTTACTCCATGAAAGTTTATTTGGTTCTGTTGCTGATGACCAGAAATTGATGATGTAAGTGAGGCTACCCTATAACTATTACTTCTGTATATTTGAAAATTCTGGAAAAAAACCAATGTGTTCTGAAGTTTTGAAGCAGCTTCATCACATTTGGCCTTCATTTTTATGTTCCCAGAAGGGAGAGCATATAGTTGCCACTTTGTTCGTCCGTTCCTTTGTTTGTGCACCTTTCATGATTTTGTGCAGAGAGTTACACAAAAATTCTATAAGGTATAAACATTAAAGTTAAGTGATTATTTAATCTACTGCTTGTTCAGTATTTATAGAAAGTACATTCTCCATTGCAGTAATATTTTCTTCGGTTTCTTTGTAACTAAATACCTCGCTTAACTAGAATTTGCATAGGTATCATTCCAATGCATTATATAAATTTTGTCTCTTGCTAGATAACATGAAAGTATTGGGTACCTGTGAGTGATAATGAAAAATTAAATCAATCTTCGCATCAGCTTAGGTGAAATGATTTGACAATTGATTATATCAAGGAGAAAACTTTTCTTTTGACAGCTGGGATACACGATCAAATGACACTACAAAACCCAGTCACACAGTGGATGCCCATACAGCTGAGGTCAACTGTCTGTCTTTTAACCCCTACAGTGAATTTATATTGGCCACTGGGTCAGCAGACAAGGTGTGTAACTCATTGAGGGTTATTGCCCCCAGACATCTCCGAACAATGTTCTTTTTATCCTTAGTGTACATGCATTAGCTATATTCAGTGTTACATGGTGGCTATTTGTTGTCATGGTTCCCATAGTTTTCTTTCCATTCATCATATTCATATTCCACATACTCAAGAGTGTTTAGTTTTAGTGGAGAAAACATTATTCAGTCTCAAAAAAAAAATTTAAAATAGAAACCAGTTTATACAGTAATGAAAGCACTCAGGAAACATGATGTTTCATACACTGAAGTCTTTTCACACAACATTCTGCTTTGTTTCTTAATTTGACTGGGCCACATACTGGTATATTGTTGTAAAAACAATCTCCACTTCTTAGTACCATCATTTGCCAAGAGTGTATTTTTTATATTGTCTGTTTCTGTGATGTCAAATTATGCAATAACTTTTTTTTTTTTTCTCTCAAGATTTTACAAAGGTATGCAACACACGATATATACTAGACTCACATACACATACACACCCTGGCACACATCACACTACACCCATGTACACTCACTCAAAACATGCACTCATTATTTCCTACTCTTTCCTCTTTGCTGACATGACATACAATGTACTACTGTGTTTCATTCACAAGCCCCAATAATAATACAAACTCAATGACTGCTGTCATCATCATCATCATCATCATCATCATCGTCATCATCGTCATCATCATCATCATCATCATCATTTTGCAAATATTTTGCAATAACTTAACATTTTCTTTCAGACTGTTGCTCTGTGGGATCTCCGAAATCTTAAACTGAAATTACATTCATTTGAGTCACACAAAGATGAAATCTTCCAGGTAAGGGCAGTGAATATCTTTCATTGTTTTGTTGTTTTATTAAAACATTATGTCTGTCCAGAATGTGGTCAACATTCTGAAGGGCATGAAAGGCCAGTCTATAGAGCATATAACTTCACATCCTTGGGTGAAGTTCTAAGTGTGGTTCAGTTATCTCAACCTGATGTAGTGCATTTTTTTTCTGAGAGTCCATAGATTCTTCTACACTGCTATTGTTGTGTGCATAGGCAAGACATTTTATCCCATTTGTTGGGGATTGCATGTGATGAACCTCCAATATAGGTTCAGTGAGTTATCTGCTGTGATAAGACTGTCAAAATGACCCAGTCTATTCACAGGTTGATAAAAAGCAGTTAAAAGGCATTGTTTTATATGGTGAGTGTCCTTTTTGTTGATCATAAACAATTATACCTTGTATGTCTTGTGTTTTAAGGTCCAATGGTCACCCCATAATGAAACCATTCTGGCTTCCAGTGGAACAGACAGAAGACTACATGTCTGGGATTTGAGGTATTCTAAATATCCTTTATTGATTACTGTAGTAACTTCAGAAATATTTTGTCATTCAAGTATCACATTTAACATTTGTTTTTAAACAAAACTGAACATATCAAAGAACAGAATTGAAAAATGCCATTCCATTTAGATAATGTATCATGATTCTTTATTCTAAAAAGAATGAAACTCCTCTGGCATACAGCATACAGAATAATTCTTCTATTAGTGAATTTCATGACTTGTTCCTCAGGATTTTGAAAGAAGACTGTTCTATGTAGAAAATTCACTTAGAGAAATATTCCTTTTCTTGACTAAGCTAAAGAAATATATCACTGATTACAATATTTGTTTGAATATTGAATGACTTATGTATGTATGGGTGTTGCTATAAACTGTCCTACTGATAACATTCTTTACTTGCAGTAAAATAGGAGAGGAGCAATCAGCAGAGGATGCTGAAGACGGACCTCCAGAATTACTGGTGCGTGAAACTTTGTGTCAATAATTTTAATTTGTAGCTTTGATATCTTCTTTTAAAGACTTTGTAGCATTTATCTCTACTCTTAACAGATTAAAGTGATAATTGATAATTTGGAACTTTAAGTCCTAGAAGTATCAATTTTTGTAATAGATATTCAAGTACAAAATTATACTCCTACTAAGGTAATGGGGATGTGGGTATATGAAAGTCTGTGTCCATACACAAGTACACAAGTCCATGATAACATTGTGTGCAAGGAATCTCATGAACCCCTGAACACAGTAAATTGTAGTAGTCTTCAATCAAGGTTACATGTCAAAAGTCACTGTTCACCACTGAGGAAATAACAAGATTGTGTACAAGATATCTCGTGAACCTCTGAACAGTTCAGATTCACAACAGTATCACAGCACTAACGTCTGCCTCTGGGTAGATTTTATTGTGTACAAGATATCTCGTGAACCTCTGAACAGTTCAGATTCACAACAGTATCACAGCACTAACGTCTGCCTCTGGATAGAATTTATTGTGTACAAGATATCTCGTAAACCTCTGAACAGTTCAGATTCACAACAGTATCACAGCACTAACGTCTGCCTCTGGGTAGATTTTATTGTGTACAAGATATCTCGTAAACCTCTGAACAGTTCAGATTCACAACAGTATCACAGCACTAACGTCTGCCTCTGGATAGAATTTATTGTGTACAAGATATCTCGTAAACCTCTGAACAGTTCAGATTCACAACAGTATCACAGCACTAACGTCTGCCTCTGGGTAGATTTTATTGTGTACAAGATATCTCGTGAACCTCTGAACAGTTCAGATTCACAACAGTATCACAGCACTAACGTCTGCCTCTGGATAGAATTTATTGGCCATTGATAAAGGTTAAACTACAAAGGTCACCTTTGACCATTACGCAATAAAAACATTCTATACAAATTATTTTCTGAACCCTTGAACAGTTTTACTTCCAATTCACTCCATAGTTTCACCCTACCAAGGTCTACACCTTGATTAGATTTCAATGGTCATCTTTGAAGGTCACCCTATACCACTTTTGAAATAAAAAGCTTGTGTACAAGGTATTTCATGAATCACTGGACAGATTTCATACCCACAACATACTGTCACTCCACCAAGATCTACATCTAGTTAGATTTTGGTCTTTACGGTCAAGGTCAAATACACCCTGGACATTTCTCAAATAAAGACCTTGTTGATAAGATATCCCGATAACCCCTTGATAGTTTGACTTCTGTTATAGCATACATTCATTGCTTCACCCTTTCAAGGTCTAGACCTGAATTAGATTTTAATCTTCTTCAGTCAAGGTCAAAATTCACCCATGACTGTAATGGAAAAACCTTGTGTTCATGAAGTATTTAATAGGTGGGGGGATGGGGAGTATATCTATGTTAATCTCTGCTTACTTTGTATAGGCAACAAAATTTTGTATCATGATTTGTGTTTATCTTTGTCAGTTCATTCATGGAGGACACACAGCTAAAATATCAGACTTTTCATGGAATCCCAATGAACCCTGGGTAATTTGCTCAGTGTCCGAAGACAACATCATGCAAGTATGGCAAATGGTAAGTTGAAGAATAAAGTTGATTGACATTAAAAAAAAGTAAATCGTTTCTTGATAATGTCTCCTCTTCAAACAAAGGAGACTGATTGTATTATTATCATTATTGGTTCTTCTTAAAATTTCCTGTGTGGGCCAAACTTTTAAACTGTTCAATATATGTTGACAAACTTTTAAACTGTTCTACTTGTATCATCCAAACCAATGTGCAGTGCAATGCTGTGAGGTCTCTGATGTTGACCTCATGGGCAAAGGTCAAATAGTGCAATTTTTTCAAATAATTTCCTGCCTGAGTGACATCGTTTTTGTCCAGGTGACATCTTTTTGACAGTTAAAAGATGTCTTAATGAAAGAGCAAGATGGCTGCTACATAGCGGTTTCTGATTGGTTAGATGTCATATTTTCGAGAAGATTGGTCAATAGGTATTGCCTGATATCAGTAGCATGGTTATCGAGTTCGTTTTCTGATTCAACAAAATGGTCACTTAGAAGAATTTCTGATTGGTTGAAATTTTACATTTTGTTCACGACTTTTTATGAAAATTGTTTGTTCAAAGGTGTTGTCTGACAAGACAAATGCAGTGATGATGTTCTTTTTCTTATTGGACAAAATAACTGCCCTACTAATGTTGTGAAATTTTTGGGGTACAAATGTAAATTCTTGAAATTAAGACATCACAATAAAAGCAGTATGAACTGTCTGCCAGTCACAGCTCCACTAGGTCATATGAAGTGTATATACACTGATGACTGGGTAGTTATATGAACTCTCTTAAAGCAACCTCTTAACAAGTTATGAATCCTGTCTACTATCACATCACACTTTGTTACAACTGATACTACAACTGCTGGGAGACTTAAATTCTACTGTACTTGGTAGTTGTGTTCTCTTAGTGACATTCTGTGTCTTTTGCTTTTTTCAGGCAGAAAACATCTATAATGATGAAGAACCAGACACACCAGCTGGAGATTTAGAACAGACCTCTTCTTAGAAACGAACTTGTGAAGTTTGTTCAGTTCTAACAGTTATGGACCAAAATACTCTCCTGTAGAAACTAATCAATGACAATAGATTTTCTGGGTATGAAGAAAATACACCAATAACTAAGGATAATACCAGGAAACGTGCTGCCATTCAATTTGGTTTCGAGGAGATACCTTTTCAGCAGAATTCAAAAGGCAAAAATCTGGATGCCCTGGAGTGCTGTCTAAATTCTTAAGTGTACAAAATATAATTTATTCCAAATTGACAGGTTTTCTGTTAAAGTATCTGTACTGCCTGGTAGGTGCAGGAGTTGCACAGTCCACAGAAAAGATAGTTGTCAAATATTGAATATTGTTTGTGGGGTTTGTTAGATATAGCAGTGGAGTGCACCATCTCCACAGTCATGAGAGTACATTAAAGATCATCTGGTAGTTAGGTTGGTGCTAACAGTATGGGATTGATTTGTTACCAAGATCCATTGGTAACATTTTATATACAGTACATCAATGAAATTTTGAATAAAACGGACTCATTCATGTTATTGTATTCAAAATCACTAACGAACAAATTTAATATGTTTGCTAACATTTTTTAAAAGAAATTGATGCCCTTGCATATTGAAAAACCAGTGAACCTTGGTATATTGAGTTATGTATGTGTTCTGAAGGGTGGGTGGGGTTGTATACATCACAGGTTGAAATATCTGAAAATAATTTTTTGTGCGTTCTGTCTTTTTTCATAACAAGCTGACACCTATGAAGATGTTGATTAATCATGTACAGTAACAATTCAGATTGTCAGTTGTCGTGTAATATTTTACAATGAAATAAAGTATGTAAAACATTCTTTTGTCATTTTCTTTTTGTGATGGAACAACATGCAAGAAAATTGATATGGTTAATGAAAAAATGGTGTTTCAGTTATTAAATTTGATCGTTAGAAATTAGCTTCCAGTACAATATTCTTACAAAAAGAGACAAAGCGGATGCTTATTGCACACTCGTTTGTGGAATAGAATTATGCAGAACTGGACAGGCTCTTAGGTCCACAAGATAAGACTCTGGAGGTCTTACACTATCCACAGATCTAGGTTTCTTCTGTAAACAGATCTAGAATGTCCAGACTAGAGAGGTTCTCTACTGTCTGCATAACTAGGGTGTCTTGAGCTTGTGTGATGTCACAGTACACTGATCTAGGGTGTCCAGGCTGGTGTGATTCCACAGTACACTGACCTAGGGTGTCCAGGCTGGTGTGATTCCACAGTACACTGATCTAGGGTGTCCAGGCAGGTGTGATTCCACAGCACACTGACGTAGGGTGTCCAGGCAGGTGTGATTCCACGGGACACTGACCTAGTATGTCAAGGCTGGTGTGATTCCACGGCACACTGACCTAGGGTGTCCAGGCTGGTGTGATTCCACAGCACACTGACCTAGGGTGTCCAGGCTGGTGTGATTCCACAGCACACTGACCTAGGGTGTCCAGGCTGGTGTGATTCCACAGTACACTGACCTAGGGTGTCCAGGCTGGTGTGATTCCACAGTACACTGACCAAGGATATCCAGGCTGGTGTGATTCCACAGTACACTGACCTAGGGTGTCCAGGCTGGTGTGATTCCACAGTACACTGACCTGGGGTGTCCAGGCTGGTGTGATTCCACAGCACACTGACCTGGGGTGTCCAGGCTGGTGTGATTCCACAGCACACTGACCTGGGGTGTCCAGGCTGGTGTGATTCCACAGTACACTGACCTAGGGTGTCCAGGCTGGTGTGATTCCACAGTACACTGACCTAGGGTGTCCAGGCTGGTGTGATTCCACAGTACACTGACCTAGGGTGTCCAGGCTGGTGTGATTCCACAGTACACTTACATAGATTACAGAGGTTCAGCTACACACCTAAGGTTTCAACATTTTGAAGATTCTTCTGAACACAATCTAGTGTGTCCAAACTGAATAACTGATATTTTAAACCCTGGACCAGTATATATGTTTCAGGACCAAGATCGAAAGAGATTATAATGAATCATTGTCACACAAATTTCATAATGCGGTCAGGTGTTAGAATGACTGGGAGTTTTGTCTGGATTTCTGGATAGCTTGTCATTTTCAAGGGGAGAAATTTTGGCGATTTTCTTTCAAGACAACCAAATTATATTTCAAGGATTTAAAATTTTGCGATCTGAATGTAAAAGGATATCTAATACATGTATCATTATTTCACATACCAAAACTGCTAATTTGAAAAATACTGCGAAGGAGCAAAAATGTCATCCCCCAAGAATAAACGACCATACAGTATAACCTAAACTTGGTCTCCTACATTTTTCCCAATGAAATCTGTCTCCAGCAATTTTTTATTAACAGTTTTTATGAATATGCATGTTTACTTGTGGACTTTGAAATTCACATTATAATTTACGACACACAAAGATGTTTAACTAGATAGCTGTTTGACAGATACACAGTATTATCATACCTGCATACAATCAACTTAAGGGGGTATACTGGAATCAACTGTCTGTTCATTGAAACATTTTGTCCCTATAACTTCTGAACTTGTTACTCAATTTTAACAAAACTGAAGAAATGTTAGCGCCCATGTAGATGTGCATGCATGGTTCTTTTTTATTATTATTCCATCAAACATTTGGTTGCCATGATAACCAGGTCTCTATACACAGGTTTTGTGTAATGGCTCATAGCTCAGTGGTCCTTGGATTAATTTCATGGAAATTCTGACAAATGTTGTCATTCATCAAAGTCTACAATTTGACACATCAAGAGTTTCCAGAACCGTAACTATGGAAACATAATGGAGGCTTTTGATTTGTCAAAATTTAGAATGGTAATTACAATTGTACTACAATGTATGTTCTAAAACACTGATGTATTTTGGTTGTCATGGTAATCAAATATGATCTATGATGAGAGGGTTATTGTCCAAACTTCTCTTTAAATTTGAGACCCATGAAACTTATTCAGAAAAATGGGCTATATGTTGATGTGCATGCAGGTTTTTTTCTTTTTCCCGTCCAAAAATTTTGGTTGCCTTGGTAACCTGGTCACTGCACATTAGTGTTTGTATAATGGCCCATAGATTTTATAATATAAGGTGAGGATATGTGACATGACAATGGAAAAGTATATATCTAGGGAAACTCAAGGTCAAACATAACATGTTGAAATCACTGGGAATGAAACTAAAAGAATTTATGTATAAACTAATAGCATCACATCTACAGGAAGAGGTGTGTGTGTGTTTGTGTGTGGTGGGGGGGTATTAGTTACCCGCAGGATGACAGTTCTAGTTTGTTCAGCAATAAACTTATTCACAAGCAATTTTAACTTGATCTTGTTTCTAAAAGCAAGATCACATACTTTCTTACCCACCTCTTCACATTATGTTGTGTAATCTGGTTTGGTATATCTCAGCAATTCATAAATGTTGGAAATAAATATAACAAGATTGAAGTTGAATAAACATATTAAATATAATGCCTCAGTACATAGGAAATAAATGAAAAAGACACTAACAAATGTCATTTTCAAAGAAATATCACAGTTCAAAATGTGTACAGCTTGTTCCCTTCGATGTGCTATCAGTCTAAATCAGCCAATGTATTAGACTTCTCTTCTACATGCTGACTGGAGTAAATTTGAGTGTTGAATGCTACACCTGTACAAAGTTTCAACAACAGCAGTATAGGAATGGTGAATTGGATGGAAACGCAACAACGTATATCCAGGTGCTTTCACAAAAACTAGCATTGAACTAAACTTCGACATCAACACTAATAGTCACAACACTTATTGCACTAAAATCTTACTATAAGAACATTTTTGGTTTTAGATATATGTCGATAAAACGTGGTATTTTGATGGTGTTCATGAGAGGCATACAGATCTGGAAACGTCACAATGTAACTATAAGTAACTTAATATTAAACAAAATGAGGATAATTCTACAACAGCATGTAAGAGTTAGTCTGTCTTCATCTTCCACAGGATGTGTGATAATATTGAGGATTAGAGGGTCCCAATATTTCCATCCTTTCATCCCTTGCTATAGCACATCTCATCATGATCCTTCACCATATGGAAAAGACTTTTGGGTGTCAGTCTCTCAGGATGGTTGCCCAATACATACGTCTCGTAAGCAACTAACATCTGTAATCGAAAAAACAACGTATGGTAAGCATCTATGATGGATTATGATAACAGAAAGAAACAAACAGGATTAGGATAAATTGTAAAATATACGTGGTAAAAGCCTGTTGCGGTGTCTATCACCAGACAACATGTACATCATTACTTTCATATCCCTTGGGTGAAGGGCATTGCTTTAAAATCGAAGGTCAAATCTGGACAAAGTAAATCTCTGTCTGGACAAGGTAACATTGTGTCTGTGTTGTTATTTCTTTATTCTAGTAGATATTCATAATATGATATTTATGATTTCTTTTACATCAATTGAGTCAAATTTAAATCTTTCCAATCATTTTCTCTTCTGCTTTACATATTTCCCTGTTACCTGAAGGAAATGTCAAACTGAGTGCAGTGTGTCTATTTATAGACACAGGGTCATGAATCAAATCTGACCACCATAGTAGTACATAATAGACATACTATCATATAGGACTTGTATAGTGCTGTTTGTCTAAATGACTGCAGATGTTTCCTTAAACAACATCCTTTAAATGCATTTTCAAATTTATCATTTCACTTTCTGCTTTACAGAAACAATGACGTAGTAAACAAACATATGGAATTCAATTAGATTACCCTTAATTGTATCTACTATTAAGGTCACTATAAAGGGTCAAAGGTCATATAATTGTGTTTATGAGATCCTATCATGAAATTGATTAATGGATTCACAGCATTGTTTGGCATAGGAAGTTATGTGTTAACTTTGTGTGCACTTTTATCATATATTTAATCACCTGTTGAGCACATCGATGGAACGGCATCTGTCCAACGGCAGTACCTAGTCCTGGACATAAAACACTTCTGATTGGCTCAACATCAACCCTCCTGTTGTGCTTCTTGACTGAAAAAATGAAAATAACATATATAATGGTCTTGAAGAAGCATAAAATTTAGTGAAACTTGTGGACATTTTCTTACACCAAGCTTATTGTGATTGACTTCTGCTTCTAGCATTTTGAAAATATATTCTAATTTTAAGACCACACATTCTATAACAATTAACCTAGATTTCTAAGGCCCCATTTCTAGCTACTATCCTGGTAATGCAAAGGGTATCTACCCTAGATGTGGGTAATGATGTTTTCTGTGTGATAAAACTCAGAAAATCTAATTATGCTGCTAACTACCAATACTGATACGTCATAACTCACAACTACTGTTTGATTTGCTGGTTATCAGAATATCTTGGTAATTAGATATCAGATATGGATCAAATCGTTCCCACTGGGAAATGTCATATATAATATACAGCTTTAGACAGACACTACAGACAATAACTACAAAACTAGATACATCTGTCACTGTTAAATATATTGTGTTATCATCTCTTACCAGCCAGTATTACAGCACGGAAAGCCAGGTAGGAATTAGGTGTCTCATCTACCTCAATAGGTATCCTCATTGTTGGGGCAGACACCAGATATTTGATGGGCTGACCTTCATTATAAACTTCATCTGTCTCCTTAGAGATACCAGCTTCATCATAAGCAGGAATTATCACAGCATCACCCTATAAAAGTCAACAATACATCATCATCGTCATCATTATCATCATCATCACCATCAGCATCATCATCATCATCATCATCATCATCATCATCAATCATCATCATCATATCATCATCATCATCATCATCATCATCATCATCATCATCATCATCATCATCATCATCATCATCACCATCAGCATCATCAACATCATCATCCCAATCATCATCATCATCATCATCATCATCATCGTCATTATCATCATCATCGTCATTATCATCATCATCATCATCATTATCAATCTATCATAATTTGATTTACTGACACAAAGGTCATGGTCAGGTAATTTATTATATAAGGTCATGGTCTGGTGATTTACTATATAAGATCATGGTCTGGTGATTTATTATATAAGATCATGGCAGGGTGACCAGTTGATACAATTTGAGGTATAATAAGGACCTACCACTAACAGTTCACCATCATGTTCCTTCCTGATCACATCCTGTAATCTGTGCTGCCTGAAATAAAAACATTGAACATCAGTCAGTGTGAATACATGCAGACTATTTATAGTTCATGACCCTGTGACCTTAACATGCTTTAAATAATCTCTCACCCAATCAATTTCCTAGATGTAGTCCCTGCTCCTATACAAGCAAGAGTATGATAGAAAGCAAAACTTGGCAGAGTGGTTGTTCTTAACACCTGCAATTTACATGCAAATACAAAGAGATATTGAGTTTTATCCTGATCTCAACTATCTTCACTAGTAGGTGATAATAAAGACAGGACCAAAAGCCAAGGCTGTCAGTGTAAAAGGTTAAGAAAGGAAAGATATTATTCATTACTTTCAGGTACTGAAGGAATAATTAAACAAAGGCCAGAAAATGGGATTTTTTATGTGTGAGTAGATGTCACCAAAAGGGGATTAGGAAGGGAGATAATCTTTCTTTGTTACCACAAAAAGAATAGAAAGGGGGATTATTATATCAAAAGTAATGAGTAGAAATCACCAGAAGGAGGCTGGCCAGTAGAAGGAAACTACATCTGTAATTTGTTGGGGACAAAAAAAGAGGGATAACTGATCCCTCACAGACAAAAAAGGGAGATAACTCACATCTGCCAGCCAAAGTGTCTAGTGTATACCATATCAATTCCTCCATCCATGAACCCAAAGCTGTTGGCAGGAGATACCTGTGAAAAGGGTAACAAAAAGTTAGCGATGTCCAGCTTCTTACTTACTATATATTACTTGTACCACTTCAAATGTAGCAACAGTTATAATCTCCTTACTTAATAATGAATTTATTAATTATAAGTTTGTGGTTCAAGATAGAGCAAGTAAAAAGCAACAGTGACGACTCATTTTCTATAACGACAGCCTTTATAGATAATAAAACATCAGTCAATACTAGTGTTGTTTTAATTTTAGGATGTGTTTCAGCTTACCAAGGCATCAGCTGCTGGGGCTCCTTTGAATATGTCACCAGCAGAAACCTTCAAAAGAGATTTATTTCAGAACATTTTTAAAGTTAAAAACAAATTTCACATACTGGAATCTGGTCATTGTTTTAAGTGAACTGTTCCAACTGTAAGTATTTAGAAGATGTGAAGCATTAAATCTTAACTTTACAAATATGTTAATGTTGACTGTGTATTGGCTATACACACTGTATAAGAACATTTCAAAACAAAATAAAAAAAAGTGATTGAAAGACAGTTCTATGTCCAGGAAGGAGGGTAGTGAGCTTCCACCAGGGATCAAGCCCCACAACCCCAAGGCCCCTTGTGTATCATCCTACTGTAGAGCTTAAATAAAATTACCTCCAATGTAAAGCTGGAAAGCAACCATAATGTAATGTAGTTAAGGATCCACAAAATGTAGTAACCTTTAAGTGATCATGAATCGAGTGAGATGGGTGATGAAACTCTTATTTAATGTTATTTATAAGTTCATCTAACAACACACAGGTGTGAAAAGCTTGATCTGTGAAGTTTTTTTTTTATATGATTTCATTAAGGGAACAAATATAGATATAGGAGGGAAAACCTATGGGTGAGATATAGGAGGGAAAACCTATGGATGAGACATACGTTGCCACCTCTAAATTTTGAACTTATGTCCAAGGAGAGAATGACCTGCAGCTCACTCCATCATGAATGCAAACATCATGACAGTCAGTATGTTAGCACATAAATGATCATGGTGATCAAGGCACCCTATAATTGTACCTCTTGAACTGTAAAGATAAAAAATGTAAGACAATGCGGAAAATCATATTCCTGATGAAAACTTTGACAGAAATCTAATCCGTGTGGCCCACATGATAGTCCACAGCTCTACCCACTGCTGGAAATAGCTATGATCTGTCAGCTGAGTGACAAAGACAGTGCTTTATGCTATGGACAAACAGTGGCCATTGTAATGAAAAAATCAGGAGACTATTCCTATAGAATGGAATGTTAATATAGAATCAGTAAAACCAGATTATGATGCGTACCTCTACTCCACCACCTTCACCACAATGGTCACTAAAGACGTTTTCCCATGCCTTCACCATATTTGGGTTGAAGTCCCGAAATTTGTACACCACTTTTATATCCTCTTCCTCTCTCTCCTGCTCGATTCCTTCAGCTCCTTTCTCTTCACCTGTCACTCCAGCCACATCCTTTTGCTCCACTTCTTTCCTCGTGACAGTTTCTGCGTCGCCATCACTTTGTTTTGTCTCCGTCGATGTGTTTGTTTCTTTCTCGTCCTCGCGTGTTTCCTTTTGGGGTTTATTGTTACTTACACTTTCCATTTCTACTTCCGTTTTATCCCAAATCGAGATATTTATGATTTTAAATGATAACAGTCACACAATTCCTTAAATCAAAATAAGTGTATGCTCTGAACGACATATAAACAGTACTGAATATCAGAAACACAGGTTAGTCTATGTGTTTACAGAAAGAAATGCAATATAAGCAGTGTGGTCGTGCGTCATTCGACCAGAAATAGTTGTGACACTTAACCGGTGTCTAGGGGAAAATGAATACCGTGCATCACAAATAAGTTAGAAATCTTTGATTAACATTTTAGAGATGTTAAGTTACTTTTTCAATGCTTTCAAATTAGATCAACTGATAATTATGTTGTAATTATACACTTAAATATATCAACAGACCATTGTGACTTCTTAAGTGGGCAAATTTTGAAGGGTACGAAATTTAGCCTGGTCGTTGGCGTCCGATTTCGTGATATATATGATATCATGTAAAGCTTATATCTTTATTTTCTTCGTTATAATAATATGATGGTGAAGAACATTATTATTCTTTCGTTTTTTGTTTATGAAACTGTTCAAACTGAAATATTTGCTTAGTGTTACCGGCCGTTATACCTACTTTTGCTTTGAAGCATTCGGAACGCTTCTAACATGTTCATGACTTACTGTGTGTTACCCGACCTTGTCATTCCTTGGTAGTGCCCTACATGCCTATAGTAAACATGAGCTTTAGATCTTTCAGCAGACTTGTACAGGTAATTTCTGCATTTCGGCGATGTTGTGCACAAACATTGCATTTATTTTGTATGTCTTAAGATGTGATGTGAAATAACGTGATTTTTATGCTATTTCATATTATCTTCAGATTTTTTAATTGCCATTCAGTAGCAAGTACATCTTTCAAAGTACTTAACCATTGCAGATAAAAATGTACTGTCCAACAAGTCTTGGCTTAAGTGCATATTGTTTGTTAAATGGTCACAAACACAGGCAATAGGGTTGCAGGCATTGGTTGCAGTTTATTTTCCTCTTTGTCACTAAATACTGATTCTACACCTCGAAAGTTTGATCACAAGGACACGCTATCTGGAAAATTGTATGAAATTGGTTACAGCATTAGATATACAGACTCAGACCAATGTCAAACATATTCTGTATTGTATAGTTTGCAGTACAAAGTAATGAGTGTATTTGATAAGGTTTTTAACCAAACTTAATCAATATGTTTTACTTCATTTTGTATGTTGTTGCTTTATGTTGTCATCTGTACTATATTTTATGTATATTTTCCAGAAGTCAACCAGACAACATGTCCGGTGTTTCAGCCAAATCAGTGGTTTAAATGTGAGTATAAAAATATATATAATCTGGAGTAGAATGCAATAAATAACAACTAGCTTTCTTTACTCTCTCCTGTTACATATCAACCAATGTTGGGGAACATTGTGACAGATATACAGAGCAAAATCGTGGCAGATGTTCTAGATGAATTTTACATTAATTTTTATATCAAAAGGTGACATATAAGAAATGAATTGGTTACATGGTTTTGAAACTATTAACACATCTACAGGACTTTGATCATCAACCCTAAAATCTTTGATAATTTTCATCAGTTTATGCCCTAAGGATAGTTACAACAGTCCAACTTGCTTTTTTGAACTGAAATATTAGTGATTCACTGATATATAAAATTCAGCTGCATATTCCAAAAGCTTTTGTGACTGTGCTGAGTGTCATGTCTATGTTCAAAGAATAAGCCATGTTACATGTGATGAGTTGTTGGATTGGTGGCAGTGAAGCATAACCCCTAGTGAACATCACTCTCAAAATAAAATACAATGATAATATTTTTGTATGTTTCAGTCTGTGACAATACAGAATTAAATCTAAGATAAGATGTACTGATCAAACAGTTTATTGGGAAATAACTATTGGTAGATAGAATAAGTTATCTTCCTAAAAGATTTACAGTTGACTTGTATCCACACTGTACAATGAACAATATTGACATTTTCACTGTAGCGATAGGTAGTGTAGTGATGTGACATCTGGCTTCTATCTGTTGTTTTGATAGCTGGACAAGAATGATTTCTTTCAGAGGACAGTATGATCCTGAGATCACCTGAGGATTTTTTTATGTGTAGAATGTTGTCATCTTTACCAGGCTTTAATGTTAACATGTTTGGTATCTCGAGTATGTCAAAACATGTCAACATTAAAGCCTGGTCTTCCTTGGATTTTGTTTGGTTATCTATACTTATTGTTTATATGTTACTAGTACCATCCTAGGAGGATTACTGAAAATTAATGGAAGTACCCTCAGGGACATTGGATCTCATTTTCTTTGTATTGTTCTAACGAGTCAAAATGTTATTATGGTGACCTTTATTTTAAGAGTTGTTTGACAAGTTATATGTTGTTTTCTGATACTAACCATTTGTTTAATTTGTTAGGATGTTGTGATTGTGAGTGCTGTGAGGACACCTATAGGGTCATTCCTCAGCAGTTTGTCAGAACTCTCAGCCCCTAGACTGGGCTCGGTCGCCATTAAGGAAGCCATCAGCAGGGCAGGTAATTCTCCATTAAAACTGTTCTGGTCCAGTATTCACTGATATAATTAACTTTACCACTGTGGAATTAAAGGCACACTATCTACAAAACATCTTTGTACAATGTTTAGAATTTGATATATTAAAACACCAATGAGATCTCTTAATGATACATTAATTATGTTCCTTAGGGATTGAAGGTGATGCTGTGAATGAGGTGTACATGGGAAATGTTTGTCAGGCTGACGAGGGACAGGCACCATGTCGTCAGGCTACCTTGGGAGCAGGTAAGTATATATCACTGTATTTGCGATGTCAGCTATCTTCTGTCAGGCTGATGAGGGACAGGCACCTTTGAAGTAGGTCTGTATACTGTAAACCAACTTTCTTTCACAGCTACTAACTTTAACATTTTCAGCAATATAACAAGTTCGCATCAATTCACTCTGCCAAATTCTGAGCTGCTATTGTATAATTCAAAGAGCACAGTCTAAATCAAAACCCTGTAGAGAGCCCCATATCTGGTCACTAATTTAACTGGGACATGTGAGCTTACAACAGGATGTATCTGAGATAGAGGTCAGTAGTGACCTGTTAATAGATTTCTGACATCTTATAAACAGCAGATGGTAAAATACCCTAATTAATTAATCAGTTGAGTTAATATTTTAACTCTTTGGGTGTTTTGTGTTTTTGTTAAGACAGTAATGTGAAGGTCAATTGCAATTATGAAAAATCTTGCATGGCTTCAGATAAAGATGCATGTATGTGATCCATTCCTGGAATTCTAATATGCTAAAGATCTCCAACAGCATGTTTCATTTACCAAATGCAAACTCCTCAGAATTAAGCACTCGAAGGAACTAATTGATACTGAATTCAACCAAAGATTTATGAAATATGTGCTTGACATATGCATTCAGGATAACCTGCATGTAAGGTAAATAGTTATTATAAAGGAGTAAATGGTAACTTTGAAAGTCACTGTTCATTAGTTTTATTTTAATTTTCATGGTCTTTCTTTGATCGCATTATTCATGAAAATAAATTACACACAGTATATGACTGTCATTTTTTTGTAAACTATCCGCAGTCTGCTTACATTTTCCCCAGATAGCAATCTTGACTGTTTGATCCTCACCTGATACATCATTTTCAGTGGATTAACATTTAAATGCCAGATACATGTAAAACAAATAATAGCATACTCAGAAAATCAAGCTGACATTCTTGTCCTGATAAAAAGATTTTTAGCTGTTTGCCAAGGTAAAAGTCTTTCGTGTATTAATCTTGTCACATTTTAAATATTTTGATTTACAGGTCTACCAATCACCACACCAACTACAGCTATCAACAAAGTGTGTGCATCTGGTATGAAGTCAGTCATGATGGCTAGTCAGAACCTCATGTGTGGCCATCAGGTAAAACATTCTAGTATTCATTCAGGTGTAACCTCCAGGTAAAATATTCTAGTATTCATTCAGGTGTAACCTCCAGATAAAACATTCTAGTAAACGCTCAGGTGTAACATCCAGGTAAAACATTCTAGTATTCATTCAGGTGTAACCTCCAGGTAAAACATTCTAGTATTCATTCAGGTGTAATCACCAGGTAAAATATTCTAATATTCAGTCAGGTATAACGACCATGTAAGTCATACTAGTATCTGATGTCATTATTACTGAGTAAACCATTTAATAATTTATATTGTGTGTGAAACATGTCCTTGTTAAATCTGTGTCCCAACATAGTTTTATGCTTTGGGATTTGAAGGGATGCACAGTTACCATAGGGAAATGGATTGTACTGTTTTATCATGTATTATTTGTGTCATTTACAGGACGTTATGGTGGCCGGAGGGATGGAGAGTATGTCCAACGTTCCCTACTACATGACCCGTGGTCAGACACCTTATGGTAAAGTCGAGCTAAGGGTGAGCATCAAAATTCATTCCGGTTGTGTTTTGTGAAATAAAGAAAGGTGATTATGGGAGAAGAAGTCGTTCAATTCTTCATGATTGTTTAAAATCTATTCAGATATTGCGTAAAATCTTGTGTATATTTTTGTTAATACTGTACTTGGTTGTTTTAGGATGGCATCGTGTCCGATGGTCTTACAGACGCCTACGACCACATACACATGGTGAGTTATCACTGATGATGTCTGGTCATCACAAATCTTAGTAGATGATTTACAATAAATATAGCTGTCTATGGCTCACATGGTAGTTGAGGGTGTATGTGGTTGTTTTAAGATATGTGTGTTTTATTTCAGGGTACATGTGCAGAGAATACCGCCAAGAAATATGCGATTAGTCGAGAGGAACAGGATGGGTATGCCATTAGGAGTTACAAACTCAGCCAGAAGGCTGCCTCTGAGGGGGTGTTTGAGAAGGAGATTACACCTGTAGTAATTCCGAAGAAGAAAGGTATTTTTTAAAGTTGGAAGACAATACATGTATAGAGAAATAATATACAAGGGGAGCTAATTCAGAGAGGTGTTACTAATGTAGAGTTTGTCGCAGTTGTATCTCTGATTTTGTGACTATTCACAGAACAGTTAACATTCTATAAATCACTGATCCAAACCTTTGTTAGCGATGATCATATGATTTATAAACTAATTGGAGTTTCGTGTAAGACTTCTCATCTGCTATCATCATTTTCCTGGATCCCTATTGATATTATGATGTTGTTTGACTTTGTCTGGCCTTTGTAAGTCACATACATCATCCCTTAGTCATTGATATCTTATTTAAATGTAGTTTGTTGATTTTGATTGACTCTTTGTAATGTTGATGTTGGTTGGCTGTTTTCATTATGACAGGTGATCCAGTCACTATCAGTACTGATGAGGAATACAAGAAGGTCAATTTTGATAAATTTGCTTCACTACGGACAGTGTTCAAGAAAGACGGTCAGTAAACAGACAAATAGTAGTGGGCTGCCATTATTTTCAAATAGTCAGTGTGAATTTGAAAGCTAATGTTAGTGAACTGTATATTCAAATACTGAAACAAGAATGACCAGTGTTATCAGGGACGTAGGTAACGTTATCTACGTCCCTGGTGTTATTGATTGTATTAACTATTTAATACAAGACCATCACATCTTCAAGGTCACTTCCAAATAATTTGTAATTTCATGTGAAAAATATAACATGCATGTTTTTTGTGTGCTTTTGAATCTATTTCAAATCAAAGATATTCTCAATAGTTATAAATATCAAATAGACAAAGTAATGAGAATATTGGGTAAATATCTAAAGAAAGAAGAAACTTTGGATATGAATTCATAATTGAAGCCTCATGCATGCTGTGGTTACAAATTCATGCAGAAAATATGAACAAGTTTAAGTTCATTGAGATGTGAGATGTCTGTTGACAGCATACTGCACCAAATGCCTGTACATTTACATACATATATTTTCCAAAATGTAGGATACTAATTATGTATGAAATCTTTACAGGGACCATCACAGCAGCCAATGCCAGTACTTTAAATGATGGAGCAGCAGCTCTGGTTCTGATGACAGCTAAGGCAGCGGAACAACATGGGGTCAAACCTCTCGCCAGAGTCATGGGTACTCACTTACTGATTAACATACAGGCATCTGGTTTACATTGAGGCCGATCTTGTCAGATAATCACTCTTGTGAAAAAAGTATTTATAAAGCAGATTCAAGTTTACAATGGATTGGAGTGAATCAATCTTTGTTTTTTGTGGAATTTTTTAATATTTATGACCTACTTCATTGTTCCTGTGTTCCTGACTTCTCTAGCTCTCTTTTGCATTATTTAGGAGTTATTGCCCTTTGTTATTTTCATACTTTAATTTTGTCTGCAGCATTTCACTAAAGCCATTAGCAGTATCAACACAAAACTTCATAGGTTAATAGATATTGATAAGGAGAAGAGCAGCGTACAAGAACCATAACTCTCTTTTGCATAATTAGCCCTTTTGTATCTAGCGTTTATTCAGGAAACATCTATCAGTTCTATCGAATCTCTTGGTTTGTTAATTTGTTTTACTTTTGAAATTGGTCTCATTATACCCTTGTTACACAGTAAAACCAGATCTGTAAGAACATTAATCTATATGCTTGACTTGTATGTTTCCTCTACAGGAATGTCTATAATTCTGCTCCAGGTTTTGCTGATGTCTGTAATTCTGCTCCAGGTTTTGCTGATGTCTGTAATTCTGCTCCAGGTTTTGCTGATGTCTGTAATTCTGCTCCAGGTTTTGCTGATGTCTGTAATTCTGCTCCAGGTTTTGCTGATGTCTGTAATTCTGCTCCAGGTTTTGCTGATGTCTGTAATTCTGCTCCAGATTTTGCTGATGTCTGTAATTCTGCTCCAGGTTTTGCTGATGTCTGTAATTCTGCTCCAGGTTTTGCTGATGCAGCTATTGCTCCAATCGACTTTTCCACGGCACCTGCCCATGCTGTCCCCAAAGTACTGGCCAACACTGGAGTGAAAAAAGAGGACATAGACATGTGGGAGATTAACGAGGCCTTCAGTGTTGTCATCCTAGCCAATGTCAAAGAACTGGATATTGACATGAACAAAGTGAACATCCATGGTGGAGCAGTCAGTATCGGTCATCCCATAGGGTAGGTGATCAACATTAGTCATTCCTTGTGGTAGGTGATCAGCATTGGTCATCTTATAGGGTAGGTGGACAGTATCAGTCATTCCATGTGGTAGGTGATCAGCATTGGTCATCCCATAGGGTAGGTGGACAGTATCAGTCATTCCATGTGGTAATTGATCAGCATTGGTCATCCTATAGGGTAGGTGATCAGCATTAGTCATCCTATAGGGTAGGTGGACAGTATCAGTCATCCTATAGGGTAGGTGGACAGTATCAGTCATTCCATGTGGTAGGTGATCAGCATTGGTCATCCTATAGGGTAGGTGATCAGCATTGGTCATCCTATAGGGTAGGTGGACAGTATCAGTCATCCTATAGGGTAGGTGGACAGTATCAGTCATTCCATGTGGTAGGTGATCAGCATTGGTCATCCTATAGGGTAGGTGATCAGCATTGGTCATCCTATAGGGTAGGTGGACAGTATCAGTCATCCTATAGGGTAGGTGGACAGTATCAGTCATTCCATGTGGTAGGTGATCAGCATTGGTCATCCTATAGGGTAGGTGATCAGCATTGGTCATCCTATAGGGTAGGTGGACAGTATCAATCATCCTATAGGGTAGGTGATCAGCATTGGTCATCCTATAGGGTAGGTGGACAGTATCAGTCATCCCATGTGGTAGGTGATCAGCATTGGTCATCCTATAGGGTAGGTGGACAGTATCAGTCATTCCATGTGATAGGTGATCAGCATTGGTTGGTCATCCTATAGGGTAGGTGATCAACATCAGTCATTCCATGTGGTAGGTGATCAGCATTGGTCATCCCATAGGGTAGATGATCAGCATTGGTCATCCTATAGGGTAAGTGGACAGTATAAGTCATTCCATGTGTTAGGTGATCAGCATTGGTTGGTCATCCTATAGGGTAGGTGATCAGCACTGGTCATCCTATAGGGTAAGTGGACAGTATAAGTCATTCCATGTGGTAGGTAATCAGCATTGGTCATCCTATAGGGAAGGTGGACAGTATCGGTCATCCCATGTGGTAGTTGATCAGCATTGGTCATCCTATAGGGTAGGTGATCAGCATTGGTCATCCTATAGGGTAGGTGGACAGTATCGGTCATTCCATGTGGTAGGTGATCAGCATTGGTCATCCTATCAGGTAGGTGCACAGTATCAGTCATTCCATGTGGTAGGTGATCAGCATTGGTCATCCTATAGGGTAGGTGGACAGTATCAGTCATTCCATGTGGTAGTTGATCAGCATTGGTCATCCTATAGGGTAGGTGATCAGCATTGGTCATCCTATTGGGCAGGTGGACAGTATCGGTCATTCAAGGTGGTAGGTGATCAGCATTGGTCATCATAGAATGGCAGTCATATTGGTTAATTTAGAGTACCAAGCAGCAAATCAACATACACCTATCATTTGGTGGGGAATAAAATATTGTTAACTAGCAAAAGCATAGATACTTTATTTTGCAAATCAAATAGCAAAATTGTGGGTATCATTTCAACCTATGTCCATAATCTTAGAAGACAAAAAAATAATATTAAAAAAGGAATTGAAAATTTTATCATTAACTTGAGTAAGAAGATATAGTGGATAATATAAATTCATTGATAAGAATTAAATCAGTAACGTTATTGATAAGGACTTGTGCAATTTTTATGGTTTACTGTAAATACATTTTTCACTAAAAGTTTCAGATTGTGAACTTGCTTCTTTGAAAATTTCAGAATGTCTGGGGCTCGCATTACTGGTCACTTGGTCCACAATCTACAGCCAGGACAGAAAGGAATGGCCGCCATTTGTAATGGTGGGGGTGGTGCATCAGCCATCTTGATTGAGAAGTTATAACTGTCAACAAAGTTTGAAGAAATGATTGTGATATAAAACGACGTCACATCCCAGTAGTACAGAGGACTTGTTAAGTGATATCATTTCAGAGGTGCGGGTGATTTTTATGATTGGTTTGTTATATACATATCTGTCTGCTGTACTCAGCATTAGTGTGGTTGGACAGTGGTCTCCTTTACTAGACCAGTGTATTCAGTGTAAATAATACATACAAATTATGAAAACAGAATCCTATTTCATCTTGTACAAACATTCATGTTGATAGCCACACTGCAGTATTACTCGAGATCATTTAGTTTAATTTTTTTTCTCCTTAATATTACTTTCTGAATTAAATATCACAGTTGACTAAAACTTAACCTGCTATCATTTATTTCTACCTGGATGTTGGGAATACTCTACTTTACGAATTTGCCTCTTCAGACAAATCGTTGAATACATGTGCTGGTCTAGCAATGACTTTAAATTTGTTAATGATGAGCTATTAAAGACAAGGACTCTGGAAGACTCAAATACCGGTAACAAAAATAAATATGGATGCCAAAGTTATTTTCGTACAGATAATCACAAGGGATTTGAATTTGTGATTTACGGTAACATTATATTTGTTATTGTCATAGGCATTTTTTTATCCTAAGCTTCTTCTTGGCTCTTTTTCTCTTTATGTTTTATTTATCTGATATTTTGGGGGAAAAACGATGTGCTAATTTTAATCTCTTTGAAATAGGGATATCTTTCAAGTGTATGTAACTAGATACCATGATACAAGTATTTATGGAAATCAAGACTTCATTTACAACCCCAGAAAGAAAAAGAATTTAGGTGGCACATAGAACAAACAAGTAACAGTGATTTAGGGAAATATTGAGCCATGTAATGGCACTGTTATATTCCATAGATCTGTTATAATATCAGTGCTAAATCGTTTTACAGGAAATGTTTTGATACATAATATTATGATATTAAATGATGATTTGATATACAATAATTGTTTTTATTTATCTGGAGTTGCCTCCCTTCTGACATGAAGTCATTTTGTTTTTATTTATCTGGAGTTGCCTCCCTTCTGACATGAAGTCGTTTTGTTTTTGTTTATCTTGATTTGCCTCCCTTCTAACATAGAGTCACATAACACAGTGTCACCAAGCTGAAGAAAAATGTTTCCTAAGTTGCTATCGTCCAGTCCTGGATTATCAAGATGATGTTTCAATTCCTCACATGGTATTTGACAGGAATGGTTCCCATGGTTACATTTCAATTGATAAACAGAGCAGATGTTTACCTTATCTGTTCTGTCAAGATCTTGTGTCCTGTATTGGACAGCAGGATTTGTCTGTATTTAAGATCTGTCATCCTGTATTGGACAGCAGGATTTGTCTGTATTTAAGATCTGTCATCCTGTATTGGACAGCAGGATTTGTCTGTATTTAAGATCTGCCATCCTGTATTGGACAGCAGGATTTGTCTGTATTTAAGATCAGTCATCCTGTATTGGACAGTAAGACTTGTCTGTATTTAAGATCTGTCATCCTGTATTGGACAGCAGGATTTGTCTGTATTTAAGATCAGTCACCTGTATTGGACAGTAAGACTTGTCTGTATTTAAGATCTGTAATCCTGTATTGGACAGCAGGATTTGTCTGTATTTAAGATCTGTCATCCTGTATTGGACAGCAGGATTTGTCTGTATTTAAGATCTGTCATCCTGTATTGGACAGTAAGACTTGTCTGTATTTAAGATCTGTAATCCTGTATTGGACAGCAGGATTTGTCTGTATTTAAGATCTGTATTGGACAGTCTTGTCTGTATTGATCTGTCATCCTGTATTGGACAGCAAGATTTGTCTGTATTTAAGATAGTCACCTGTATTGGACAGTAACACTTGTCTGTATTTAAGATCTGTAATCCTGTATTGGACAGCAGGATTTGTCTGTATTTAAGATCTGTCATCCTGTATTGGACAGTAAGACTTGTCTGTATTTAAGATCTGTAATCCTGTATTGGACAGCAGGATTTGTCTGTATTTAAGATCTGTCATCCTGTATTGGACAGTAAGACTTGTCTGTATTTAAGATCTGTCATCCTGTATTGGACAGCAGGATTTGTCTGTATTTAAGATCAGTCACCTGTATTGGACAGTAAGACTTGTCTGTATTTAAGATCTGTAATCCTGTATTGGACAGCAGGATTTGTCTGTATTTAAGATCAGTCACCTGTAATGGACTTGGATGTTGTTAGAATCTTAATATACTGTTGAGATATTAACACAAGTCACAATTCAGGGGTCACTAACAACTACTATTGATTTGAGTCACAGCTAAAATATATAGCATTTGATATTGACTTGGGTCACACTGAAGATGTCTTTAGCAACTTACCTGTTTTTGACCCCAGACATAATTCTGATGTCACTAGCAACTTGTCTGTGACTCCAGACATAGTTCTGATGTCACTAGCAACTTGTCTGTTTGTGACCCCAGACATAGTTCTGATGTCTCTAGCAACTTGTCTGTCTGTGACTCCAGACATAGTTCTGATGTCTCTAGCAACTTGTCTGTTTGTGACCCCAGACATAGTTCTGATGTCTCAAGCAACTTGTCTGTCTGTGACTCCAGACATAGTTCTGATGTCTCTAGCTACTTGTCCGTTTGTGACTCCAGACATAGTTCTGATGTCTCTAGCAACTTGTCTGTCTGTGACCCCAGACATAATTCTGATGTCTCTAGCAACTTGTCTGTGACTCCAGACATAATTCTGATGTCACTAGCAACTTGTCTGTTTGTGACTCCAGACATAATTCTGATGTCACTAGCAACTTGTCTGTGACTCCAGACATAATTCTGATGTCACTAGCAACTTGTCCGTTTGTGACTCCAGACATAATTCTGATGTCACTAGCAACTTGTCCGTTTGTGACTCCAGACATAGTTCTGATGTCACTAGCAACTTGTCTGTTTGTGACTCCAGACATAATTCTGATGTCTCTAGCAACTTGTCTGTGACTCCAGACATAATTCTGATGTCACTAGCAACTTGTCTGTGACTCCAGACATAATTCTGATGTCACTAGCAACTTGTCTGTGACTCCAGACATAATTCTGATGTCACTAGCAACTTGTCTGTTTGTGACTCCAGACATAATTCTGATGTCACTAGCAGCTTGTCTGTTTGTGACTCCAGACATAATTCTGATGTCACTAGCAACTTGTCCGTTTGTGACTCCAGACATAGTTCTGATGTCACTAGCAACTTGTCCGTTTGTGACTCCAGACATAATTCTGATGTCACTAGCAACTTGTGTGACTCCAGACATAATTCTGATGTCACTAGCAACTTGTCTGTTTGTGACTCCAGACATAATTCTGATGTCTCTAGCAACTGACAGTGACTCCAATAACTATTCTGATGTCTCTAGCACAACTCACAAGTCTATATTGTATCTCCTTGTATCACAGTGACTGCTGTCATTCATGTCATGTGATCTGTCAGCGTAGTTCAACATTATTTGGGTGGACTTACTTCATGCAGGCTTACAAGGGCTATTTGATAAGATGTGAGCCTTGTATTGAAGAAGATAAAGTAAACAAGGCAAGTGACTGTTGCAAAATGGACAAAATCACTGACAGAGCAGTGATTCAATATTTGCATAAGAAAGGTCTAGCACATAAGGATATCCAAACTGATATGGTAACAACACTAGGGAATGATGCCCCTTCATATACTACAGTGAAATGGTGGGTAGCATGGTAGGCACGGCCTTGGGAATGACACTTGTCCAAGAAGGCCTGTCACTGTTGGAACCCTAGAAATAAAGTCCAGGATATTGTTATGGCTGACAGGTGAGTTACATAGAGAGATATGTAGCCAGTACAGTTGGGATTTCACAGGAAATAGTACATTCCATTCTTACTGAAGATATTGCAATGAGAAAGCTCTCAGTCCATTCGGAACCAAGATTTCTGACAGCTGATCAGTAACACACCAGGCAGACTTTGTCGCATGCTAATATAAATCTTTTATAGGCAGACCCTGCTAACTTTCCATCACTTCACCCCAGAGGCCAAACAACAGCCTAAACAATGGAAGCTCTATGGTTCACCCCTGCCAAAGTAGGCAAAGACTGTTTCATCAAGCGGGAAAAGGTTATGGCCTCAGTTTTCTGGGACGCTGATGGTATTCTGATGGCAGATGGTAGATTATCTGCGAAGGGGACAAACAATCAATGGCAGAAAACTAAGTAACCCATGTCCACAAGTCTGTCATTGTCATGGCTGCCACTAACAATTGTGACTTTGAATAAATTCAGCATCTGCCTTATTCACCTGATATCAGATTTTTATCCATTTCCAAAACTGAAAAATCCAGTACCCTTTTTCGTTCAGATGATGACGTCATACATACAGTAGAGGACTTTCTGAACGGTCAAGAAAAGGACTTCTTTAAAGGTGGTTTGAGTCCCTTAAACATACCTGGCAAAATGTTCAGATACTGAAAGGGATTTTGTTGAAATATAATGCAATACATCAGTGAAAATTCAAACCTTTAGATATGAGGCCCACAACTTATCAATCGGCCGTTGTACCAGAGGGAAACTCTAGCTTTAGTATTTTAGGAAATCAACAACCAAAAAACAAACTGATGACAGATTTGAGTTTAAAATTGTTTTAATATGTATCAGATCATTTTATGATTCTGTCAATACAATATATTTCATATAAAGGACAGACTTTGTACAAACTTTAAGGCTTGGAATTCTTATAAAACAATTTGCATAAAAGCTAGTGTAGCCAATTAAAGTCAATTTTCTGTCCTATGGTACAATAATGCCCCAACATCTCTGGGACCTGCACAATTATGTATAAAATGGAATATTTAACAATTATGTACAATAAAACAAGATTAACAGCCAGAATAAATAAAATAGTGTACTAGATTAAGACATATACATTGTATAAGATATATGTACAATCACAACACTGGAATGATACAAAGGATTGACATGTACAAATAATCTGAACACAACCAAACTATGGATACTACAAAACAGATTTCTAACGATATGTTTTCACGAGGTAACGATACATCTCATCATCTGAATAAAATATTATTTATCCAACAGGAACTGTTTCATTAACTTGGTGAAGATTCTTTAATTTCCCAGTGGAATCAATTCAGCCATGAGATATTGTTTGTTATAAAATTTGTTGTCAACCTATGTTTTCATAAGCATGAACTTAACCATTTGAATTTTAGAATAAGTAGACCGAAGTTTCTCAAGTATTGAACTAAAATGAGTTAGATTATATAGAACCTTTGAAAACAAATATTGTAGAGGACAGCTGTCCCTGGTTGACAATCACTGTGCCCGTATAATTATAATTTAACATGCTACCACTACACTAATCTCAATATCCCAGGTTAAAATCAGGAGTAACATCTTTACACGTTCCTGTGTATCTCATGGTGTGATATCATTAGGATTATATAAAGGATTTCTTATTTCTATATTACAATATAAGTATTGATATATGATGGAAGACAGTAATTTATTAACGGTAGGTAGCTGCCATTTAATAACTACAAATTACTATCGTATTGTGACTAAAAGCAACGACATCAAGCCATCTTGTTGAAACAAAGTCTTCTACACTTGTTATATAAATTGAAATATTACTATAATGAATTCTCTTAAATCTAGATTGATCACTTCCCATTATCTGATTTGGAAATATTCAAAAACCATTCAAATATTGAAAATGCACACAAGTTTTCTTCTTTTCTTGAAATATTTAGCATTTTTCCAAATAAATAAATGAATAAATAAAACAAACAGGATATCATTTTTTTTATGTTGAAATTATCTGACATGCCACTTTTACTTTATTCTCTGAAAAAAAGTGAAAACCTTCCTCCTATGTAAATCTACCATTTTGTATATATGTAAACTTATGTAGCTCCTCCAGTTAGCACTATAGTTACTGAGTAACACATCTCCAGCCTGATATCGTGTATGTTCTGTCTATAATTAATTACAATGGATCCAGGGTAGTTTAAATTACACCTGAAGGATGCTCAAAACATAATAAACCTACACTGAAGATCTAGTTTACACAATGCTTCGGTTTTAAATGTCCAGATGTTTTAACATTGTTTGAATTTCAGACCAAAGAATATCTTTTCTGGTTGTAATGAATATAGACAACTTAATAACACCTACCCACCTGTACAAAATCCAACACATTCTCACACAACCCAAATTTCTTTACATTTTCAGATGTTTTTCCTTCAATGAATCTAACATTTGTAATATATCAATGTAATGTGAATATTTTGACAGTAAACCTAAACAGAGAAATTATATGGTTTGACTTGTACTTGACCTACTGCTGGAAACAGATTAGCCAATCTTCAGGAGAACTACCGTAAACCCTTGTAGAGACAATCACTTCAACAAAAGGGAAATGTAAATGCAGGTGTCCACCAGTTTTTGTCTAGGTGTGTCTGTTAATCAAATATAATTTGTTCTGTTAACAGGTGTGAAGATCAAGAGAAAGGTACACATGTATTGTCTAAAACTCTCAAGGTGTGGGATTTAAATTTCAGTAAAAAACCTGGCTACTACATTTAATTACTAAAATTACGGTAATTACTGATGTAACTTCTGTGCGACAATAATTCACACCAGATTTACATAGCAGTACTACTACAGCACATGTAGGACACTACACCACTGTTAAAGTGATAGTAAAAATCTCATCCATGAATCTCCAGAGTTTAGCTTTACAAACACTGACCAATCACACATAGCCTCGCAAATATTACATCAATCTCGCATATCTTTAGACACCGACCAATCACACACATTCTTACACTGACCTTTTGACATCAACCAATCACACACATTCTTACACTGACCAATCATATACTCTAAATGTCACACATCGCTGCCCTGTACATAGCTTGCCATTTGTTGATGACTTCCATATGCTGAGTTGTCATGACGATATGATTTATTGCTGTAGTGGGGATGGTCTGGTCGATACTGCTGATGGACACCATAGAGATTCCTTACAGCAGCCTGGCCAGGATAAGATTTCTGTGGTGATACCCCATAAGGTGAATCTGTGATGTTATTGGCAGCCTCCATTAATTTCTTTTGGTACCAGTTTTGAACTTGTGATTCAATAGCTTCCCTATGTTGGTCGCGTGATGCTGGTATTTGCTGGTAATCTGCATGGTTGACAGGTATGTATGGAGAGTTGGAGTGGCTATGACCAGGTGTGGAGATGCTATGATCAGTACTGAATGATGATGATGGCGTACCACTATTAAATGAAGGAGACCCACTATTGCTGGGGGCATTTCCTGGACGGAGACGGTTGCCAAATATTTTGCTGCTATAGCCACTGTCTGGATTACTACTAGAGTCCTCTTTGTTGTAGGCATTTGGATAGTTTGATATGTTCCTCAGGTTATCCTTGTCTGCCTCCTCACCGCCACTGACAGGTGTCCGACATACACGGAGGTCTCCACGCGGTGAGTTTCCACTATTACTAGAGCCACAAGTCCTGTCTAACAAGTTCGACTCTGACTTGCTCAGATTCCTTGATCTGTCCACATTTTCTATTAGATCATAATCATCATTATGTCCGACCCTGTTCATATTGTATGTGCTATGATACGGTGCAGGACTTCCATCCCCACGTCGTGTTACATCCTTCCCTGACATATAGGTGTTTTCCACAGATGTGCGGCCTGTGTTTATCCGGTTCTTATCTCCAATAGGAGTCATCCTGTAGTGATCATCATTCATGCTGACATAATGACTCTCTGGAGTGCGTAACACACGACCAGTATACTGACCATAACTGGCTGTACCAGAACCTGCTTGCTGACTAACAGGTGTTTGAGGTTTACTTTGTCCTCTCATCACATAAGAAGACCACTGACCTTGACCAATTTTGGATGAATGACCTTGGCTATTTGACACACAATTTGTATTTTGAGCACTAGAAATCTTTCCTTCAAGGTCATTAGGTGTGCGGTTCATTGACCTTTGACCCATGGGTGTCCTATCTGTACTTCCGCCTCTCTTTGCCATTTCATGAGCAGATGTAATCCCATTCTCCTCCAAGAGCAGCTCATCAGAAGATCGTGTCCTATGTATCATCGGAGAATTTTTGGGTTGCATGGACATATACATATCATCCTTATTTTTCACAAAATAACCATACATATCACTCTCCTTAGAAATATTTTCTTTTTTGAGAAATTCTGGTTTTTCTGGTGGTTTTGGAACTTGTCGAAGAGAGGGATTTGTCCGTGAAGACCCATATACACTGTCTTTCACCACAGAAACAGAACCATAAGGATTGATTTCCTTCACCCCTGATCCACACGATCCCTCGTTTTTTGTATGAGAGCTCGGATGTTGCTGCTCACAACTGCCCGAGTTACCATTAGATCCCACCATATTATCCCCCACACTTGTTGGTCGAGACTTTGTATCTTTTTCTGGGTACCCAAATGTTGAGAAAGTGGGTTTAGAAGTAGCCCCTTTCCCAATGCCGATGCTGGACTGTTGGCTCCCCAGGGGATCCTGTCCAGCACCGGAGGAATTGGAAGTTGGATTATTTCCTGTGCTTGTGTTTGAGGACCCCCTTTCGGGAAAACTCTGTCTCTGCCTTGTTCTTTGAAATCCATCTGAGGAATCCGTTTGATTTGGCCTAGAGGTGGAAGATTCCCTTTGACTTGACCGTTGGTACATAGGATCAACATGGTGATGTTGACTGTACCTCTGACTTGACCGTTGAAAACCCTCTGGTTCAGTAGTTTGGCTCCTGACCATGGCTCCCCTTTTCAGACCACCAACAGTTTCATATGGACTAGAATCATAAGATTTAGGAGTGCTGTGTGTGAGGGGGCTTGATTCTCGCTTTACAGGAGAATTTTCGAATTGTTCTGAACTTTGCCATGAATGTGAGTGGGGGATTCGTTTAGGGATAGCACCTTGACTGTCATACATTTTAATATCAGTGGAGTCAACTGGACTTTGAACAAATGGTGTGCGACTGGTCGACGCAGTACTTGGCGAAAGAAGATTGAAAGTCACTCTAGACCCCCGTGTATTCTCCTCACGTGAACTGTCTCCTTTTGGAGCTGAATGTACCTGAATTTGTCCAACTTGCACACGACCTTGGCTTGAGTATATTGTACCCTTACCTAGGTTGCTTTCTCGAGCTATTCTCTCATTTTGTCTCTTTTTCCCTTCCTGAACATCATTCTGCCATTCCCGCAGCTGTTGCATAGCTGCTTGGCGTGATTCATAAAATTCACGTTTCTTGTGTTTTACACTATAATCTGACTGAGACAGTGTCTCATCAGAACGAGACCGAAACAATCTTCCGTTGGCATTTTCATGAATGTCTGTAAAAAAGTTTTTGCTGGGAAGAGCCGAATCGTCATGGTGATGACTCAGACAATGTCCATATGAGGATAATTTGGCCTCTAGCCAATCCTCCACTTCCATACGCGTTTGTTCTGTATATTTTTTTAACATAAAATTTCTCTCTTCCTGTAACTTCATCGAAATTCTGTCATTGCAGTTTCTCTCTTCACGCTGAAGTCTCTCTTTGGTGAGTTTGTCAATAGCATACACTTGTTGGGCGGTGCGCTTGTCCAGCTGGTCAAGACGTTGATGTAACACCTGATTGGATGCATCAATGTGTTCATAAATGTTGTCACTGTTCTTGGTGACATGTTGCTCTAGTTTGTGTAAGGCTGGTCCACACTGACACAGGGGCGTGTAACCAATAGGGCCCTGTAATGGAGAAGGATATATATCATCTGTCAGCTACTCAGAGTCCAGCAGTAGATTGTTATCTGAAACTTTCTGATCACATCTCAACATCACTAAGACCAGGGAAGGATTTGTAATTTTTGTTCCTATTCAAATCTGCTGTCTGCAGCTTACAAAACATTTCAATAGAATACAGGATCAACTTGTATGAAATACTGTGACATAGCCACAGAAAACAGAACTTACAGCAGACAGCAAACTTCTTACAGTAATCAGAATAGTAAGTTAGATGTGTACCTGTTTGATGTTTCCGGCTAGATCCCTGTAATACTGACTGCCTGGTCGAGGGATATACTGACTGAAGAAACCCTGAACCTTGTCTTTTTCACTCTGGGACATCTGTTGACCTTGAGGAAGCCCTGTCTTGCCATCTTCTTTATCTTTGTCCTGTTATATACATCCAATTAATCAATTACTATAACTATTTCAAAAATACTACTGTAACACGTCCTCCCACTACTGTAACACTTCCTCCCACTGCTTAACACGTCCTTCCACTACTGAAACACAACCTCCTCCCACTACTGTAACACGTTCTCCCACTACTGTAAGACGTCCCCCCACTACTGTAACACGTCCTCCCACTACTGTAACACGTCCTCCCAATACTGTAACACGTTCTCCCATTACTTTAACACGTTCTCCCATTACTGTAACACGTCCCCCCACTACTGTAACACGTCCTCCCACTACTGTAACACATCCTCCCACTACTGTAACACGTCCTCCCACTACTGTAACACGTCCCCCCACTACTGTAACACTTCCTCCCACTGCTTAACACGTCCTTCCACTACTGACACAACCTCCTCCCACTACTGTAACACGTTCTCCCACTACTGTAACACATCCCCCCACTACTGTAACACGTCCTTCCACTACTGTAACACGTCCTCCCAATACTGTAACACATCCCCCCACTACTGTAACACGTCCCCCCACTACTGTAACACGTCCTCCCACTACTGTAACACATCCTCCCAATACTGTAACACATCCCCCCACTACTGTAACACGTTCTCCCACTACTGTAACACATCCTCCCACTGCTTAACACGTCCTTCCACTGCTTAACACGTCCTTCCACTACTGAAACACAACCTCCTCCCACTACTGTAACACGTTCTCCAACTACTGTAACACATCCCCCCACTACTGTAACACGTCCTCCCACTACTGTAACACGTCCTCCCAATACTGTAACACATCCCCCCACTACTGTTACACATCCCCCCACTACTGTAACACGTCCTCCCCCCACTACTGTAACACGTCCCCCCACTACTGTAACACTTCCTCCCACTGCTTAACACGTCCTTCCACTACTGAAACACAACCTCCTCCCACTACTGTAACACGTTCTCCCACTACTGTAACACATCCCCCCACTACTGTAACACGTCCTCCCACTACTGTAACACGTCCTCCCAATACTGTAACACATCCCCCCACTACTGTAACACGTCCCCCCACTACTGTAACACGTTCTCCCACTACTGTAACACATCCTCCCACTACTGTAACACATTCTCCCAATACTGTAACACATCCCCCCACTACTGTAACACGTTCTCCCACTACTGTAACACATCCCCCCACTACTGTAACACGTTCTCCCACTACTGTAACACATCCTCCCACTACTGTAACACATCCTCCCACTGCTGTAACACGTCCTCCCACTACTGTAACACATCCTCCCACTGCTGTAACACGTCCCCCCACTACTGTGACACGTCCTCCCACTGTTATATGTTTTTTAATTGTATATAAAGAAGACAACTTTAAAAGATTACTGAATAACAGAAACATTTTAACTGTATCAGGTACTTGCTACTTTGATACAAATCTAGGACAACCTGAAAACCAGAGGAACTTTGTAAAATAAAATTTAAATAAATATCCAGAATAACTGAGACATACAAATACCTTCTTCTTTTTCTTAAAGAAGAAAAACTTGGATTTCTCCTTCGAGGGTTTGTCTGTTTTGATTGGTGCATCCTCATCTGGCACTACCACTGGCCCTTCCAAATTATTGCCTGGTACATCCTTAAAGTTGACCTCCTTCTGGCTCTTAGGAGTCTTAGACTAAAGACGATAAAAATATGTTCAGTTTCTACAGCTATATGGTATAAAGGCAAAATTTCACAGAAGCAAAAAAAATTACAAATTTCCTTGTTCATGTATAATGAGCTAGATTTTTATCCCATTGAAGATTTACTTTCCAAAGTAAAATAAAAACAAAGAAACATTATCATTATTATAACATTTTTAATGGCCAGTCAACACATAGAAGGTCATTAGGACCATCAAACGGTAAAACACACATTGACAAAAATGAAAATGTCTATTTTTTTTAACTGTATTACTTTTTTTCTTTAAATAGACAACCCGTGTTTAATTTCCCTAGTGCCATAAGAGAAGATCTATATACAAGGACATTGTCTAATCTAATAACCTGTGTATAAGGACCTACCCTTGAGAAAGATGTAACAATGAGGATGATCTCCGGATGTTCCTTTCGCCTGGCCACATCAATGGCAGTCTCTGTTTGCTACAATGAAAGAAAGTCACTTAATTCATTTTATCTGACAATTCCTGATCAGTAATTGTTTTGTGAGAGTGTTATATGTTATCAAGCTTTACCTGTATTTTACCTGACAATTCCTGATCAGTAATTGTTTTGTGAGAGTGTGTGTTATATGTTATCAAGCTTTACCTGTATTTTACCTGACAATTCCTGATCAGTTATTGTTTTGTGAGAGTGTTATATGTTATCAAGCGAGACAATTCCTGATCAGTATTGTTTTGTGAGAGTGTGTGTTATATGTTATCAAGCTTTACCTGTATTTTACCTGACAATTCCTGATCAGTAATTGTTTTGTGAGAGTGTGTGTTATATGTTATCAAGCTTTACCTGTATTTTGTTTTGTGAGAGTGTTATATGTTATCAAGCTTTACCTGTATTTTACCTGACAATTCCTGATCAGTAATTGTTTTGTGAGAGTGTGTGTTATATGTTATCAAGCTTTACCTGTATTTTACCTGACAATTCCTGATCAGTAATTGTTTTGTGAGAGTGTGTGTTATATGTTATCAAGCTGTACCTGTATTTTACCTGACAATTCCTGATCAGTAATTGTTTTGTGAGAGTGTTATATGTTATCAAGCTCTACCTGTATTTTACCTGACAATTCCTGATCAGTAATTGTTTTGTGAGAGTGTGTGTTATATGTTATCAAACTGTATTTTATCTGTGCTATGGTGGTACTATCGATATGAATTCATTCCGACATTTTACTGCCTTAAATCCTTTATCTAATACACTATCACACCCCCAATCGGTACATTATCCAGGGACATGTTTCAATATCAAAGTGGTCTGCCTTTCACTTATCTTCCACAATAAGTTATTGACTTAACAAGCACACTTGAATGTAAAGTAGATGTCAATAAATTGAATTGATGACAATATTTGAAGTCAGGGCTAAACTGTCGCAATAAACTTTTCGAACTGTCCACAATTTTATCATCAAATCAAGTTTATATACAAGAATATTTTTTATAACAATTGAAAATTCCAAAGCCTTTCATATAAAGTAAAATTTCTTTTGATTTATCAACTTACACAAATCATTGTCCTGATGATGAAACAGAAAAATCAATTTCTAAATTGCACAAATTCATTATTTTCTTCGATCAAAATTTTTAAAAATTACCGTTTATTCATTTCTTCTTAAAAAATTTTTTACTGAGTGGATTTATAAAAAAATAAAACAAAAAACAAAAACAGAAAAAGAAAGTTAGGTAAAAACTTTGTCCATAATAATTGGTTGGTTGACAGGTTTTCCATCACCTGTGTCTGGTGAGACGAATGTCAGTGTTGTGGTAACATGATTAATAACTTACTAATATCATATTTTATATGTAAGAGGAATTCCGATACATTTTCCCATAATGCTATTCTCCAGGACGTTGTGATCCACTTAGTAACTATGGGACAAACAGCTGGAGACTTGTACATTTCTGTGTAACTATGAGACAAACAGATGTAGCTGGAGACTTGTACATTTCTGTGTAACTATGGGACAAACAGCTGGAGACTTGTACATTTCTGTGTAACTATGGGACAAACAGATGTAGCTGGAGACTTGTACATTTCTGTGTAACTATGGGACAAACAGCTGGAGACTTGTACATTTCTGTGTAACTATGGGACAAACAGATGTAGCTGGAGACTTGTACATTTCTGTGTAACTATGAGACAAAACAGATGTAGCTGGAGACTTGTACATTTCTGTGTAACTATGAGACAAACAGATGTAGCTGGAGACTTGTACATTTCTGTGTAACTATGAGACAAAACAGATGTAGCTGGAGACTTGTACATTTCTGTGTAACTATGAGACAAAACAGATGTAGCTGGAGACTTGTACATTTCTGTGTAACTATGAGACAAAACAGATGTAGCTGGAGACTTGTACATTTCTGTGTAACTATGAGACAAAACAGATGTAGCTGGAGACTTGTACATTTCTGTGTAACTATGAGACAAACAGATGTAGCTGGAGACTTGTACATTTCTGTGTAACTATGAGACAAAACAGATGTAGCTGGAGACTTGTACATTTCTGTGTAACTATGAGACAAACAGATGTAGCTGGAGACTTGTACATTTCTGTGTAACTATGAGACAAACAGATGTAGCTGGAGACTTGTACATTTCTGTGTAACTATGAGACAAAACAGATGTAGCTGGAGACTTGTACATTTCTGTGTAACTATGAGACAAAACAGATGTAGCTGGAGACTTGTACATTTCTGTGTAACTATGAGACAAAACAGATGTAGCTGGAGACTTGTACATTTCTGTGTAACTATGAGACAAAACAGATGTAGCTGGAGACTTGTACATTTCTGTGTAACTATGAGACAAACAGATGTAGCTGGAGACTTGTACATTTCTGTGTAACTATGAGACAAAACAGATGTAGCTGGAGACTTGTACATTTCTGTGTAACTATGAGACAAACAGATGTAGCTGGAGACTTGTACATTTCTGTGTAACTATGAGACAAACAGATGTAGCTGGAGACTCGTACATTTCTGTGTAACTATGAGACAAAACAGATGTAGCTGGAGACTCGTACATTTCTGTGTAACTATGAGACAAACAGATGTAGCTGGAGACTTGTACATTTCTGTGTAACTATGGGACAAATAGATGTAGCTGGAGACTTGTACATTTCTGTGTAACTATGAGACAAACAGATGTAGCTGGAGACTTGTACATTTCTGTGTAACTATGAGACAAACAGATGTAGCTGGAGACTTGTACATTTCTGTGTAACTATGAGACAAACAGATGTAGCTGGAGACTTGTACATTTCTGTGTAACTATGAGACAAACAGATGTAACTGGAGACTTGTACATTTCTGTGTAACTATGAGACAAACAGATGTAGCTGGAGACTTGTACATTTCTGTGTAACTATGAGACAAACAGATGTAGCTGGAGACTTGTACATTTCTGTGTAACTATGAGACAAACAGATGTAGCTGGAGACTTGTACATTTCTGTGTAACTATGAGACAAACAGATGTAGCTGGAGACTTGTACATTTCTGTGTAACTATGAGACAAACAGATGTAGCTGGAGACTTGTACATTTCTGTGTAACTATGAGACAAACAGATGTAGCTGGAGACTTGTACATTTCTGTGTAACTATGAGACAAACAGATGTAGCTGGAGACTTTGTACATTTCTGTGTAACTATGAGACAAATAGATGTAGCTGGAGACTTGTACATTTCTGTGTAACTATGAGACAAACAGATGTAAACTTGTACATTTCTGTGTAACTATGAGACAAACAGATGTAGCTGGAGACTTGTACATTTCTGTGTAACTATGAGACAAACAGATGTAGCTGGAGACTTGTACATTTCTGTGTAACTATGAGACAAACAGATGTAGCTGGAGACTTGTACATTTCTGTGTAACTATGAGACAAACAGATGTAGCTGGAGACTTGTACATTTCTGTGTAACTATGAGACAAACAGATGTAGCTGGAGACTTGTACATTTCTGTGTAACTATGAGACAAACAGATGTAGCTGGAGACTTGTACATTTCTGTGTAACTATGAGACAAACAGATGTAGCTGGAGACTTGTACATTTCTGTGTAACTATGAGACAAACAGATGTAACTGGAGACTTGTACATTTCTGTGTAACAAATCACTAATCTGTTCTTATTTTCTATGTCTACAGAGAAACAATTTATCTAAATTCAAACACACCTGTAGTCCTATTCACTGTGATTTCATACCTATTAATCAATATCCACTAGGCACTTACAAACATAGATTTAAATTAAATCACCAGTCAGCACATTGAAGGTAAATGGAATGAAGCTAAGCTTACGATTGATAAGAAAAGACAACAAAATAATTATCTTCACAGCTGTTTTCTACCTTTACCATGATAATGACTCCTAAATCACAATGAGTTATTTTTAAAAATTACTGAATTATGAACTTTTTGAGTCAATACTTAAACTCTCATTTTTAAAAGTTTCTACGAGGGACAAAGTGCATGAACAATACTTATGACTTGACAACATCATGATTTACGCAAAGTAACAAAACATCCTTATTCCCTGATTATAAAAGATTTTTAATTGAAAAGTTTAAATCTGATTTAATTAATTTTAATTTGACAGTTATATACATGATTTCTTTTTTTCTCGGATAAATATGATAATTACATTTCCTTACATCATTATTAGTTTTAATTAGTACTTGTTTCTTTATCATTTACATAATCTGATAAGGATTCATCACAATTGTAAAATCACTCATTTCATCAATTTTTCAGGTCTGTCTCCACAACCCTTTAAAGCTTTGTGTTATGTAATAATCAAATATTGATTTATCAGAAAAATCATGATCGATTGGTCATAGAGTTAAAACGACTAACCATCAATCAAATTGATTCATCTCACCAACAGTATGAATCACTGTTACACATTTAAAACCAGGAGTCATGAGACATTATCTTCCTAACATTAAATAAAACAGACTCTGGTCTGTTACTGACACTTCTGAGGCACTTCTGACAAAATATTGCTTGAAAGGTCAAAGATTTAGGTATTCCAGTCTAACTCCAAATACTCTGTGAGATAAATGTACAAGAATTTAATACCTTAATATATATAGAAACCACAGCTGGCACTTTAGATATCCTAGACTTTGCTTTTAAACACTTATAGAATTCTGTGTTTGTCATCCTTCAGGAATCATCAGTACATTGCTAAATGACAGAGACTGATCCACAGTAAATACCTTCTAGCAACTTACAACCAACACTAGGTACATGACAGTACTTTTAGGTAGAAATATCCACTTATATCACTATATATCAATAAACTCTGACAGTAATTCATAAAATTTATTTTAGTCGATAAACAAAAAACGGGATCTTCAATTGTACCGGGGTATCAAAAGACTAGTACAAAATGTCGATCAACAACATGTGCGGAGATTCCTGCGAGCGACATCAATTTGTTTTTTTATTTCTGATTTCTACTTGATTAGACTCTGGAGTAACAGCCCAGGGGTCAGCACTGTTATAGATTTTATTTGCCTCCAGTTGGAGACAATCACTTTTTAACATCACAGAAATACAGGTAACGGTTACATGTTCCTTACAACTATGGACAATGTCACAGTATCATTGATGTACCAAACTGCCCGGGGGGTCAGGAATAATGTTTTATACAGGTCATTAGTATAGACATTCATCCCCAGGGGTCGGGCAGCATGTTTTTATATTGGTGATTTACCTGGTAAAACAGCTATTTAAAATACCTTGAGGTTGTGCAGCATATTTTATATGGACGATATATTCTTTTGACATCAGATGCCCTGTACCTAACAATCAACTGACTTGTCTTTTGAGACAGCGTCAGACTTAATACAGGATTATAAAGAAAAACTTGGTTAAATACTCAAACCATGTTTTTTTACCATAATCATTAAAATGGCTTACTGTGTACTCCATCTGATTGTAGTTTTCATAAAATTTATTTTCTCGAATATGTCCTGTTTTTTAAATGAACAAGGACATAATTGTTTTGTCATCAAGTCTGACATCTGTGTTGTTTTACAGAAATCCAGTACGTTGATTATATAGCCCATGTTGATCCTTACCTTATTCTTTATAAAAACGTCTATCCCAGCTTCTACTAAAAGTTTGGCAATCTTACGTCGCTTCAGTGCTGCTGCAATATGTAATGCTGTGTCCCCGTTCTAGGTAATAGAAAAAGGGTTAATTAATATCACACAACTATGTCTCAGACATTGTTTAAAGACAATAATTATTACATCAGGATTTTGTCGCAAAAGGAGAGATGACTCCTTTTCATAATTTTTTACAGTAGAAGACAACAAACAAAAATAAAAGATTTGACCAGTAGTTCAAAAAGTTCAATTTCTTATGACACAATGACTTTTACTCTTGTACGAAATAGCCCAAGATGTAAGTACACTACTATCAATTAAGTCTAAAGCACTTGTCAAGATCACTACCAAATTCTTCCATATATAAATCACAATATAGAGCTATTTACCCAGTAAGTAATGTATCATATTCTTATCACCTCTTGACTTTTCCTCATTTTAATAAATTTCACATCTGATTCTTTCCCTAACAATGATTTTAGAAAATAAAAATACAAAATAGATTCACATCCAAAAGAAATGCTCTATTAACTCCCTCTGCTGGATACAAAAACTCATAATAATATTTAAAATGGTTTTCTTTTCTCCCGAGTACAATGAACAAAGAGAAGAATACATTTTGTACAACAATGCTGTCCCTCATTGTCTGATATTGATATTTATCATTCTGTCCCATTTAATAGAAAAATTCACAGCAATCCAGATTCATCACAGCACATTTTTTTTAAAATGATATAACAGAATTAAAACTAAAATATTTCTCATTTTTTCCATATAATCATCAACATACCATACAATATTTATTGTAAAAAATTTGTCATACAAAACTCCCTTCATATATCACATTTTTATTGTCTGCACCATCAAGTCTATTGTTTGATTCAGTTTGAGTTATGAAAACCAGCCGAGAGCCTATCATATGTCCCAGTATACAATTTATGATCCACGTTAGATTACACAATTCAATGAAATTTGATCACTTAGCCTGACAAAGTGTCGTTTAACTTTTCCTGCCCATAACTCTGATGCTTTTGTCTGCTGTTTGTTGTTTATTGATTAAATTAAATGGTCACTCAGCTGTGAACACTATGAACTTTTACAAACTTCCTTTTTTAAACAAGTGGCATAGAAAAGATTTGTATGGTAGAACGGTATGAAGTGTTTTGTGGTCTACCTGCTGACAAATTCACTGATGATGATGTAGACTGAACAAATTATACAGCTGATCAATGAAGTAAAGACGTGAAGTAATTGATGTTCTATGATATCATCACAACAACACAACCCCACACAGTCTACGAACAAAGACATCAATTTACACCAATTATAGTTCTGCGTCTGTTCAACTGATCAAAATGCTGAGAGGTTATCACCCGACCAGATTTTTTCTAGCTCTGCCATAAATCTCTGTTAAGTTATCAATATATAATTTGTGTTTTCCTCTGAAGTTAGTTTGAAGGTTATTTAACAGTCCCTGGAGAGTCTTTCACAACCTGTTACATGTTTCTCTTGACCTTGAGATCAAATGATCACATTTGATTTTTTTTTAACTACCACTGCCTGGTTGATTATACAAGGATACCATTTGTAGTGATGTTTAAAACTGAGATAACGAAGGTAACTGGTAATGATGCTGGTAATGATTAATTACAGGTAGCTGGTTATGATTAATTACAGGTAACTGGTAATGATTAATTACAGGTAACTGGTAATGATTAATTACAGGTAACTAGACAATAATACAGGTAAGAGGAAGTTACAGATATATTACTTAATACACCTGACATCATTGCTTACCAGGTATTCAGTCGTTTACCAAAATCAATAAATAACCAGAGGGATCTTGGCGCCCACCATTTGAGGATCTATTTTCATTTCTTGAAGATTTGTTTATTTTTTTTTTGTTTGTTACAGGTGTTGTAAATGTTCATGAACTGGTCTTCATTGAATGTACTCAATGATGGCACAAGATATTTTTATTAAGCACTTATTAGCAAATATCATTTGAAAAAGATCCCAAAGTATTATTAGATAGCAGTCAGTTACAGGTGGATAATGGACAATATGCTTGTGCTGTATTACTGTTGACATCCAAGATGGCGGCCTGTGGGCCACCTTGATTTCAAATCAGTCCAAAAAAGGTACAATGCACAACTAGGGACCAAAGGAAACCAATATCTATGAAATATCTGAAGGATCCATCCAGTACTTTCCAAGAAATAGCAGTAACAAACTTTTACATCCAAAATCCAAGATGGCAGCCTGTGGGCCACCTTGATTTCAAATCAGTCCAAAAAAGGTACAATGCACAACTAGGGACCAAGGGGAAACTGCATATGAAATTTGAGAAAGATCCAAAAAGTACTTTCCCAGAAATAGCGGTAACAAACTTTTACTTCCAAAATCCAAGATGGCCACCTGTCGGCCATCTTGCATTCGAATCAGTCCAACAAAGGTACAATGCACAACTAGGGACCAAGGGGAACCTGTATATGAAATTTGAGAAAGATCCATTTGGCACTTTTCCAGAAATAGCAGTAACAAGAATTGTTTACGGACGGACGGACAACGGACCACGGACGCAGGGCGATTTGAATACCCCACCATCTGATGATGGTGGGCTAAAAAAGAAGATATAAGTGAAAGATAACCTAATTAATATTTTGTGGTGACTAAGCTCCTCAGACAACAATTTCCAAGAGTTACAATCTACCACAGGGACCCTACATCCTCTGTTAGTGATAATGTACCACAGAGACCCTACATTCTCTGTTAGTGATAATGTACCACAGAGACCCTACATTCTCTGTCTGTGATAATGTACCACAGGACTCTACATCCTCTGTCAGTGATAATGTACCACAGAGACCCTACATTCTCTGTCTGTGATAATGTACCACAGGACCCTACATCCTCTGTCAGTGATAATGTACCACAGGGACCCTACATCCTCTGTCAGTGATAATGTACCACAGAGACCCTACATCCTCTGTTAGTGATAATGTACCACAGAGACCCTACATCCTCTGTCTGTGATAATGTACCACAGGACTCTACATCCTCTGTCAGTGATAAGGTACCACAGGGACCCTACATCCTCTGTCAGTGATAATGTACCACAGAGATCTACATCCTCTGTCAGTGATAACGTATCACAGAGACCCTACATCCTCTGTCAATGATAACGTACCACAGGACTCTACATCCTCTGTCAGTGATAACGTACCACAGAGACCCTACATCCTCTATCAGTGATAACGTACCACAGGACTCTACATCCTCTGTCAGTGATAACGTACCACAGGGACCCTACATCCTCTGTCAATGATAACGTACCACAGAGACCCTACATCCTCTGTCAGTGATAACGTACCACAGGACTCTACATCCTCTGTCAGTGATAACGTACCACAGAGACCCTACATTCTCTGTTAGTGATAATGTACCACAGAGACCCTACATTCTCTGTTAGTGATAATGTACCACAGAGACCCTACATTCTCTGTCTGTGATAATGTACCACAGGACTCTACATCCTCTGTCAGTGATAATGTACCACAGAGACCCTACATTCTCTGTTAGTGATAATGTACCACAGAGACCCTACATTCTCTGTCTGTGATAATGTACCACAGGACTCTACATCCTCTGTCAGTGATAATGTACCACAGAGACCCTACATTCTCTGTCTGTGATAATGTACCACAGGACCCTACATCCTCTGTCAGTGATAATGTACCACAGGGACCCTACATCCTCTGTCAGTGATAATGTACCACAGAGACCCTACATCCTCTGTTAGTGATAATGTACCACAGAGACCCTACATCCTCTGTCTGTGATAATGTACCACAGGACTCTACATCCTCTGTCAGTGATAAGGTACCACAGGGACCCTACATCCTCTGTCAGTGATAATGTACCACAGAGATCTACATCCTCTGTCAGTGATAACGTATCACAGAGACCCTACATCCTCTGTCAATGATAACGTACCACAGGACTCTACATCCTCTGTCAGTGATAACGTACCACAGAGACCCTACATCCTCTATCAGTGATAACGTACCACAGGACTCTACATCCTCTGTCAGTGATAACGTACCACAGGGACCCTACATCCTCTGTCAATGATAACGTACCACAGAGACCCTACATCCTCTGTCAGTGATAACGTACCACAGGACTCTACATCCTCTATCAGTGATAACGTACCACAGGACTCTACATCCTCTGTCAGTGATAACGTACCACAGGGACCCTACATCCTCTGTTAGTGATAACGTACCACAGAGACCCTACATCCTCTGTCAGTGATAATGTATCACAGAGACCCTACATCCTCTGTCAGTGATAACGTACCACAGAGACCCTACATCCTCTGTTAGTGATAACGTACCACAGAGACCCTACATCCTCTGTCAGTGATAACGTATCACAGAGACCCTACATCCTCTGTCAGTGATAACGTACCACAGAGACCCTACATCCTCTGTCAGTGATAACGTACCACAGAGACCCTACATCCTCTGTCAGTGATAACGTACCACAGAGACCCTACATCCTCTGTCAGTGATAACGTACCACAGAGACCCTACATCCTCTGTCAGTGTTAACATACCACAGAGACCCTACATCCTCTGTTAGTGATAACGTACCACAGAGACCCTACATCCTCTGTCAGTGATAATCTAACACAGAGACCCTACATCCTCTGTCAGTGATAACGTACCACAGAGACCCTACATCCTCTGTTAGTGATAACGTACCACAGAGACCCTACATCCTCTGTCAGTGATAACGTATCACAGAGACCCTACATCCTCTGTCAGTGATAACGTACCACAGAGACCCTACATCCTCTGTCAGTGATAACGTACCACAGAGACCCTACATCCTCTGTCAGTGATAACGTACCACAGAGACCCTACATCCTCTGTCAGTGATAACGTACCACAGAGACCCTACATCCTCTGTCAGTGTTAACATACCACAGAGACCCTACATCCTCTGTTAGTGATAACGTACCACAGAGACCCTACATCCTCTGTCAGTGAATTTATATGTTCAACAAAAAAACATTTTTCAAGAAGAGTACCGTATATGAATAAAGAATTAGTTAAGTTTGCTATCAATATCAGATTATCCTCATATACCTTACTGACCAGAATCACCACTCACCTTATTTTGTAAGTTCAAACAACATCTAGCACTAATGAGAATACGTGTGACCCCAGCATGTCCATATCGAGCTGCCGTGTGGATAGAGGAATCACCATACTGGAAATTAAACATACATAATACAGTTGGCTGGTCAGTCTCCTCTTATTGCTAAATGGAACAAATGTGGTTGGTTACAGGTTTACTGTCTCCATGTCACTTCCTTTAACTAGGGGTTGTTTCATCAATGAACCTCAGAATTGGAAAGACACAAGCCACTCTTTCATGGAAGGATACAACTCACCCCCTCATGTAAGGATACAAGTCACCCTTTCATGGAAGGATACAAGCTACCCTTTCATGGAAGGATACAAGTCACCCTTTCATGTAAGGATAAAAGTCACCCTTACATGGAAGGATACAAGTCACCCCCTCATGTAAGGATACAAGCCACCCTTTCATGGAAGGATACAAGTCACCCCCTCATGTAAGGATACAAGCCACCCTTTCATGGAAGGATACAAGTCACCCTTTCATGTAAGGATACAAGTCACTCTTTCAGGTAAGGATACAAGTCACCCTTTCATGGAAGGATACAAGTCACCCTTTCATGTAAGGATAAAAGTCACCCTTACATGGAAGGATACAAGTCACCCCCTCATGTAAGGATACAAGCCACCCTTTCATGGAAGGATACAAGTCACCCCCTCATGTAAGGATACAGGTCACCCCCTCATGGAAGGATAGAAGTCACCCTTTCATGAGGAGACATAGGTCACCCCCTCATGAAAGGATAGAAGTCACTCCCCCCAGCAGAAATTATACATGAACAGTGAATCAGTAAAGAAACCTGTAACCAACCAACGATCTATTTATGGAGCCAGAACACAATTAGTTCTATTAAGTTGCATAAGCCCAAATACAGAAAATATTAGCAGTTGTGAAGACTATTTTCTGAATGACACTATGTACTCTTATTGTTGCCTTCTGACACTGAGACTGATAGCACATTATACTTACATTATTTTTGAGGTCTGGGTTACAGCCCCCATACAACAGGACACGTGTACTCTGGTTATGTCCGTTCTGTGCTGCAAGATGTAGGGAAGTGAAGCCCGCCTAATGGAAAACAAACAGTAGACCATGGATAAAGTTTCACCTGTGACAGGTATCCAATTAGGGTCATTTTAAAAGTAAAGGAGAGAAAATGACTGAAAGAGATATATGTCTATCTTTCATAATCAATATATCGAACAGGATATTTTATCAAAGATTTGAGATTTCTTAATCAATCTACACATTCTATCAGAAGTCTAAAATATAGGTTATGACAAGGGAGATAACCCTACCTTGTTAGTAACTACAACATTACAGTTGTGTTTGATGAGGAGTTCCAGTGCAGCACTGTATCCATTCCAGGCAGCCTCGTGTAGAGCAGTGTTTCCATGCTGTCAAAAAAAGCAGGAAATTTCTTAGTTATTACAACCTTCAAGCTAACTGGTTTACAATACCGATCAATGTTCATGTGTACGAATGTTTTTGTTCATGTGACTATTTTCAGCAGATCTTTACCTCGTCCTGTGTGTCAGCTGACCCTCCCTCCTCTAGTAGGTGGCGGATGACCTCAGTGTGACCTTGAGAAGCAGCTCTGTGTATAGCAGTGTACCCCATCTGTAAGATCAACAACAAATATCTGTAGGAATCATCAAATACATGCAGTGAAATCACCATTTTTTTTGTCCAACCACATATAACTTTCAGTTAGTAATGCAGTAAGTTTTCCAAGTAATTATGTTATGCAGATTGTTAAAATGACTTTCCATAAATGCCCTGATTATTTCTCTCTTGTTATTTCCACACATTTTGTTTATAACTTACCATGCCCGGAATATTTCTCTCTTGTTATTTCCATACATTTTGTTTATAACTTACCTTTGCATGTGATTTAGTATACAATGGCATGATAATGTACAGATAAAATAGCACTTTTTGGTTCAAACTTAACAATCATTCATCATAGTATCATCTGAGATAAGTGGTCTCTTTCCTGTTATTATAGGTAAATAATCATACCACTAAAATTCAATATCATAATATTTTCATATCAGAATCTCAACTGCCAGGTAAGCTGTTCAGGTAAGGTGGCACAGACATGTGTCAGGTAGGAAGTGACATCATGAACCTTTAGGCAGGTGTTAGCTCTGGCTTACCTGGACGAGTTATCTGTACAGGTAAGTATAATCAAAAGTGGAGGAAACAATGAAAAGTTAACAATTTAGATATACCCTAGAAATGTCATGTTAATGGTGCTGTACAGTAAAGTGATTAGTGTTAGTTTGTCTCACCTCACTAACGACTTGTCATCGCTGGATTGATAGAGTCATGTAGTAACAGAGCTATTTACATGAATGGACAAACACTAATTAGGGTTACTAAATACCCCTATATCTGTCATATATTCTATAGAATTAAGTCACAATTCATGTCAGCATGTGTTATCTTTAGAAAAACAAAATAATTACTGATATAAAATGTTGTAAATGTGATTTTCTGACCTAGTATATCAATCCCTAAATATGAAGTCTGTGAATAAACAATACACCACATTAATAGTGATCAATTGTAAATATTAGGAAGGGTTGTGTACAACATGTCCTTATATAAATACTAGGTACTGTATATATATATGTGTGTGTGTATGTCAAATAATACATACAGTTCATTGAGACACCACATATCATCACATTAACGGGGCAAACGATAATTATTGCTGAATGTATAACAAGTTACACCTGCAAGTTTGAATCTTTCACATGCAAATATCAGTATAAGATGTAATTAGTGTCAGAGAGCCTACCATGTAACTCTGAACAATAGCTGATATCTCATTACAGGTAATATTTACATACTTATACAAATGTTAGGTAAGAAAACAAATCTGTTATTATAAATGTTCTATCTAAAATCGTTATAGAAATCTTGGATGTCCCATTTTCATGTCGCACTTCCTCGACTTTCACCCAATCATTTTGTCCATTATACAATGTGTCCTATGGTAGCAATAGATAAATCTGTAGATGGTATCAGTTATTTCTAGTAATACAACAATCATTCTTTACCACATATTCTGTAAAACCCCCCATTTTTTGTACTTAAATGTACTTACACAACCTTTTACGATTCAAATTTAAATCTGTATTTTTAGAGATAACGTTAACTGGCACCAATGTACATTATGTAGATACCCTGTATATAAATCTACCTTACAATCTTACCCATTTTGCGGGCTGTTGGGTTCCTTAATTTACAATTTACCTAGGCCTACAATTATCAAATTCTGATAGTATTCATGAGCAAATGTCAGTTTAAATTCTGTCCTAACTTTTAAAAGTGAATTCAATTTAACCGTCCGATAACATCTTTTCAATTTCCTCTTTTGTCCCTTTTGTTATTGTTTTTTGATGAAATCTTTAAGTTTGCAAATACTCCAATCTCCTGATAGCCTCACTTTGAAGTTCACTACCGTTTTGTGCTTGACACAGAAATCTCACAGAGAAACTTTTTTTACCTCACCACCCTTCACAGAAAATCGCCTACACTGGTGATGATACCCTAAACAGGTTTTCATTCATACAGTGTATGTATAAAGACAAGATTTAACCAAAAAACGCCACCCATCAAAACCCTGTCACAGATTCTATAGATCTGGTATACATTCTACAGACGCTATCTCTGTAAAGCAGCACCATTTTCATGGTGATTTTATTCAGATGGCTTTCTGTTGACAGCAAATTACGTCTAAAGAAAGATCTTAGGCTTCTGTGAAACCTTAGTTGTCTGCTTTACACCACGACTGGAAAGTTAATGTGCTTGCCCTGGAAATCTCTGACAACCCATCCTTTCTGATAACTCCATATGATATCACTTATTTCTGAACATGATGAAGGTTAAAGTGAAGGTCAAGGTCACTCACAGATGTATTTGACCCTGGCCATTAAAAATGACACTTTAACTTTGATATGAAGACGTTGCATTACTTACCGAATCCTGCTCGTTCAGAGGGCAACCATGTCCCACCAGGAACTTACACACTTCAACAAACCCTTTCACTGCAGCAAAGTGTAAGGGTGTTCGGCCTTCCTGTAAGCAAAGGAAAGGTCAAGGTTATTCAACCTATCATCAATGGTCCAATCATCCTATATATCTGACATATTGATCTAAACCAACAGCAATATCATTACCAAGGCACTCCTGTCACAGGAAGTGTTCCTGTGCCTGGAATTGATTGCAGGTACAGTATTTCCTGTTTCAGGTGGTAATGACAGGAAACACTAAAGACAAGGAGGATGATTAGGTAAACAAAGACTGCTTTCTGTAACACACATAAAATGTATTAAATTATGTAATAGAGGTCATTAGTTATCTCAATGTATATTGCAGCTAGTATTTTACCAGGGTTACAATTATATAACATCTCCTAAAATATAGCAAAACTTGAAATTTTTAAAGAAAATTTGTAAACTCTGGTTTGTTGGCCATTTAGTTTTGACCAAGCACAGCAGGATGCATTAGATATCAAAGAGCTGTTTAACCTAATACACAAAGCCAGCCTCACATTAAAAATACATGTAGCGCCAGGTAAATCATAGCTAAGTAGAAATCGGAATAACATACCAGGTTTTTTTTCCTAATACATTTTGCAATTTTTATTCTCACACTTGTCAGTTAGCTTTTACGATGTTACGATGATCCAGAGAATAATTAAAAAGACTCCAACATTCTGAAGCCCTTTCTTCCTGACGTCTATTAGTATGAAATTTCAGAATGCACAAATGTAGTAAGTTATTTGAGAGAGGCAGATTGTTCCATTAGAGTCGTCTGCAGGTATATAATTGGGGTTTTATTCAAGTATAATATAAATAAAACATCAAAAATCCTCAGCCATCCGTAACTCGGTCTGTACAGACCTACCGTTAAAACGGAAACACACAATCATTCAGTTACACAACCACACACCATTACCCAATGTCAATGCAACACTTTGAGATGATAACAAGCCATATTTGAATGCTTTGTAACACAAAAACTTTCATCTGTATATTGAATTATTTCTAAGACTGATAAAAGTGTCCTTCTGGAATCTTTCTGCTTCAAACCTTCACAACAAATTTTGTATCTGTAATAAATGTTGTATACAACTTTTCACTCCTGTACCTCCAAACATCTGTGTGTTACACTTTTTTAAATGTTGTTTTTTAGTACATCACATGATAATTACTAGAAAGCTGATTGGTTACTAGCCATCATCTATTTAGTGACAGTTCCTGGTCTCCCTCAATGTGAAAACCAATATACCAGGTATATTATCACAAAAGAGCACACAAAGGCACGTAGGAGTGATGCCCCTTGCACCAGGCGGGGGTAATGATCCTACTTTCACTTGAGTGTTTTTTGTCCTTTGCAATGATGGCAGAATGGTTCAGGAAAAAAAAATCACAATTTATTTTCCATGACACAATAATGTCTCAAAACAAAACGAGCCCCCAAATTTGCTGAATCAGAGCTATAGAAGCTGTTTGCAGGAAGAATTAGGGGAAATTAATGTGAATCAGACTATGGATTTGTCATCAATGACAACCGAGGAGCTGAACAGTGTGATGGCAGAAGTCTTGTCGACTTACACATGGTGTCATCTTCAACTTCATAAATCTTAATTTCATATGTGTTATTTATTTATATATATGTTATGTGATGTACTAAATCTATGATGGCACTTTCCTCCGACTACAACACTACCAGAGAACATAGAATAGAAGTTTCTATAACACCGCCAGTAGCAGATTAGATTGTGGCATTTCAATGACTACATGTAGTTACCTTCATCAGACAAATGACCAGTATGGAGCGTACTAGCACTGACATACATGCACAAAGTATACGAGATGGTACAGAATCGACCAACTTGTTCGGCTATGTACACTATACTCAAATATAGTGTGTCAAAAGAAAAAAAACCTACCACAGAACAGTTGCCTCGAAAAAGGGACAAAAGAATAATATTGCTATCTTATCCATAGCAATACTATTGCCATTTGTATTAATGCCAAATTCTGGGGAAAGGTAAATGAGTTAGATTTTTAAAGGTATCAAGTTCAGGGTCACTGTTTATATTGGATTCTCCTTTCAGGTTACCAAGTTCAAGGTCACAGTTTCTATTGGGTTCACCTTTCAGGTTACCAAGTTCAAGGTCACAGTTTCTATTGGGTTCACCTTTCAGGTTACCAAGTTCAAGGTTACAGTTTCTATTGGGTTCACCTGTCTTAGTATATTTTGTCCATACTTTTCTAAAGGTAAACAAAGAGAATTCTTTTGAACTTTACCATAACTTAGAAGAAAAAGGTCAAGGTCATCATTAAAAATTATAGACAATTTGTCAAACAATGGAGTAACAATGAGTCTGGGCATTCCCATCTCTTTCTAAAGTATCCTTGTTTAATATTAACTGTCCAAGATCTTCAGTGTAATTGTAGTTTACATAATGAATCATCAGTACCAAGCCTGGAGATCATGTTTCAGCAACCTAGAACAAACCATCAGTACCAAGCCTGGAGATCATGTTTCAGCAACCTAGAACAAACCATCAGTACCAAGCCTGGAGATCATGTTTCAGCAGCCTAGAACAAACCATCAGTACCAAGCCTGGAGACCATGTTTCAGCAGCCTAGAACAAACACCTGATTTATAAACACGCCCGAACATTAAGTAAAAACCCAATGCTACCTCATCTTCTCCGAGACAAATTGCTTTTTAGGTTTCTGTAATTATTACAACTCTAGGTAATCACTGAACTTTAAACGCTATTTTGATAATAAAACCGTCAGACTGATAAAAGGTTATCATGAAAAGTTATCATTCATATTTCAAATTTTTACTTTCATTTTATTTCTACTTTATTTTTATTGATATTTTATTTCAAGAGATAAATCAGGTGTAAGAATGCAGAGATTTTCCAGAGTTATACTTGGGTACACATATAACAGGTGACTACCCTAAACCACTCACACCCCTCCAACTCCACAATACTATCTCTAATGGCCAAAAATCTGTTATGGTAATTAGCCTTCTATCACTATCAGAGAGTTAAAAGCATCCAACTGTCCCTCACAAAAGACATCACACAGGTCAGTAAGCAGAAAGTTGACAAGAGAATGAGTGACGTGGTAGGTCTTTATCAATCATAACACAACATTCCACAACTTAGGTATAACTCCACAACATATCTATAGACAGTGCTTCTTTGTCTTCTAACTATTCTGGATCTATCAGAGTTACTTCCCTTTGTTTCATTCTGATTTTACATGTACAGATGAAATACAGAAAATATTACGGTAAATGTAGATATTTTTGTAGAATTAAAAACTTAATAATGTAAAACACAGGTTTATATACTACTCTGTCACTCCCATATCATATAAAACACAGATTGCACAGAGACAAGTGATTGATATGGTATCACATGATTTCAGAAAATTGAAGAAATGATATGAAATACCACAAGGAAAAAGAATAAAAGTATAACATTCAGTAGTAACAGCTATATATAACATGTGAGACTACATTGTTGGGTGGAGGTGTGTTTGAAAGACAGCAGAATTGTCTCCCCTGTAACAAGTGTTGATGAAATAATGACAAAAATTAGTTCTGATAAACTGATCATTTACAGGATTTGATGTACATTAAATGTTGAATTACCGTCTTCCCTTTGTTATAATGTCAATAGACTGCATTTTACACAAGTAAACTTTTTATGTTTGCCATAATGCAACACACCTGATTGAAAGTGAAAACTGAATGCAAAAGTAAAGTTATGATCTGGAAATTAGGGCACCTGTCTCTGAACTGACGGATTCTTTCCCTCCAAATTTGGGAGGTTTACCTGGTAAGCTGTCAGGTACATACTATTGACACTATTAAGAAGAAAGTCTATTCACACAGGTACAACAGGTGATTAATGTGTGAATTGTTGATTCCTATATCTACTGCTGGTAGGGACAATCCACCCCATAACACATATACTCCACACACCTACATATGTGTAAACAAGTGCTAATCGTGTGATCATGAATAATCACAGTATGACAGATGCTTGGGAGGTCCACATACAGACTTTAATGTTTTTCATGTCTAGATCTATTTAGAATAAATCAGATCCTAAGTCAGATTTATATACAGACAGATAGGTATATCTGCAGAATGCATATTTATAGGCTGCAGCCTCAGATAGCATACAATTAACGAACCTATTGGTAAAATAATTCTAATTATTTTGATGAATTCATTTGAAGACCTGTCCAAGTAATTTTTTTTATCAGTTTTAAATGACAGCATCAACAGAGAAAGACCTACCATGATTTTTTTTGTTCACAAAGGTAGTGTATCTTTGTAGATTGGACAGCACTATCTAAAATTAAATCTTGATGGAAATGTGAGTTTGTTTTGAACCAATCTAATAAGTCAGTCAATCAAATCTGGACAACATTGTCAGTTAAGTGAATACTCTGTCCCCTACAGGAATGTGCAGCTAACTATGAAGGTCTGAATACTCTCATATACAATAAGCTGATGTCTCATGTTCTACACCTATCATTTGAGAAAACTGATATTTCATGATATCTGAAATTATTAATCAAACCCTCAGACAAACATGTCAAAAAACCATGAGTAAGAGAGTGTTTGTTTACATATAAGACATTCCAATAATGTTTTAGTTCCTGTATCCTGCAAAAACACAAGATTTTTTTTTAATCAGACTGGATGTCGCTTTACAGCCATTAATTTCAGAAAAAAAACAAGATTTTACCACATATTAAATATTTACCTTGAGCAATGTTATGTTAACAATGTTTACCTGAGATAGTAAAACATAATCAATGTTTACCTGAAATAGTAATACATCATCAATGTTTACCTGAGATGATGTAACATAATCAATGATTACCTGAGATGATGTAATGATGTATTTACAGGTATGATGTAATATGATATTTTCCCCGATGGATGATACGTTCCACCAGCGAATTTGATGACCTTCACATAACAAAATACATTAATAGATTAAATAAATCTCATTAATACAAGTTTTGTTGAAGATTCCTTCTAATCTAAACCTTAAATCCCCATTCTTGTTGTCAGATAAGACTCTATGGGGTGAGATATGAGCAACGGAAATTCAATTACACCTTTAATTGGCCCGTGTATTGACCTGTACCAAGCTGTAATACGGTGTACTAAGTTTGATACCAATGGAAAGTGCACTTTTTATTGACTACATCTATTTACAGAGAGATATTAAAAGAAATAATTACATAAGTATTTTTAATCTGTTTTATCTGGATCTATAGAGTATATGCACATGAATATAGGCATGTTGTTTAGTTTGATAAAAATCCTTTTTATAACCATTGTACATGCATTTAAACAGATTTATAATAAACGTACAGAAATCAAAACCATTTGGCATCATCAAGATACAAACGCCACTGATTTTTATTTCATTTTCCTTATTATTTCAAATAAATGGCTTGATTTTGAAGTTCACAAAGCTTTGCTTATGTTGGTGGTGTACTTCACTCTGTTATGTAGTATTGACGTACCAGTTACACGGTGAAGGGTAGATTGTGATTCACCACAAGATCAATCACACCTTCACACTGTCAAAATAAAAATGTAAGGCTTCGGTTTATAATAAAACGAGTGGGTGCTAAAACGCACCCTGATGTCACAAAAAACAAGTTTTTGTAGAAACTTTTGAGTAAATCCTGGAGGCTTTATCAGTAGATCTTAGATACTGAAAGGTGTATCTGATTGAACATGTTTTGATGAACAAATCATTCTCATTTCACCAATATCATTTACATTAAGTATAACTATAGGGATAGTGTTTTCATAATGTTACTTCCTCAGAGCTCTGGTGTGTCTATATGTATTTTATAGTGTTAAATTTACAAGTAACGTAGCCTGTTTATATCCGCTGTGGATTGTCAATAGAGATTTGGGAAGTATTGACGTGGATTGAACGACAACTGTCCCATACTTATTCACACAAACCACAGACTATATAGGCACCTTCTTACGTCATCCATATCATCCTGAAGAGAAATCCTAGACCACACCTGTTATTTACAGGTAATACAGGTACTCAACAGATAGAGAACATACTTGGCACTAGATGACAAAACCCTACACAGACATAAGGTCATACTAAGGTCTTGATTGAGTTCAGTACCAAACCCTTCCCAACAAAGTATATTCTAGTATATAAAATACAAGAGTTTGATATAAATAAACTTGAATCAGGCTGTTTGGAATAAATCATTGTGAGCTGACTAGTGACTGGTTACACCAGGCCCATCCCCTAATATTTGTGGGTAAGTAATTAGTATGGATATGAGCCCCAACTGAAACATCTGAATGTATGACAGTGAGAATTTTTAGATATCTCTGTCACAACTACACAACCCACTGACAAAAATGGTCTGTCTGTCACAACTATACACAACCCACTGACAAAAATGGTCTGTCTGTCACAACTATACACAACCCACTGACAAAAATGGTCTGTCTGTCACAACTACACAACCCACTGACAAAAATGGTCTGTCTGTCACAACTACACAACCCACTGACAAAAATGGTCTGTCTGTCACAACTATACACAAATCACTGACAAAAACGGTCTGTCACAACTATATACAACCCACTGACAAAAATGGTCTGTCACAACTACACAACCCACTGACAAAAATGGTCTGTCTGTCACATCCACTACACAACCCACAGACAAAAATGGTCTGTCCGTAACATCCACTACACTACCCACTGACAAAAATGGTCTGTCTGTCACATATACACTACCCACTGACAAAAATGGTCTGTCTGTCAGAACAGAAGAGATATCAAAATTCAATATCAATGATTTAAGTCGACACTTTAATCATTCAGATGCAAGATGAAAAAAAAAGTTTAAATTTCACAATGTTCAAACTCATGTTTAACCAGGGAGTACTGACAGTATCTACAAGCATCAGAATAGAAAAGATTACTCAAGCTTGGATACTTTTTATAACCCTCACAATAATTGAATTTATTTGTGAAATATATATATAATCAACTGTCAGGGACAGTCTTCACTACACACCATGTCTAGTAACTGAGATGGTCATAAGAACCAGACCAATCTTAACAAACACTCTCTCCTCAGGTGTAAGAGAAAGTGACAGCTGACTACAGTACAAACTAGATAGTTAATTGGCAATTATACTATACAATCAGACCGATAAGAATATCACACATGCTGTTTTACTGTACAACAAAAGCACTCCATTGTCCCAAACAGTCGCAAGGCAATATACAAATTCCATTCCAAAAATAAGCTATTGCCTTGCTAACAAACCCCTTTATGATCTTGACAAAGCACTTTATGGATCATGATCAGTGTTGGTGACAGTTTGTCATTATCATTTTTCAAATATTTTCAAATTTCAAAATTTGGCAACAGATGACACCTTTATGAGGAGAGTATAATGTTTTCAATCAATGACTGCAGAGCTGATATAGTGTCACTATAATCCCCGACCAGTTAGTGTGTAAGGTACAATAACACCTCCAATGGAAATGGTGACTATCACAGAATGTGGTTTTGCATCATGTTTCAGTTCAATACAAACAGGAAACTGAATATAAAGAATCAAAAACATTTCCAATGCCATACCCAAACTGTCTGAAATTATGAAAGGAATTTGGTTATGAATAGGATTATTACATACAATACTTACGTGATGGACCTACTAATGTGTATTTCCTTTAATTTTCTTAATATTTTGGTATAGCTAATAATGTTAATATACTAAAGATACTAAAATACTACAACCAGAATGACACACAGCATCAGTGTTCATATTTAATTATACATTATAATGGAATAGAATTTTAAGGTTTTTAAGTCTCTGTATAGCCAATTAACCCATGTGCCTGCATCTTTCCACTTAAAGTTAATGGTCGTCGTAAACAGGGAGTACATGTACATGTGTTCTCAAATATATGTATAAAATTCATCACTAAATAACCAACACCATCATCACTAGGTGAAGCAATGAATATTACATTATCAAATTTGTAACTGTTGACTTATTTTTAATATCATTAAAATTATAACAATGTATGGAACTGTCATTTTACGGTAGAGCACTGTATACATCTAAAGCCCGACACAGTATCACATAGTGTACTAAAGGGCCCTAATCTAGATATGGACCACCTGTGTGGGATCATCCCCTCCAATCCTTGTATAGGTATAGTCAGAAAAATGAATGTTTTTGTCACATACATCAACAAATATTGTTTACTACCATTCAGCAATCCGACCATATTATACAAGGGTCAGGCTTTAGTGTATGTATCCAGTCATCAGATTTCTTCACCGCTGATCAGCAGAATTTCACACAGTACTTACGTGAGAATATTCACAGGGAAATGTCACCATTTCTTCATTATCAACAGCAGCAAAAGCTATTCAGATAGAATTTCATGTTTCTGTTCATTTTAAATGAGGTTTCGTTCCAAAGCCTCCATGTAGCCTGACATGTACCTATTTGTGTAATAAATAGGTGTAATTTTTTAACACCTGTACATTTCTAAGGGATACTTATCTCTATATATCTCCATTTCTTGCCTCCTACCAGATTTTGCCTCCATTTTCATTCTTTTTAAAATCTAATCCCATTAAATATATGAAATATACATGAATACCAGAATTTTGGAAATATCTTGCCTATTTCAATGAACTTTTTAATTTCTTTTGGTAGATATCAACAACTTTTGGTTTTGTTTGCAGATATATTTAATGTTTTTTCTGACCTGAATAATTTTCATTTCGACAGTCATTACATTTCAGAAACTTTTATGATTTCCACACACCTTTCAAAAAACAAACTGTTTCCTCAATAATTGTTTTTAAAGAACCAAAAGTGGAACTGAATTAAAAATTTTAATGCTTAAACAAATAAAAATGTCTCCCAAATTGAGAATGTCAACTTTTCTAGAGAGCTTTAACCCTGACAAACACATCACCCAACCTTTTGTCTTCTCTCAGCAGGTCTTTTCACAGATCATGTCTTATAGTACATGCACTGTAACTTGGGGCCACACACAAGAATTATGGTGGTTCTTGTACTCTAACCTTGACATAACACTCTTGTAGGCCAGAGAAGACTGGTTCTTGTACTCTAACCTTGACATAACACTCTTGTAGGCCAGAGAAGAATGGTTCTTGTACTCTAACCTTGACATAACACTCTTGTAGGCCAGAGAAGATTGGTTCTTGTACTCTAACCTTGACATAACACTCTTGTAGGCCAGAGAAGATTGGTTCTTGTACTCTAACCTTGACATAACACTTGTAGGCCAGAGAAGACTTGTTCTTGTACTCTAACCTTGACATAACACTTGTAGGCCAGAGAAGACTGGTTCTTGTACTCTAACCTTGACATAACACTTGTAGGCCAGAGAAGACTGGTTCTTGTACTCTAACCTTGACATAACACTTGTAGGCCAGAGAAGACTGGTTCTTGTACTCTAACCTTGACATAACACTCTTGTAGGCCAGAGAAGACTGGTTCTTGTACTCTAACCTTGACATAACACTTGTAGGCCAGAGAAGACTGGTTCTTGTACTCTAACCTTGACATAACACTTGTAGGCCAGAGAAGACTGGTTCTTGTACTCTAACCTTGACATAACACTTGTACTCTAACCTTGACATAGCACTTGTAGGCCAGAGAAGATTGGTTCTTGTACTCTAACCTTGACATAGCACTCTTGTAGGCCAGAGAAGATTGGTTCTTGTACTCTAACCTTGACATAACACTTGTAGGCCAGAGAAGACTGGTTCTTGTACTCTAACCTTGACATAACACTTGTAGGCCAGAGAAGATTGGTTCTTGTACTCTAACCTTGACATAACACTTGTAGGCCAGAGAAGATTGGTTCTTGTACTCTAACCTTGACATAACACTTGTAGGCCAGAGAAGATTGGTTCTTGTACTCTAACCTTGACATAACACTCTTGTAGGCCAGAGAAGATTGGTTCTTTTACTCTAACCTTGACATAACACTTGTAGGCCAGAGAAGACTTGTTCTTGTACTCTAACCTTGACATAACACTTGTAGGCCAGAGAAGATTGGTTCTTGTACTCTAACCTTGACATAACACTTTGTAGGCCAGAGAAGATTGGACGTTCTTGTACTCTAACCTTGACATAACACTTGTAGGCCAGAGAAGATTGGTTCTTGTACTCTAACCTTGACATAACACTCTTGTAGGCCAGAGAAGATTGGTTCTTGTACTCTAACCTTGACATAACACTTGTAGGCCAGAGAAGACTTGTTCTTGTACTCTAACCTTGACATAACACTCTTGTAGGCCAGAGAAGATTGGTTCTTGTACTCTAACCTTGACATAACACTCTTGTAGGCCAGAGAAGATTGGTTCTTGTACTCTAACCTTGACATAACCTTGAGGCCAGAGAAGACTTGGTTCATAACCTTGACATAACACTTGTAGGCCAGAGAAGAACCTTGACATTCTTGTAGGCCAGAGAAGATTGGTTCTTGTACTCTAACCTTGACATAACACTCTTGTAGGCCAGAGAAGACTTGGTTCTTGTAACACTCTAACCTTGACATAACACTCTTGTAGGAGAGAGTAGATTTGTTTTTTTACTCTAACCTTGACATAACACTCTTGTAGGCCAGAGAAGATTGGTTCTTGTACTCTAACCTTGACATAACACTTGTAGGCCAGAGAAGACTGGTTCTTGTACTCTAACCTTGACATAACACTTGTAGGCCAGAGAAGATTGGTTCTTGTACTCTAACCTTGACATAACACTCTTGTAGGCCAGAGAAGATTGGTTCTTGTAACACTCCAGAGAAGATAACCTTGACATAACACTTGACATAACACTGTAGGCCAGAGAAGACTTGGTTCTTGTACTCTAACCTTGACATAACACTTGTAGGCCAGAGAAGATTGGTTCTTGTACTCTAACCTTGACATAACACTCTTGTAGGCCAGAGAAGACTGGTTCTTGTACTCTAACCTTGACATAACACTCTTGTAGGCCAGAGAAGATTGGTTCTTGTACTCTAACCTTGACATAACACTCTTGTAGGCCAGAGAAGATTGGTTCTTGTACTCTAACCTTGACATAACACTCTTGTAGGCCAGAGAAGATTGGTTCTTGTACTCTAACCTTGACATAACACTCTTGTAGGCCAGAGAAGATTGGTTCTTGTACTCTAACCTTGACATAACACTCTTGTAGGCCAGAGAAGACTGGTTCTTGTACTCTAACCTTGACATAACACTCTTGTAGGCCAGAGAAGACTGGTTCTTGTACTCTAACCTTGACATAACACTCTTGTAGGCCAGAGAAGATTGGTTCTTGTACTCTAACCTTGACATAACACTTGTAGGCCAGAGAAGATTGGTTCTTGTACTCTAACCTTGACATAACACTCTTGTAGGCCAGAGAAGACTGGTTCTTGTACTCTAACCTTGACATAACACTTGTAGGCCAGAGAAGACTGGTTCTTGTACTCTAACCTTGACATAACCTTGACATAACACTTAACACTGTAGGCCAGAGAAGATTGGTTCTTGTACTCTAACCTTGACATAACTTTGGTTCTTGTACTCTAACCTTGACATAACACTTGTAGGCCAGAGAAGACTGGTTCTTGTACTCTAACCTTGACATAACACTCTTGTAGGCCAGAGAAGACTTGTTCTTGTACTCTAACCTTGACATAACACTCTTGTAGGCCAGAGAAGACTGGTTCTTGTACTCTAACCTTGACATAACACTCTTGTAGGCCAGAGAAGATTGGTTCTTGTACTCTAACCTTGACATAACACTCTTGTAGGCCAGAGAAGATTGGTTCTTGTACTCTAACCTTGACATAACACTCTTGTAGGCCAGAGAAGACTGGTTCTTGTACTCTAACCTTGACATAACACTCTTGTAGGCCAGAGAAGATTGGTTCTTGTACTCTAACCACTGGTTCTTGTAAATTTACCTTGAATAACATTATAATATTCTGAAAAGAATTCTATCAACTGATTTTCTCTGTCACACATTCAAAAACATAAATGATACACCCCACCTACAATAAAGGACTCAGAAAATACCGCTCACAACAGTAAAATTTGATTACGTTGACTAGAATTGTCTCCCACATTGTAGCTCTGTAGTTGTAATTTATCTCTGACCACCATCGAGGAATCAAAAAGTTCAGCAGTCCTAAGATTACAGTGAAATAGAAATGGTCACATGACAAATGCTAAGGAAAAAGTCTATTTAAGAAGGTCCCTATTACTCATGTTTTATATTAGCTTTCTAATAATGCCTTTTTTGTGGACATATAAGATACTATTACAAGCTTTACAAATCACCTGTAGAACTCCACTACAGGGAAGCCTAGACACAAGCTGTGAAATAACATTGTAATTGTGTTTATTTTTTTCATTTTCAGATCTACAGTATCTTTAAGTACAACACCACACCTGTAGGAATTAAATCGTCTGAGGGGTCCTCACAACTGTTGGCCTGATCTATACTCACACTGTAACAGGACTAAGTCGTTTTCTCTGTCAGTGTCAACACTGTCAACGTGCACCATATATTGATTCTAAAGAGCTAACAGACTTTTTATTTGTTTTTGTTCTGAATATCAATGTCAAGACTATTTATATCACAGACAGAAAAGAGCAGCCATCCTGATGGCTTCCTTTTCCTAAGATAAATATCCTACAAATATCCCTATATTTTAGGAAGGACACCAGAGTGACCCCATACCTTGTCATGATCAGGACCAGCTGGGTATCAAAGTTCTACCGACAGTCCAAAATCTCCTATAAGATGTGATTAGTGTTTTTTTTTTTTAAAAGAACAATTTCTGTATCCACTGACCATCCTACATGTAAGTTCTGTATCCACTGACCATCCTACATGTAAGTTCTGTATCCACTGACCATCCTACATGTAAGTTAAGATCTCAGGATATATCCTAACCTATCATCTGAATCAGTGTCTCAGCTCCTCGCCTGACTTAACCCCACTCGGGACATTGCATGTCACATTTGTGTTTGCAAGAAATCATTGACAATTAAATGCAGACTCAATGTTATGCTCAACTTCCTGGAAAATTGCACAAAATTTATTGACTTTCTCCTTCGTACTGGTGGAGTAGGTAACCCACCACTGTGTGCAGGCAAGTTTACAGATAAAATGTTGACTTTTTCAGTAATCTCTGAAATATGACTCACACTACCTCTACTGATAATCTCAGTGCACTGAATAACACTGTGCGAGGATGGCAAACAACTTTAACATACAAACGTATTTCCTTTATACTTCCTCATAAACCTCAAATTTTCTACAAATGATGTTATACAAATTGTATATCGTAATTATAAGGTTGTGGAAATTTCTGAAAAACGGACCTAAAATAGACCAAATGACCTTGAACAAACAGACAGAGCCATCTGCAACAAACATATCTAAACATTGCATGTTGGGTAATCTAAAATTCAAATCCCACTGGGTTTTGATCTGATCATATTACGTTGTTTTCTTTTGATCATCAAACACCACCCGATTTAGAACACATCATCTGTCATACCACAGTCAAGATGTATTTTAGACGACAATCTCCTGTGGTTGATATTCCATCTGGGACAGATGCCTGGGGCTAATAAAATCCAACTGCAATCTGATTGGATGCTTGTAGAGTGAGGTTTGCTGATAGAACTAAAAATCCTGTAGCGAACATGCAATTTCATAACAAAGTTTTTATCAGGATATATGAAAATGAAGTTTTCTATATTTGTAGTAAAATACCTTAATTCCAAATTCCAGTTTGTTTTCTCATTAAGTGAAGGTTGATGATACCAAGCATTTCCTATTAAGGCTGAACAAAGTTAACTTGAGACAGTGACAGAATCTGTTATGTAGCCTACGAATCTGGCTACTAACACGAAAACAGGAAATAGTAGATGTGGATGTATAATTAATCATTAAAACCATCGGACAAATTGACAAAAGTTACAAAGTGTCATTACACATAAAACAGAATATGAAGCTATACATAGGTCAGCTGACAAGACACTCTGGCATTTCAAAGTACTATACGACCATCCAAGTATCAAATGCCTCCTACACTTAATGATGGAGAATAATGTTTTCTGATGTCCTGATACCACAGTATGTAACAGAACAATTGGATTACAATGACTTTCTGTGAAAAGAACAATACGTAAAACCTCTTGAGAGTGATAAACACATGTAGAATATGGGTTTTTATTGTTGGATGGAGGAAAGTGGATCAAAGTGAGAACAGACTGTTGTACCCCTGGGATAAGTTCCACTGAGACAAGTAATGGTTGCCAGGTATTGTCATGTTGCCAACCGTAAAATCAGTTTTACTGGCGACTAATGACCATAACTACAATAAACGACTAATCAATACTAAGCTTTACCTTGTCTGGATGAAATGTAGCCCCCAATTGGATAAGCTCCTGCACCTTATCCACCTGACCATTGCTAGCAGCCAATCGGAGCTTGTCTACCAGTGACACACTGGGGTAGGCAGAATGGGTGGCTGGGCCAGACATATCTGTAACATAAAATAGAATAAAGATCAGATCTCAGATATAGAGATAACAATGTTAGAAATGTGTAAACATTGAAGGTCAAACCTGCTACAAGTCCAAGTTCAGTAATAAGCCAATATTGTATTATCTCTGCATAACACAAAGCACTTGCTGTGTAATTACAAAGTTAAGGCAAAAAAGATCCCCAGCTACAACAGAAATGACAGAACATACAGGATCACTTCATGTTAAAAAACAAAAGAATTACACCATGTTTGATGACCTATTTATGGTGTTTTAAACATTTTAACGAGGATCACCTCATGTTTAAAATAAAACAAAAGAATTACACCATGTTTGATGACCTATTTATGGTGTTTTAAACATTTTAACGAGGATCACCTCATGTTTAAAATAAAACAAAAGAATTACACCATGTTTGATGGCCTATTTATGGTGTTTTAAACATTTTAACGAGGATCACCTCATGTTTAAAATAAAACAAAAGAATTACACCATGTTTGATGACCTATTTATGGTGTTTTAAACATTTTAACGGGGAACACCTCATGTTTAAAAAAAAAAACAAAAGAAATTACACCATGTTTGATGGCCTATTTATGGCATTTTAAACATTTTAACGGGGAACACCTCATGTTTAAAAAAAAAAACAAAAGAAATTACACCATGTTTGATGGCCTATTTATGGCGTTTTAAACATTTTAACGAGGATCACCTCATGTTTAAAAACAACAAAAGAATTACACCATGTTTGATGGCCTATTTATGGTGTTTTAGGTACCAATAATTTGATTATGTTAATTTTCTGAATAACGTATTCGGTAAATTTAAATCCCCATACAAACTTTGATATCCTGTACAGCCAGGAGGAGAATAAAACTAGTACAAATGATGAAAACCACAAAATCGAAAGCTACAGACAAATTTTATAATCTGATATGTAAAAATCTTCAGGGCAAAATGTAGACCAATTTGGTTAGAAATCTATATAAAGACCAGACAGAAATTAGAGAGGTGAACCAAGAACCTGAGGGATGATACATACAGGTATTTGTGATACCTTCAAAATAGCACCTGCAAGTCATCAGATCATATCATACTGAATTAAAAAAAACTTCTCACATATTTAATTGTACATTATCTTCACTCATTACTTATCTGTGTTCTGAGATAGAAATACACTATACAGACAATCTCTTAGTTGACAAAGATAACTGTTACACATTGGGTGGTCCATACTGTATTTCGTAGTAGATGCACATGAATTATGTTCAGATTACTCAACTGAATAAAAACAGGTTTTATTACAATAATCTGCTTTTAATAATACTTAATGGAATCTTGTCTTTTTGTCCAAAAATAATTTTTAGAAATTTAATCTTATATTTTGACATATAAATACGCCAGGATATAAGAATTCACACCTGCTTAAAGAAGAACAATATAACCTGGTTTTCAGAAATGACTGTATTTAGATAGAGATAATAAACACTACACAATACTGTTTCGTAAACCTAATTCCATGTAACCTGATCAGCGTTCTCTTTGACCTTAACTTCCGCAAGGAGAGTGAATTACATGAACGGGCGGCGACAAAAGACACTGCTTTCTGAAGGAATGCATAAGTCCAGGACCTGGCTATATGATACAGAAGTTAGGGGCGACGTAACTCACAACCATGCAGCTCTGCAGCATTGTACCTATCCCAGTATCATTACACCCATCCATTCATCATCCCAGACAATAGGCCCATTAAGTTTCAGCTTTCATAATATTCAGCTCAACGGTATAAAAAATGCTTGATGAAAAATCTGCTTCATTTTTTTCTATGAAATTCTTCTAAAAAAATTCCAGTATGAAGTGCATTATATTGCTTCAAAACTTCTGACTTCATTTGTTTTGTACAGAAGTTTCAACGGAGAAAAAAAGGAAATTTTAAAATGTTCATTTTTCAATTTAGAGAAAAATAACATTTTTCATTTTTCAATCCCTTAGAAATATCTGTGTTTATCTCTGATGAATGAGTAAAAACATTTGATTCAGGTGCAAATCTTAATCTCACAAAAAACTTCATCAAACAGATTATATATATCAGGTATGGATTTAAACCTCACCAAACAGAACACTACAAAGAGTCCTCTGTACCTGGTCACAACCCTTTGTAAACACAACCAGGTAATTAATTTATTTCACTCAACAGGTTAAAACATTTTCAGAGCTAATATCATTTGTTAATAAGTATGTGCACTGCACCAGTAGACACAAGCTAACAACAGTAGAATTTTTTGTAATATATTGGCCATGTTTAAAACCATTAGAATATTTTTTCATAAAGAACTTAAAGCAGATGACAAAAGAACAATTTCAGCTGCGGTTTATGTAAATACAACTGTTGCAGCCAGCCAAAAGTACCACCAGGTGTCACTGTTCATTTCTCTACCTGTTACTCTGTCAAGTTTCAAGGACGTCACCCTCACAAGGACAAAGGTTCACCAATAGTATAGGGCCTATCCTTTCCTTTATAGTAGATCTTGTCCTATTTTACAGATGATATTTATATTGTAAGTTTGGCAGAAACATAGATCCTGGAAATTCTGTTACATTTCTTCATTTTCTTTACCGCCATCAATGCTGGTTGGTTCTGGTGATTTAAGATTTTCAGTATTCAGATTTCCAGAAGCAAAACCAAGGTAATTCCTAGAAAAACTTGACGTAATCTAAATATGTCTTGCAATGCTGCAGCAGGACAAGTACTCTTAAAAAGATTCCTATTGCATTCATGACCCTATGAAAACAATATTCCTTTTCACAGTGTTAGTACAGGAATTTGCCACCTAAATGTGAAACATTTCACTTATTTTGCCTGTATATAAATAGCTAATTGAACTATAAGGGAATCCTACATTAATTCTATATACAGAAATGAGTTTTTAAATTTATTGAGTTAATGTGGCATAAAATTTGGTATACTAGGTTGATGGCCTCAACTTGTATTTAAATATAAAAGTGATACCTGTACTGCATTCTAATTACTTAAAGGCTATCAATGTAGTTATACACTATAACTGGTAAAAAAATATCTTTAAAATATAAGCAACTCACAATACTAAATAACTCACGTGATTTCTGAAAAAGTAATTAAACTACATTGAAATTTTTTTCAAATATCAGAGTTGTCAACGCAAATCCTAAATCATGTGTATCTTTCCTGTATTTTATATGATTGTTTGGAGCGAGTGTCTATATTTCACGAAATGCACAAGCTATTTTATTCCTATTAGTTAATGTTAGGATGTACGCAATGACAGTTTTTTACATACATTATATGATTTTATAACAATCATTTAGTTTTATGAAATCTTTGTTATTTATATTGAGGGAACTGATTAATATTTGTATAAAATTCAAGATTTCTGCGAGTTTGGAAGATATGTGAAAGAAAACTTTTGACCAACATGACCATCACAACTGAGGACACAGAATAACTCTTCTCTACATCAGTCTATACCTACAGGACTTACAAGAATGGCTTAATCACCACTGAACTCTATGATAAGTGTAGGATTTTGAACTTCTGATTGTGAATGTTCACTTTCTTGATATCAACACACTTCTTTTCCTACCTCTACTCATCATGTCACAGTTCTTTCAATATTCAAATACATGTATCGAATCCCACATTTTTCTGGTGGATGTGACTATAAATCCAGCTTACAATATAATTTTCAGATTGATGAAGGTTGATGTAGATCATGGGTAACAGCTTTATACTCATGAAATAATTATACTGGATAGTATATATTTACTTGTCAGATATACCGATCATCACCACTGATGAAATTTATCAGTGTGCCTTGTTCAGATTTGCTGTCATTACCCCAGTTTCCACTTTAAAGACAGGACATGACCAGGATTACAGGATTCATGTGGTGGGCGTTTACTATACAACTGAAGTCCTCCCTCTGGGTATATCCTGGTCTGATCATCCTTGTTCTGTATCTCTAAGTAAATATTTTCCTTGTGTGACATCAAGTGCTCAGGAAATACATAAATTACATCATCACAGGTAATTCTGTACTCTACATGTCTAACAGACATGGTCTGAAGTAGTACTGATATCTTATATCGTCTAGAAATATAAAATAATAAAACAGTATACCAATAAAGCAATAATACAGATCTGAGCAATCGAGATCACCACAGATCTGAGCAATCGAGATCACCACAGATCTGAGCAATCGAGATCACCACGGATCTGAGCAATCGAGATCACCACGGATCTGAGCAATCGAGATCACCACAGATCTGAGCAATCGAGATCACCACGGATCTGAGCAATCGAGATCACCACGGATCTGAGCAATCGAGATCACCACAGATCTGAGCAATCGAGATCACCACGGATCTGAGCAATCGAGATCACCACAGATCTGAGCAATCGAGATCACCACAGATCTGAGCAATCGAGATCACCACGGATCTGAGCAATCGAGATCACCACGGATCTGAGCAATCGAGATCACCACGGATCTGAGCAATCGAGATCACCACGGATCTGAGCAATCGAGATCACCACGGATCTGAGCAATCGAGATCACCACGGATCTGAGCAATCGAGATCACCACGGATCTGAGCAATCGAGATCACCACGGATCTGAGCAATCGAGATCACCACGGATCTGAGCAATCGAGATCACCACGGATCTGAGCAATCGAGATCACCACAGATCTGAGCAATCGAGATCACCACAGATCTGAGCAATCGAGATCACCACTTCAGTTCAACACCAATAGAAAACATCTTCCTATCTTTATCTGTAGTACAGTAAACTGTAATCCTTCAGCTCGATCTCAAAATCACTCTCACAAAATGACAAACTTTCGTATTGAAAGAATTTAAGTCCTACACATCTTTATCCATCTACGTACCTTTTAGACAAATCTTTAACCCACCTGGAATTCTGAATGGCTAATTAAGGTAAGTGTTGGGGTACATTTACCAAATGTGTGTGTTTTACGAGTGACAGCTGTCCCCATACCAGGTGATCGCCATTAAACTCTTACACATTTAATAACGGTCGATACCTACCCTTTCTACCTCACATCGTTCACAAAAGGAGTCGCTAAATCCCACAAAAGTATCGCCTTCAGACTGTCTGGTCACCAAACACAGACATGTATTCTAGAAATCACTTGTTGGTCACTACAATCACGTTATATTCCAGAGACCCTTGATCTTGGTCACCACCAACTGGTATATTCCTGAACACTGTACACTGTCTGTTAGAAGTTGAGGAGTTGTCAGAGGTTCACTATAATCCCTTACATAGGGTGAGTACTGATCACCCCGACAGTAACACTCCTGATTTATAGAGAAGACACCTTTACATCCAAATACCTGTCCAGTTTACTGGAGGGACAAATAATCCATTACAAAGAAAACACTTTTAAGATATGGATCTGACTGGACACGTGTAGACACTACAACAGGACTAATATTGTTGTACACGAGTTTCCTAATGTACTGGTTGTTTAACTGTCCTTTATAAATCCAACAGGTTCTTCAGTTTGGAATTCTTAATCACACAACTGATACATATCAGACTAAAGACTTGTACCAGTGAATATTTCTGAAACATGTAGTCATTTACACAGAAATTGAACTAGACATTAAAGTTTGTTGAAGACTCCCCTAACGAGAGATTCTCCTACAACAGTATTCTCCACTGATAGGTTTGTGATAGTGTCTGTATACACAGGTATACACAGGTAATACCACACCCGGCTGTTCCGTCTCACACACCTTTCCCCTCAGTGTACTATCACCTGCACACATAGTTTTCCTCCCGTGTCTAATCTAGGTATAAACCACACGATACAACAACAGTTAGGCATTTCCTGGGCACTGAACAGGTAGATTGTCAGCCACACGCTTACCTGTGAGATTTTCGATCCACTGAAAATATTTCAATGGGGTGAATAGAATTGTATTAAAGCTACCATGCTATATTACTATGCTGGAGCTCACCATGAGTGGCCACTACAAGTCTTACTACAGGTGAATCAGTATGGAAAACACTATACTGCCATATTCTTTTCACTTCATTGGCAAATTTTGTAAATCAATAATGAAATCACTGAGGTGATATGAGGCCTGCCAGGATTTAGCAGAAGATTAAATTAAAAACATTTATAATTAATTGAAGCAAACAATGGTGTGGAGTAGGCTTACCCAAAAACTGGTGATTAGGTAGTTGTGTGCATGTATTCCAGCCATTTGATATAAACAATTTTTTTTTTTTTTTTTATTATTTTTGTTTTTAATATTTATTGACTTATGTAATTAAAGTGAACATAGAAAAAAACAGGAGATATTTTTCCGATGTACAAATAATCTAGTTATAAGCAGTGAAAAAGCAGAGTGCACTTTTCACTACTCATATAACTATATAGCTAGACTGAAATACTGTATAATTTTATAACTATAGTCAGTCATAACACAACTGAAATACTGTATAATTTTATAACTGTAATTGTTGTTTCTCAAAGGTTGGTATCATGTATTCATAGTCACATTTGTGTTTATAAAGGTGCGTCTCTTATGCAGTAGTAATTATGATAAAACTAAGACGGCCAATGTGTGACCTCCAACTGAAAACTATAAACACAGTCTTATCACAACTCCAGGTTTAATAAAAGATTAATCATGGCAGCAGATAATTTGATCTACACTACAAACTTTGGCCCTGCTGATGTTAACAAAATAAATTACCTCTTTAGCACCTCCATTTTAAAAGTTTTAAAACCTAGCTAAAAGATTTGAATTATGATATACAGGTTTAAAATATATTTTCATTCCAATATGTTGGTACACATGGTATAGCATGACCTTGTTGTAGCTCTGTTTATTATCAATATGTACTTCATAATTTATACATAAATAAATGGTCACTATAAGTTAATCATTTAAAATAGAAAATTTAATTATGAACTCGACATTTTACTACTGATATGTGTAACCTTGACATTACAAAACACATAACTTTGTAACCTTGACATGTAACTTCACATGACTGTGTAACCTTGACATTTAACTACATATAACTATAACCTTGACATTTCACAACACATTACTGTGTAACCTTGACATTTCACAACACATTACTGTGTAACCTTGACATTTCACAACACATGACTGTGTAACCTTGACATTTTACTACATAAAACTATAACCTTGACATTTAACTGCACATGACTGTGTAACCTTGACATTTAACTATATATTACTATAACCTTGACATTTCACTACTGAATGTGTAACCTTGACATTCAACCGCACATGACTGTAATCTTGACATTTAACTACACATGAATGTGTAACCTTGACATTTCACTACATATTACTATAACCTTGACATTTCACTACTGAATGTGTAACCTTGACATTCAACTGCACATGACTGTAATCTTGACATTTAACTACACATGAATGTGTAACCTTGACATTTCACTACATATTACTATAATCTTGACATTTCACTACACATGACTGTGTAACCTTGACATTTAACTACACATGACTGTGTAACCTTGACATTTCATTACTCATGGTTGTGACCTTGACATCGAAGTACATGACTTACAAACTGATTCTAGTACCACCCATGTTACAGGGTAAAATTAAGTATCGATATCACCTGGACATGGACCGATGTTCTACTGTAAAGGAAGTAACCCCCATGTCTAATGTTTCAATAGATAGTTTACATTACGTTACCACACTCCAACTTGGCTAGAATGGTTTACAGAAATTTTGAAATCATGTGAATGTATATGCAGTGAAAATTGTATATTGCAAAATTCAAGTGACAGCTCACAAAAATCATGTAACACCAAACATCTCTGATTAATTTTTTTTTTCTTTTGCCAAGGTTTGAAAGATATGAATGTACATTTATGTCCTTTTTTGTCACATACCAGACCAAAGATAATCATGTAAACGAAAATAGAATATAAAATGAAATACATTTTTTTCATATTTAATTTGATGTCAAGAATTTTAATCCATAAGTATATATGAACAGACTTGACAACACAATAATTTCCTTTTCAATATCATAGTGATTGGATAATTGTCCAACACTGAGTCAGTCATATTGATCTGGTATGGAACTGTGTTATTATAAATTTTGCCGAAAAGCTAAATTAGGGAAAAATCATTTGAGGTGCAGCATTAATAATCTGTTATATGACTTCAATCTGTATTAATGAATTTGTCCTGGAATCACCAGTCAACAATGATATTGTTATCATCTATCACAGAAACCTTGAAAAAGTTTAAAGAAAGGAGATTAACTTTTCATCTCATACAAGGGCAATCTGAAGTCAACACAAGTGTTTGTTTATCCATAAGGAACAGTCTGTTTTTGTTCAATGTATGGGAGTGTATATAACATTGGACTATTAATTACAGGTGTTTCATCTTCAGCGAATCAACTGTAAACGACTTTTAAGAAAAGCAGGTAATAATAGTCCACTTGAAATCTGATTTTCTCCTTTTCAGAAAACTGATATTTCCTTAATACAGCAAGTCTCCCACTGGCCCTGGCAAGTTGATGCACTTGAATGTTGCCCTTTGGTATAAAGGTAGAGAGATGAAATATATCTAATTACTTATATGTTTGCATGACAACAAGGCCACACACATAAGTATAAAAACCTTAAATTTCAAAAAGTGCAATAGGTAATTAAATGTTCGATCTGTATCTAAAATTAATATAATGTCACAAATTTCAACTCATTATCTGTAGACTTGACAAAAAAATGACACAAAATTTTACAAAACCGTAAAATTTAAATAAGGGACCATTTAGTGGTGCTCTTTGAAATCAGGTGAGAATGACCTGAACGTGAATTTGATCTGTAATATGGTATTACAAAGATATGTATAACATTTCAGCTTATTATCTACATGCATGACAAACGATAATCAAACTGTTTACACTGTCATAACTCTGTCAAACAAGCAAACACACTAAAATTAAATCTGATCTTTAACTTAGAGGAAACAGGTAGGGGACTACTACTGTACAGGAGAATAAAGGCTGAAAAACACATATAAATGTAACAATAACTTTATAACCAAATAATTATATCCACAACAATCCTTTCTAAACATTATCTTCTTTCAAATGTGATAAAAAAAACAATGACAGGTGTTTTAACAGGTGATATCTGAATACCTCGTCATCATCAGGCATGCATCACTTCTTATAATACATAAAACTATACATTTTCAACATCATTTAGACATCCACAAACCAGTTATCTGAACTTGCGTGTACATTTGTGCCAGGTACAGGAAAGGTAAAATATTCAAAGTGTTGTGTTGATCCAGAATTAGGTAGTGGTGGGGGTGGGAGTGGGGGCATAACATGGTATAGTTATTTATACCAGAGGTACCAGCTATGATACAGCTAAGGAAAATATAGGGGTCTCAGGTACCTCTGATACAGAACAACACAAGGGAAAATATAGGGGTCTCAGGTACCTCTGATACAGTACAACACAGGGTAAATATAGGGGTCTCAGGTACCTCTGATACAGTACAACACAGGGTAAATATAGGGGTCTCAGGTACCTCTGATACAGTACAACACAGGGTAAATATAGGGGTCTCAGGTACCACTGATACAGTACAACCCAGGGTAAATATAGGGGTCTCAGGTACCACTGATACAGCACAGTACAACACAGGGTAAATATAGGGGTCTCAGGTACCTCTGATACAGAACAACACAAGGGAAAATATAGGGGTCTCAGGTACCTCTGATACAGTACAACACAGGGTAAATATAGGGGTCTCAGGTACCTCTGATACAGTACAACCTGAGGTAAATATAGGGGTCTCAGGTACCTCTGATACAGTACAACACAGGGTAAATATAGGGGTCTCAGGTACCTCTGATACAGTACAACCTGAGGTAAATATAGGGGTCTCAGGTACCTCTGATACAGTAAATATAGGGGTCTCAGGTACCTCTGATACAGTACAACACAGGGTAAATATAGGGGTCTCAGGTACCACTGATACAGTACAACACAGGGTAAATATAGGGGTCTCAGGTACCTCTGATACAGTACAACACAGGGTAAATATAGGGGTCTCAGGTACCTCTGATACAGTACAACACAGGGTAAATATAGGGGTCTCAGGTACCTCTGATACAGTACAACACAGGGTAAATATAGGGGTCTCAGGTACCTCTGATACAGTACAACCTGAGGTAAATATAGGGGTCTCAGGTACCACTGATACAGTACAACACAGGGTAAATATAGGGGTCTCAGGTACCTCTGATACAGAACAACACAGGGTAAATATAGGGGTCAGGTACCTCTGATACAGTACAACCCAGGGTAAATATAGGGGTCTCAGGTACCTCTGATACAGAACAACACAAGGGTAAATATAGGGGTCTCAGGTACCTCTGATACAGTACAACACAGGGTAAATATAGGGGTCTCAGGTACCTCTGATACAGAACAACACAAGGGAAAATATAGGGGTCTCAGGTACCACTGATACAGTACAACACAGGGTAAATATAGGGGTCTCAGGTACCTCTGATACAGTACAACACAGGGTAAATATAGGGGTCTCAGGTACCTCTGATACAGTACAACCCAGGGTAAATATAGGGGTCTCAGGTACCTCTGATACAGTACAACACAGGGTAAATATAGGGGTCTCAGGTACCTCTGATACAGTACAACCTGAGGTAAATATAGGGGTCTCAGGTACCACTGATACAGTACAACCCAGGGTAAATATAGGGGTCTCAGGTACCTCTGATAAAGGACAACCAAGGGTAAATATAGGGGTCTCATGTACCTATGATACAGTACAACCCAGGGTAAATATAGGGGTCTCAGGTACCTCTGATACAGTACAACCTGAGGTAAATATAGGGGTCTCAGGTACCACTGATACAGTACAACACAGGGTAAATATAGGGGTCTCAGGTACCTCTGATACAGTACAACCTGAGGTAAATATAGGGGTCTCAGGTACCACTGATACAGTACAACACAGGGTAAATATAGGGGTCTCAGGTACCTCTGATACAGTACAACACAGGGTAAATATAGGGGTCTCAGGTACCTCTGATACAGTACAACCCAGGGTAAATATAGGGGTCTCAGGTACCTCTGATACAGAACAACACAGGGTAAATATAGGGGTCTCAGGTACCTCTGATACAGTACAACCTGAGGTAAATATAGGGGTCTCAGGTACCTCTGATACAGTACAACCAGGGTAAATATAACACAGGGGTCTCAGGTACCTCTGATACAGTACAACCCAGGGTAAATATAGGGGTCTCAGGTACCTCTGATACAGTACAACCCAGGGTAAATATAGGGGTCTCAGGTACCTCTGATACAGTACAACCCAGGGTAAATATAGGGGTCTCAGGTACCTCTGATAAAGGACAACCAAGGGTAAATATAGGGGTCTCAGGTACCACTGATACAGTACAACCCAGGGTAAATATAGGGGTCTCAGGTACCACTGATACAGTACAACACAGGGTAAATATAGGGGTCTCAGGTACCTCTGATACAGTACAACACAGGGTAAATATAGGGGTCTCAGGTACCACTGATACAGTACAACCTGAGGTAAATATAGGGGTCTCAGGTACCTCTGATACAGTACAACACAGGGTAAATATAGGGGTCTCAGGTACCTCTGATACAGTACAGATACAGGGGTAAATATAGGGGTCTCAGGTACCTCTGATACAGTACAACACAGAAATATAGGGGTCTCAGGTACCTGACAACACAGGGTAAATATAGGGGTCTCAGGTACCACTGATACAGTACAACACAGGGTAAATATAGGGGTCTCAGGTACCTCTGATACAGTACAACACAGGGTAAATATAGGGGTCTCAGGTACCTCTGATACAGTACAACACAGGGTAAATATAGGGGTCTCAGGTACCTCTGATACAGTACAACACAGGGTAAATATAGGGGTCTCAGGTACCTCTGATACAGGTACCTCTGATACAGTACAACCTGAGGTAAATATAGGGGACTCAGGTACCTCTGATACAGTACAACACAGGGTAAATATAGGGGTCTCAGGTACCTCTGATACAGTACAACCTGAGGTAAATATAGGTGTCTCAGGTACCTCTGATACAGTACAACACAGGGTATATAAATATAGGGGTCTCAGGTACCTCTGAACCCAGGGTAAATATAGGGGTCAGGGTAAATATAGGGGTCTCAGGTACCTCTGATACAGTACAACCTGAGGTAAATATAGGGGTCTCAGGTACCTCTGATACAGTACAACCTGAGGTAAATATAGGGGTCTCAGGTACCACTGATACAGTACAACCTGAGGTAAATATAGGGGACTCAGGTACCTCTGATACAGTACAACCCAGGGTAAATATAGGGGTCTCAGGTACCTCTGATACAGTACAACACAGGGTAAATATAGGGGTCTCAGGTACCTCCGATACAGTACAACACAGGGTAAATATAGGGGTCTCAGGTACCTCTGATACAGTACAACCCAGGGTAAATATAGGGGTCTCAGGTACCACTGATACAGTACAACCCAGGGTAAATATAGGGGTCTCAGGTACCTCTGATACAGTACAACCCAGGGTAAATATAGGGGTCTCAGGTACCTCTGATACATTACAACCTGAGGTAAATATAGGGGTCTCAGGTACCTCTGATACAGTACAACCTGAGGTAACATTGGGGGACTGTCATATATAAGGGACTTGTTCATGAGAACTATGACTTTAAGGATAAATATGTATGAATACTAAACAGATGTATATTTTTATGATGCTACACCAATGAACATGTACCAGAATACTGATATCATCTCTGAGTTACTAAAATATATATATAACAAGATCGTGTTGGGTGATTTGGTGGGAACATTTATGAAGCGTGATATATAGATACCAGTTTATTTCACTTAAAAATACTTCTGTATTGAAGTGTGACTACTGGAACAGTAATATCTATATAACATCACAACAAAGAAATCCATGTGACACTAAAATAACCATGTATGACTATTATGTATGATTGAAACAAAACACACATTTGACCATGTATGGTGAATAAAAAATGATCAGTTGTAAAAATCACAACCATAGCATTCTGCAAAATTGACCACTAAAATCCTTCCAAAGCTTCAAGTGAGTCCAGCAAGTGTATTCCAGGGAGAAACAATACACGCCCATCTTATGGCAAAGAAATCTATAATGATGGTAACATGTTTTAATGATAAATTAAACCATTGTAAGTCAAACTGTACACTGACAAAAACTAGTATACAAGATAAACATGCTGAAAAGAACAAAGGGCAATAACTTTCTTAAATTTTGTTGAATCAAACTGCTGTTTACGAGAAAAATCTTAAGTCATGTTTTTTAGACCACTAAGTTTCAAAGAAATTGGATACAAACTGAAGGAGGTGACTTCTGAACAAAATAAAAGTATGTGGAAAAAAACAAAGGGCAACAACTCTTCCCAAACTTTTAAAATCATGATGCCATAATAGAAAACAATTTCTGATGATGGTTATAAAGCCTTCCAACTTACAGAGATATTTGTAAATAAAGAGCCTTACCTCCTTAATTTTGGTTAAAAAAATGGCAGTCATCAAGCTATCATGTTAATGAACCTTCCCATGAATTTGGAAGTTGATTTGTAGAAAACTATCTGCAATATAAAACCAAGCTTGCACTTTTGGTAATTGTATAAGGGGTCATAACTGCGTGAATTGCTGTCCAAAACTTACTGCGATCAAACTTATTTCCATGAAGGTTGAAATAGATCTTTTGATAATGTGTGGGTACGGTTTCTGTATTTGAATTAAGGGCCATAACTCTTTAAAATTTGATTAAAAAAATTACAGTGATCAAACTTGTAAAGCAATCATGGTAATGAAGTTTGAAGTTAATCCATTGAAAACTACTTGCAATATCATGTGGACACTGTTTCGGTAATTGAATAAGGGGACATAACTTCATGGATTATTGTTTGAAAATTACGTTGATCAAACTTGTCCGAGCTATCTAATAGTGAACATCCCTGTGAAGTTTGGAGTTGATCCCTTCAAACTTTCTCAGTCTATCGAGTGGACACCCCATGTGCCCATCCACCCGCCAGCCTGATAACATGATACAACCATCTTTTGGTAGACATATAACAAGATACCTAAGGGCTTAACAGTCACTTGGATCACAATGATTCTTGTAACATGTCATAAAAATGATTTTGTTAAAAAAAGTAATATAAGTTTAACTATATTGTACACATAATACAAATATAAATTGTGTATACATTAACTGCTGTCCTATGCTAAGGCTTTTTTAACCAAGTTTGAATTAAAAGAAATTACACTAAAGATTTGAATTTTCCTATATAATCTCTTCTATCCAGGGAACATTAGAACATCTTTTAAAACTTCATTCAATTTGACCCATTTTGGCCCCGCCCCTCAGGCCCCTGGGGATTGCAGACACTATAATTTACAATTTTGGTGTACATTAAGCCATGTAAAATTTTTTGTAAAATTTCATTGAAACCTGTTCAGGAATTTTCCAGAAAAAGTTAAAAGTTTACAACACACTTTGTCTCAGGTGACCTAAAAAGTACATTTCAAGAATTTTGCCATTAATCTTTGACTTTGATCAAAAAGCCATACACTTCCCTCCTACCAATGACTGAATAAAACTCTAGAATTTGGCTATTTAAACACGATGTGTTGAGATGTTTTCCTGTATGACCATATTTTATCTTAATCCTATTGACAGAATATCTAACCTTTCTGCCAATGCAGAACTTGAGTTTCATATTTACTAGACAAGCCCTAAAACCTTAAATCTTAACCACATGATCATTGATATTACAGAAAATGTATACTAGTCCCTGTTTATATTCCGCCAGTTTATGGCATCAAACATGGTATGTAGCCGCCCTGTGTCAAAAGATCTCCCGAAAGTAATCCAAATTACCTGTAATAAAATCTTTTAACAAAAGAATTTTTTTTTCTCCATTAGCAGTTTTTTTATTTTAGAATCTCCACTGTGAATTGGTATGTGTTAGGAGAGTTTACAAACAAGTTAAATACGTTTAAACCAACAACAGCCATGGTATCACATGACACACTTTCCTAAAACTGAAACATATAAAGGTAATCGTCAACATGGTCTTATGCCTACATATAATTCTTCTCAAAGATATTTTTGATTTACGAACATTCTAAATACATTTAAACCTGACTGTCAGAATGGTATCAGTTACACGTCAGGTAATAACTTGTATCAATTACGAATATCGTTTTTTATCGTCTACTCATGGTTTCAACCTCATTCTATATTTTCTAAACACCAGCTTACATACTGGAGTAGTTTATTTGATAAGGAAATTTTCAACAACACATATTTTGCCCCACACATCTCCAAATGCTTGCACATTTTCATTAAAATGTGAGGAAACTTTTTCTCTCACCATGGCTTGGCTTCTATTGTATTCCTAGGTGGAGTTTGTGTCGCCCAATCCACCACTTGTGTTCAACACAGACACTGCTGACGTCTGCAAGCTATACATTTCAATATCACTTCTAAAAGAAATTTTCTGTCATGTCAAAACTCATAATTATAAAGGGTATACATTTCTCTTCCTATTAAATTATTTCACTGTCACCCAAAAAAAGTCTTTTGAATTTTACTGAGGCATCTTATATCAAATGATAGGTCCCTGTATGATAAACATAGTACAACCTAATTGTTACACGATAAAAACGATTTCATTTCTTCACAGAGATACATTATTGCAGACAAATTTAAGTCACAGAAAAAGAATCCATTAACTTCTACAGTAAATGAGAGAGAAATCAATTATGTGATAATAATCAACTACTATTGTATTGTAAATAGGGAGGGTGTGTCTTTGATATAAACAACGGATAAACACACCATAACTTCATCAATCCATATTAAATATCCATCCGACTACGATGGCTTCTGACATGTTAAGGTTTGGACACATGCAACAGTCTCAAAGCCATTACCAATAATATATTACTTTTAAAGAGTCATTTGGACCAAGATGTTTCACAAGTGAATCAGGGGAGAATTGATGGATGCCTTACATAAGCATATCAGGAGCAAGAGTATAAATTCCAAATTTATCTGAAGATCTAGGTATCAAGATTTCATTAAGAATTTTATCAGCTCCTTCAATCCACAGGTCAGATATCCTCTATTGAAACTTTATCTGGAAATGCCACCACCCTCTTTAACTACTGTGATAAATAATCTGGGGAAGTCTCGGGGCTCAATGGCACAACTGTTTGTTTGTTTATCCCGTAATCCTGGTCTTTGTTGGCATTCTGGCCACAGGTAAACAGCCTGACACTACAGTAGCACAAAAGTCCTACAACAATGTTTGAACACTGGACATCGTAAGGTTATCATGGCAATATGATGGACTGACCACTGTCCCAAAACTCCATAAATAACACACTATCATTTATTTCTGTAGAGTGACAAGATTGGCCACAGGTGAGATGTTCAATTACCTATACACTGTACTACCTGTTCACTTATGGTGTCCAATGCTTAACCCCTCACAACTGTCCTACATTATCAATCCTTGTCATATGGTTGTAGTAACCATGTTCTAGCATTTTCATTATCATCTCTTCTCCATTCATTAGACCCCAAACATAAGTATCATGTATTGAATATATTTATATATAAGCAGAGTTATGGCCCTTTATTATACAGGGTTACTGTTCATGGTGCAATACTTTTTCCTCATCTCCTATGCTACATAACCTTGCTAATTTTATAAACGAGTGCACCACAGGATGGCAGGTTATCAGTAAATAAAACTGGGTCTGACCAGGAGTTATGGCCCTTGATTGACACTTGCATATTATGCATTGCTTGCATTGATGTGTTTCTTTACGTACAGTACAGTTCCATAAGGACATGGCTTCTACAATACATTTACCTACACCTAATCATGAAGAAGTAATGTGTAAAATGTATGTATATAGTATTTTCATGAGATAACCTTTTAAATAGTGTCCTCGCTTTCTGAATTTACTTTGATGGAGATTGGTATCTGGACTGATCACAAAGACTGGCTAAAATATATTGAAGTTTCTGTAAGACACTACAAAAATTCATGGCACGATAGATTTCATTTGATAGTAGCCGATTTATTTATTCAAATGAATTCCCTTCTTATCAAAAAAATAATATCTGTAACTGACATACCTGACTGAAAACCAAACAATATGGTAGTCTCTAGATTAATGGCGTATTAATGGTTAAACCTGGCCAAAGGCAGTCTGTGACAAGTCAGTATTGTTCGTTAGAGTTGTGATTATGGAACGTCTCTGTTAGTTAGCCTCAACACCTGACAGGAATTAAATCCTGGTAATACCAACTTATCAAATACAACAACCTATCTAGACATGTAAATATCACTGTCCACCCTCATTAAGTTAAAACACTTTTTGATAAATACACAGAGCAATTATCATATTGCTGTATTCAAAATATAATCTTTTGAAGTCTGTATACCAGCTAAATCAATATAACCCAGTGCGTCCATGATGACTTCGTGATGACTCTCCATGGTACAAACTAGGTGTCGTAAAACATTCCCCTGAAATTCTTTTATTTGTATCAAGGTATATAGATCTGATTTCCTCTATCTGTAGAGGTGGTGTGTGGAGCCACTCTTAGGACTGAAAATTTAATCTCTTACAAACAATTTTTTGTAGCGTTTTCCTTTTCTTAATTTATACTAAAAAAACTTCTTGAATTGCTGATAGAATTCAGAAATGACCTTGTGCTGTGACCTTTATGACCTTTTCTATAATTTTTAGTCAGATTATACCCCTAACACTCTTCCTGTAGGCTGTACACAAGGATTAATGAAAAATTCACACCAAAAAAACTCATTGTAGTATGAGTAAGCTGTTGATGTAATTGATCAGGCAGTATTTATCTGTTAATTTGTACAGTTTATACATGACACAAACAGCAGTTGACAGAGAAAATGAAAATTTATTAAACATCAATACTAACTTTACCTTGTTCAGGACATAGGTAAAAAATCTAACCTAGGTTTTGGCAATCTTAGGGGCTGCTCACTATCTAACCCTCTCACTAAAATTACAAAAACAGACAATATAAACTGGTACAAAGCAAAGATACAAAAACCTATCTAATTACAAATAAGCAAAATTACTTAAAACATAACTAAGTGAAAGTGGGGTGATCCCTGGCAACCTCAAAAGCAAACACAACCACCAGGCGACCACGAAGGTTATAAGGTGAAGTGGGCGATCCCACTGCAACACCGAGCGATCCCAGAGTTGTGATAAGTAAGAACTCATTGCGAGTCACCGAGCGATCCCGGAATTGTGTAATTAATACTCATTGCGAGTAAAGTGTATGCACGTGACTTACAGGGCAAGCCCTGGCAGGTACATAGACTTATGAACAACATGGAAATGGAATGATGTAACAAATGCAAGTACAAAAAACAAACATAAAATGAATTGGGGGTATAATTCCCCAGAATTAAAAGCCCAAACGAGTGTAGGTACTATTTACACGGTAAAGTAGTAACAAGTGAGAGCCCCCCCCCCCCAAAAAAAAAAAATCATTATAGTATGAGTAATCTATTGATGCAATTGATCAGGCAGTACATTTATCTGTCAATTTGTACAGTTTAGTAGTATCCTACACTGGTACAGTTAAATAAGAAAAATATGTAACAGAAAATATCAGTGAATAGGTACACACAATTATATGTTTAACTGAAAACATTGTGATCTTCGGTTCGACTGTACTCCAGATTTTGGTTTCTCTAACACAAATTAAATCTTTCTTGTTCACAAAATAGCCATATTTTAAATATTTCAGATAGAAAATGATACCTTTAAAATTATTTCATATGCGGTTTCACATAGCAAAGTATTTAATAATTTGCAAAAAATAAAATCTCTTCCGAAATTCAAGTCTAAACTTCTTCCTGGTTCTCTTTACTTGCAGCCAGTCAACCATATTGTTATAAATCAAAGACATACAACTCAAGGCCCACATTTATCACAAGTAAAAGCATTCATTGAAATGTTTAAAGCAACATCAAAACTTCCTTTTTTTCGAAAGAAAAAACAAATTTAAAAATACATATAAACTAATCAATTATCCTATAAGTTATTAGCATCTTTGAAACTTGGGAAAAATGACCTTCAACTTAACGATTCATTAATGAGGTAACATTTCAATCTGTCTCAGGCAGGTAATAAAGGTTAACATAAAATTTATTTACATTTGTGATTTATCCAGCCAGTACTTACAAAAACCTACATATCAGAGTCTACATTACTGTATAATACAGGTTATAATATTATACAGCCCTAAGTATACCGTTAACATTTTATATCCTATTCCCTACAAAGTCAACAATGTATACTGTACATTCACATATCTTTTTTAATAACCTGTAAGTCCATAAATTTGAAATAAAATATCTAACTGGTAAAGACAAGGTTAGATGTCTATCTGTACATTGGTGAACGTCTAGTGTTTGACAGCCTGATGATGTTACACTGTTATACTGTATACCCTGGTACCTCTAATCCCATCTTACAGCCACAAATATCATTTTTACGTCCAGATAATCATAGTAATGATATATCCAACCTAAGACTGGGGATTCTTCAGAAATATAGAAATTTAATATGGTGTATTTTGATCAATGGTTCTGCTTGTCTCTGTTAAGGGAGATATACTTCTTTCTTTGACCATAATAATAATTTACCCTTCATGTTCAAGTGTCACAACTTTTATCAAAATAAACAGGATAACATTACAAATATATCAATGACAAATCCAAGACATGTCAGTATCAAACATTATTCTAGTATAACATAACCTACATAGAGAATGAGATATTCTTTGTAGTATAACATAACCTACATTGAGAATTAGATATTCTTTGTAGTATAACATAACCTACATAGAGAATGAGATATTCTTTGTAGTATAACATAACCTACATAGAGAATGAGATATTCTTTGTAGTATAACATAACCTACATTGAGAATGAGATATTCTTTGTAGTATAACATAACCTACATTGAGAATGAGATATTCTTTGTAGTATATCATAACCTACATATAGAATGAGATATTCTTTGTAGTATATCATAACCTACATTGAGAATGAGATATTCTTTGTAGTATAACATAACCTACATAGAGAATGAGATATTCTTTGTAGTATAGCATAACCTACATAGAGAATGAGATATTCTTTGTAGTATAACATAACCTACATTGAGAATTAGATATTCTTTGTAGTATAACATAACCTACATAGAGAATGAGATATTCTTTGTAGTATAATAACACATTGAGAATGAGATATTCTTTGTAGTATAACATAACCTACATAGAGAATGAGATATTCTTTGTAGTATAACATAACCTACATAGAGAATGAGATATTCTTTGTAGTATAACATAACCTACATAGAGAATGAGATATTCTTTGTAGTATAACATAACCTACATAGAGAATGAGATATTCTTTGTAGTATAACATAACCTACATTGAGAATGAGATATTCTTTGTAGTATAACATAACCTACATTGAGAAATAGATATTCTGGAAAACATATGTATCAAAAGCTTCAACAAAACCTGCTTAATTTTCTTTCCATTATCAATTTACATATTTTCCTGTTTTTTAATTCCAGCTTCCAACCCCATCCCTTGTCCCCAAAGAAATCATATTGAAAACTGTCAAAAATGTTACAAAAGGATTGCTGGAATTCATTAAAGCTGTTCCTAAACAACCTGTAGGAAGTCAATGAGGATGTTCTAAAACAGCCTGTAGGAAGTCAATGAGGATGTTATAAAACAGCCCGTAGGAAGTCAATGAGGATGTTATATAACAGCCCGTAGGAAGTCAATGAGGATGTTATATAACAGCCTGTAGGAAGTCAATGAGGATGTTATAAAACAGCCTGTAGGAAGTCAATGAGGATGTTATAAAACAGCCTGTAGGAAGTCAATGAGGATGTTATAAAACAACCTCTAGGAAGTCAATGAGGATGTTCTAAAACAGCCTGTAGGAAGTCAATGAGGATGTTCTAAAACAGCCTGTAGGAAGTCGATGAGGTTCCAAAACAGCCCATTAGAATTTATTAAAGATATTCTGAAATAGACCGTTGCAAGCCATAGAGGATATACAGGTATGTGAAATAAAGTAGGGTACTTCCCTGTACAAATGTGAAAAACAGAAAAGTAACCGGAATATGTTACCTGTATAAAAAGTATTACATAAACAGCTGATTCTGAAAGCTCACTTATTCAAAGATTACTTGCAGTTGCAAGTTTCTTAGACAGAAATGATCTACATTCAAATTGTGTCTCCTTGTTGGCTATAAAACCCTAATTTACCACAATTATTTCTTCATCAATGTCAAAGGAATGATTCAACTTGGGGTGGTTTTACAATCACGGTTGGACAGCTGCCATATATGTATGTAACTACAGCTATAGGTTATACTATACAATTACTGAGTCAGCTTCACAATCAGCTGCACATAAACAGTAGTAGGTCTAGAGGGACAAATCTCGCAGATAATCATAAGTGGGAAACATTGGAAGGTAAAGCATATTCCCAGGAAGAATTCAATCGCCTGAGATAACCCCTCTAGATTTACCACAGATAATTCTTCACATGATATACAATCATCACTATCAAATATTATACTCTTAAAAAACTTTACAAAATTTTAATTCAGGATAGTTAAATTTATTTTCACATTTTATAATTGTTATAGAACAACCATTTCTGTATCATTTTCCAATTCACACACTAATTAGGTAAATATATCTCTCACTAACTCCTGGCATAATAAAGTCATTTTTGTTATGATTTGAGTTTTCTCATAATCATACTTCAGATCAGGTGATACCAAATTTAATTGGATGTCATTTAATTGTTTATTTTCTGCCTTTTTTTTCTCTGTACATTTTTTTTTCATTTACTTTATTATTTGCTGCAAATTGAATTAAAAATTCTAAGTTACATGTGTACTTTAACAGGATGCTATTTTCTGTGTGTATTCTGTTACCATGTAGTCATGAGGTAATTGCTTTCATGATTCTGCAAAAAACGACAAAGGTTTCCGGCTGGTGAATATCAATCTGAATGTGAACGACATGTAGGAAGAGAATTTCAGTACATTGCCAGTAATACAAACACCTGCTAGTTAAGTATTAATCAATTAGCATTCCAACTTGAACACTCTTTAACTACAACATAATTTTATACAACTGAACTGTCTTGATTAGACTATGATAGAAACAATAAAAGGTGTGGAATATTTTTTTAACTATTAGGAAACCAGATTTGTATAGACTAATGTTACAATCAATAAGAGGTTTGTTCTACTGTGGGATAAAACCAGAGTACAGGTCATGTGATCAGTAAGGTTTTCATGTCAAATTTGGGGACTTGAACCCAACTAGAGAAATCAAAATGTTTATGGGAAAGAAGGCAATCATTTGATATGAACCACTGGCTTCAGTTTTTTTATTTATCAAAAAGTAACCAAACAAAAACCATGTAACGTAAGATTGAAAAAATATATTATACTTGTTGATAGAAGAGATCCCAGAGGGATCTTGACACCCACCATTGTTTGATCTTTTCCCTTTCTTTTTCTTCTCTTCTGTTTTTGCTCTTAATGATAAGAAATGTAAAGATTCCTTTGCAGAGATAGGAATTATAATCTTAAACTGTCAAATCCAAGATGGCCTCCTGCAGCCATTTTGTGTTTCTGATCAGATCCAAAATCAAACAGGCAAAACTAGAGACCAAAAAGAACCAATACATGACATATGAGAAAGATCTATATAGTACTTCTCGAGAAACAGCAATAACAAACTTTCAAAGTGAAAATCCAAGATGGCTGCCTGTTGGCCATTTTGTATTCTGATCAGTTATGAAATAAAAAAGGCACAACTAGAGATCAAGGGGAACCTAGAGAGAGATCAATCAAATACTTCTTAAGAAAAAGTGATAACAAAAATCATTTACAGATGGACAACGTACCATGGATATAGAGCAATTTGAAAATGCTAAAAATCATTTATGGATAGATGGACGGATGAAGGATCATAGACACGAGACTAAAAATGGTATCATTTGAACAAAATGTTGTCATAAAGAACACTTTTGCTGTGGTACAGAGCACGTTTGCCAAATTTTTAAATAACAAAGAAATGTTTTAAAATGACATTTAGTTATCATTATGAAAGTTTCAGCCAGATCCCACCCTTTCACTATATTTTACCATTTTCTCTTTCACGGATATATTTTTTAGTTTCCCCAATGTCAAATTCGTTCCAATCCAGGCATCTAGTAACAGCTTGCAAGCTCAAGTCCGTGTACATAATAAACATATTAATCAACCACTGTTTCGTCAAATTAAGTTAAGCAAACATTTGAATACTTGTGAACTTTCAAAATATTTCCATTTGATAAAGTTTTATCAGACAGTCATATCATAAGGAAAGAGAAAGAAAAGTATTTTATAAAAGAATTTAATCCTAAACTAAACAGTCTTACTTAAAGTTATCAGGGCTGTAACCGTATCTCCGGTTCAATATGACGTCACTATTTAACTGTTATTCATGATGTCACAATTCATATCTGTGTAAAACATCTGGAGAAGAAATGAAAGCCCTTATGTTTTACAACTTGTCATGTTTCCCGGTCATTTAACTCTTCTATATTTGCTGGGTAAATTCACTGCAATTTTACTAAATGTACTTGTTTTGTAGCAATAATTTATATTTTCAAACAATTTCTCTCATGAATCTTCTACCTTCAAAAGACATCTATAGACAGGAGGCAAATTTTATACATGACACCCACCTGTAATTGAAATAAATCAGTACAGCTTTAGGTACAACAAGAGTTGGGTACATCATTTAAAATCTCAGTAAGAAAACCGGGGTCAAATGTACTTTTACATAAAAAATACATTACGATCTCAAATAATTGTTTGACCTAACTGGTACCCTGTTATACATATACCGATATACACTTATCCATATCAGGTATAAAGTCTGAAAAAAAGGTTACCAGACATTGTCAACTTCAGAACTGAATTTATTGTGACTAGAAAATATTCATTAGAAATTTTTAAAACCATTATGAACTTTAAACTTTGAATTAAAACCTGATTCAAAGTGCCTGCAAACCTGAGGAAACTGTTGACAAACTTACATGGGATATTGGCGGCAAACAGTGGCTGTTTTAATAGAGAGAACCACAGGCATTGTTACAGGATATCATATATCAAACCAATTATTAACTTTTCAAATTATAATTGCCAGCTGAAAAAGCTGTAAAAAGACACCCTACCCTATCAGGTAAGACTAAAACCTGGGGTGTGATTGGCTTTGGACCTATATAGACCAGATATCCTTGGCTCAGACGTATTAGACCACTGTAATAAAATTTACAACTTTTCTATTTCAATCTTTCTACTTAACATAATCATCAATAAGTCTAATGACAAAAAGATCAAACATGGCTAAAGGTGACACGCCTTTGATTCAAGGTCAAATTTAGCCTGATTCCTTCTGGACACCAAAGATGGTCTGCTGCCAACAAAGAGTTCAAATAAGTGGAAATTTCCTCCTCTTCTAACAGTCGTATGTTCTCCTGTAATTGAGGGCGACTGTGATAGGGACTCGTTGTAAGTATACAATACCAGGCAAACTTATCGTATGTAGTCATGCAAGGGAGAACTCTCCTCATTGACAGCGACAATATAAATACCTAAATCAATTTACAATGATTACTTTTAGAAAGTGCTGCATGCCACTTAACTCTGCTGTAGACGATTATTAATCAGGATACTTCCTGCGATAAAATTCATGTTTTTTGATAAAATATTTCTGATGTTTTCACTTCAAGTAAGACCATTTATTTTTCACTGATAGGATCAGAAATTTATTCAAGCAGATGTGATTTCAAATGGTATTTATATGGCTGTCCTTTCTCACCTTCCATTTACAAGTATTGTGCCTAAACTGACGCTGGCCATACTGACAGGTATACATGTCCAGTATATCAGTGACTACAATTAAAGTTCAATATAATCCCCAGTAACCTTAAGGTGTCACTTATAGCACAGAGCATTTGTTTACCATATTTAGTATACGGTAATTAAACAGAATAAAAGCAAACCCGTGTCTGAAATAGCTAGAAATATTGTTTGTACAATTCACAAATAGCTAGAAAATAAATTGTTTAAACTTTGATATAAATAGTATGTTCCTAATTCATTCTTAATTAAAAGCCCTTTTTTTTCTCTTTTATCTACACAACACGTTTAACAGAAAAAGCAAAATCATTTTTAAAAGGACTTTGTCATGGTCTATAATAAATTATCTCCCTTTTATATTTCACAGGTACATAACACCAATTACCATTTTTGCTGATGTTTCTATCAATGTTAAATGTCACTTTCTTAATGACATTTCAAATGATCTTTCTTAATTGTCCTATCAATGTTCAAGGTCATATCAGCTTTTGAAGTTCAAGAACATCAAAAATTCTTAAAAATAGTCAAAACAATTTTTTTTCAAAACAATAAGTTATTTTGCTTGATCAACATCTCTTGCAGAAGGCAACCTTCTATGTACACAGAACAGACAGTGACTACAGGTGTATATCTAATGGGTGTCTTACAGCTTTATAATAGACCACTGCCAACAGGTACCATATCAATTATATAGAGAAACACAGATCAATAATGAATTGTATCAGATTCACTGACGTGAGAAGTTCTTGACAAGACTAAGGAATTTACAACCTCACCATAGATCTAGTTACTGTCAGAGTAGTCTCTGATAGTGTAGCTACGTAATCCTCTCATTTTGATTTCTTAATTCATTCTAAGAGGTTAATACAAATTTTCCCACATAAAACCAGGACATTCCCATGACGACAGAGACATTACTTCTTACAGACTGCTTTCTCTGGTACATCAAAAATCATCAGACTCTGTCATCAGATAATTGATTTTCGCCTTGTGATACTGATTTGTCAGTCATTTTACACTTAAGTACATTTTCTACACACCCATCAGTTGTATATATCATTCAACAACTACCGCCCTGGGTACACATACAAACCTATTATCTGTAAATCTGACTCTTAAATGCTTTACACATTCATTTTCTAATAGGTTTTGTGTCTGTAAGCATCATATTTTCTGCCATTGATAAATAAGTGTTCATAAGAAATAACCTCAAGTGCGCTTGGTCCAAACAGAAACATTATAAAGACAGAATTTCAATTTCCTTCAGGTTCATAGGGGAATATTATGTAGTTAATGCTGGAATTGTACTTTAAGTTTCAAAAACATTCTGATTTAATCTCTGGACTAATCTATATCCATACTTTTTGTTTATCTATCTCATACTTGTATTGATTTAGTCGGTGGTGTGTCGTCTGCTCAAAAGAGGTCTTCTTTCTTTACCTGTAGGCCAAAGTTTAGCACAACCATTTGTCACTCTTTACGATCTTTGAAAGTTCTTTATTTGAATAAAAAAATTCTTTAACGAAAAATGCACTTGAAAAAAAAGTTCAGGAAAGAGCTTATACGGATCATTTGTCATATCCTATTACAGTTTTTAAAAGAATTTACTGAAGTAAAAAATTCTGCTAAAATAAAACAAACTGAAAAACCAGTAAGTCAAAGTTGAGAATGTTTCTGATCTAAATCTGGTGTGAGACAACACGAGACGAAGATTGTATTTATGATAGAATAAGTGTACCCATTAAAGGAAACAGTATCCAGGTAAACTGGAAAGTTTTTCACATTTGTACTACGTCCACCTACAAATAAATGAAATTATTTAATTATTGACTCTGCCCAAATATAAAGCATGCCATTCTTAACTTCTTTTTCAAGGTTGACTGCAGATACACACATTCTTGCTATAAAAGAGAGATGATATTATTGCTTTTAGTCCTTTTGTCTCTGACCTGTTGATTAGTGCAGAATTCACTGTCTTCTCCGTGTCATGCTTCTCATGTTACTGTAATTTTTAAACTGAACTTAAAGAAAGTTTCATTAATTTAATTAATCAACACTGTGACAGTTCAATGCAAATCACTAGTAGATTCATTATCAACCCTCCACTGGCATTCAAGCATTCTCTAAACCCCTCACTATTCTCTAAACCCTCAAGCATTCTCTAAACCCACAAGCATTCTCTTAACCCCTCACTATTCTCTAAACCCTCAAGCATTCTCTAAACCCACCAGCATTCTCTTAACCCCTCACTATTCTCTAAACCCTCAAGCATTCTCTAAACCCACAAGCATTCTCTAAACCCACAAGCATTCTCTAAACCCTCAAGCATTCTCTAAACCCACAAGCATTCTCTAAACCCACCAGCATTCTCTAAACCCCTAACTATTCTCTAAACCCTCAAGCATTCTCTAAACCCACAAGCATTCTCTAAACCCACAAGCATTCTCTAAACCCTCAAGCATTCTCTAAACCCACAAGCATTCTCTAAACCCACAAGCATTCTCTAAACCAACAAGCATTCTCTAAACCCCTCACTATTCTCTAAACCCACAAGCATTCTCTTAACCCCTCACTTGCATTCTCTAAACCCACAAGCATTCTCTAAACGCGAAAGCACTTTCTCAACCCACAACCATTCTCTAAACCCACCAGCATTTTCTAAACCCACAAGCATTCTCTAAACCCTCCAGCATTTTCTAAACCCACAAGCATTCTCTAAACCCTCCAGCATTTTCTAAACCCACAAGCATTCTCTAAACCACTCACTTGCATTTAAACAATCTCTACAACCTCCATCTGAGTTCAAACCTTCTCTCCACCTCCACCTGTGATCAAACCTTCTCTCCACCTCCACCTGTGTTCAAACCCTCTCTCCAACTCCATCTGTGTTCAAACCTTCTCTCCACCTCCACCTGTGTTCAAAATTTCTCTTCACCTCCATCTGTGTTCAAACCCTCTCTCCAACTCCATCTGTGTTCAAACCTTCTCTCCATCTCCATCTATGTTCAAACCTGTCCACCTCCACCTGTGTTCAAACTTTCTCTTCACCTCCATCTGTGTTCAAACCTTCTCTCCAACTCCATCTGTGTTCAAACCTTCTCTCCACCTCCATCTGTGTTCAAACCTTCTCTCCACCTCCATCTGTGTTCAAACCTTCTCTCCACCTCCATCTGTGTTCAAACCTTCTCTCCACCTCCATCTGTGTTCAAACCCTCTCTCCACCTCCATCTGTGTTCAAACCTTCTCTCCACCTCCACCTGTGTTCAAACCCTCTCTCCAACTCTATCTGTGTTCAAAACTTCTCTATACCTCCATCTGTGTTCAAAACTTCTATTCACCTCCATCTGTGTTCAAACCTTCTCTCCACCTCCACCTGTGTTCAACCCTTCTCCCTATAGTTTACTTGTATTCCACCCTCTCTACTCTTCAATGGTATATACCTTCTATCATCCCTTGACTCTTCATTAAAAAACTATGCAGAAATCATTTTATACTTAATCAGTTAAATAGTAACTAAATCTTCCTGCCTGAGATTATTATGAAATAGCTACTTTTGCAGTAGGACTTGTTTGTATGGTCTCTTAGGGTGTGTCCTACTTCATGTAGTCAGAAAATGTGTGACAAATGTGTTACTAATATGTGTACATATTGTAGATCGTTTTGGACCAATTTTTAATCTTGGGTTTATTACTTCTGTCACTGTAATTGTTAAAGAACAGATTGAGTGCTACAACCAAACAGATGTTTACAGTTCCTTGTGTTTTATTGGGTGTGGTTTGTAGTAAATTTTAATCTGGTTTATTGTCAGTAAATTGTGGGGTATGTATATCCTAATTTTCACCTTCCCTAATAACCAGCAGGCCAGCTATCCTGGAGTGTTACTGTAGAAACCAGATTCTCACAAGCAGGCTGTCCTGTTGTTCAAACACATCACTATAAATTTAACAATCTGAAATAAATGTTGAGGAAATTGTTACCTTTTTCAAAATCTACGATGAAAAATTTTCTGGCAATTTTCAAACAGCTGAATTTAAACAACAGGTGTGTGTCGAAGTAGGATCATTGACCAATAGTACCAGTGTGAGACTATCTCCACACAAGTAACACATATTTGTCACAGTTTTTATTAAAGGATTAACCTATATCACAAGATTCTCTCCCCTCATGTTACCAGACAGATACTAAATCTATCAAAGGAAGATGTTAATGACCAAAATCTATGTCAACATTATATTTTTAAAGTCTCTGAGTTCAGTAAATTGGAAATTCCTAATTATACTGGAACCTAGTGTTTCGATGACATTTATTTGTCTAGACACAGAATTTCTCCCTTTCCTGGTTAGTGGTAAATGTAAAAAGGTTCCGTGTTAAACGTGTTATATAAGACAACTTCAAAGAAACTTCATAATGTGGTTTCTTTACAAGAGCTGTGTTTTGAATCTTTAAGTTTCTGATTAGTTATAAATATGTATGTTTATCATGTCAGTCAGTTTCAGATAATATATATATAATACACACTTGAACCGATAGCCTTTGAGAAACTGTGACCAGATAAGGTAATACAATATTATTTTAGACTTTTTCATATAAAAATTTGACCAGATGTACAGTTAATTATATGCATGTTTTTTCCAATGAAAATGTAGTTGGATAATTCACTGTACATGTTTACCACAAGATGTAATCGTACACACTGCCTTAAAGTTTGTGTCACTATAACCCATATATTCCTATAAGTTTGTGACTTGTTACGGTTGCTGTATACATTTTTAAGTAATGACAATATACCTGTTTGGTTTCACATCCTCAAAGTTTCTTACTAAAGAACGGAAGCTGTAACTACTGCCTAAAAGTTTGTGACAGTATGAAGTCTACTGCCTTGGTTTCACATCCTCAAAGTTTCTTACTAAAGAACGGAAGCTGTAACTACTGCCTAAAAGTTTGTGACAGTATGAAGTCTACTGCCTTGGTTTCACATCCTCAAAGTTTCTTACTAAAGAACGGAAGCTGTAACTACTGCCTAAAAGTTTGTGACAGTATGAAGTCTACTGCCTTGGTTTCACATCCTCAAAGTTTCTTACTAAAGAACGGAAGCTGTAACTACTGCCTAAAAGTTTGTGACAGTATGAAGTCTACTGCCTTGGTTTCCCATCCTCAAAGTTTCTTACTAAAGAACGGAAGCTGTAACTACTGCCTAAAAGTTTGTGACAGTATGAAGTCTCCTGCCTTGGTTTCACATCCTCAAAGTTTCTTACTAAAGAACGGAAGCTGTAACTACTGCCTAAAAGTTTGTGACAGTATGAAGTCTACTGCCTTGGTTTCACATCCTCAAAGTTTCTTACTAAAGACTAGAAGCTGAAACTACTGCCTAAAAGTCCTAAAAGTTTGTGACAATATGAGTTTACTGCCTTGGTTTCACATCCTCAAAAGTTTCCTCCTAAAGACCGGAAGCTGTAGCTACTGCCTACAAGTTTGTGACAATATAAAGTTTACTGTGTGTCAGACAATACATAAACTTGGCTGTATATCAGGACTTCCATAAAAACTACATTAATTTACAAATTCTCGTCTAGGAAGATTGTGGGACGTGATATGCATACCTTTGTTTCCTCAATGGGATGAGATTTCCATATGACTGTATAACTGGAGCTGATACAGGTATCCTGTTTCCAACGATTCTCATAAATGTCCACAACCAATTTCTGTAAATCCTGTGCCTCACTCACAAACAATACCTCGTGACACAGAGCTCCTGTCAGGAATTAGCAAGCACTGATGGCTAATCCTGATACCGTAATACATCTAGATCCTACACCAATCATCCATACCTTTCTCACATTCTAATCAAGTCACAAACACAAATCTCATCACCATTTTACATAACAAAACACTAAACGGACACAAACAAAAGAAAGATGTAAATTCCTCAGTGAATTAATGTGAAGAGCTGTCCATAATTCACCCAAGAAAAGAAACCAAACACCTCCTAGGATGATGGAATCCACTTTTTAGATGCAAATACTAGTTTCACAAAAGAATTTTCAAGTGTTAATACAAGTGCTTAGGAGACAATATTGACTCAATAATATTTTCAACAGAAATTGGTTTCCCTGAAGCAAAATTTCAAGTATTAATATGCAGGTGTTATATTGAAAATATTTTCACACAATCGGGATTGTCTGTGACACATAAAAGTCCAAGAGTGAGGCACTTGACAGAAGGTAATGACACATAGTGCCTATTGTACCTCCCTCGGAATTTGACATGAATGCCCACAGTCACACTGACAATGACATAGAGATTTCTGCTTCTTTTTTTAATCAAAACATTACATTATCTTTTCAAAAATAGCAGATAAACAGATTCTCAACAGGTGTGACATTCTCTATAACAAGACTTGCATCCTAGGTATTAGTAATTTAAGTCCGGTTATCAAATTGTTCTCCTTCAACAGCAAAAACTATTTCATATTAACTTGAGCATAATTGACCTTTCACCTTGACCTTTCATACCTGACCTCTGTGTGACATTAAAATTGTGAAATTCTTCCCTCAAGAAGCTGATCATCAACGAATTACATGATCATAAAGCAATGAGAGCACAAACTGTAGGAATAATTTAGCTCCCACTTATAATTCCCAGTGTTAACGCACAGCCATCAGTAAGTAGGGGATAAGAGATAGCAACAACAAGCTTCCTGTAGTTTAGTGAATCACATATAATTGCTAGCTTCTTCTAACAGATAACACTTTAATTGGCTTTAAAATATCATTCAAGAATCTAAAGGTACAGAAATTAACATTTAAAAAATTGTGTGTATGTCCTGGATGAATGATCAGTACAACAACAGCATGAGAAATTATCAGGATAGATGTAAGTAAAATACATAACACGGGGTACAGATGTATGTAAAATACATAACACAGGGTACAGATGTATGTAAAATACATAACACAGGGTACAGATGTATGTAAAATACATAACACAGGGTACAGATGTATGTAAGATACATAACACAGGGTACAGATGTAAAATACATCATAACACAGGGTACAGATGTAAAATACATCATAATACAGGGTACAGATGTAAAATACATCACAACACATGGTACAGATGTATGTAAAATACATCATAACACAGGGTACAGATGTATGTAAAATACATCATAACACAGGGTACAGATGTATGTAAAATACATCATAACACAGGGTACAGATGTATGTAAAATACATAACACAGGGTACAGATGTATGTAAAATACATAACACAGAGTACAGATGTATGTAAAATACATAACACAGGGTACAGATGTATGTAAAATACATAACACAGGGTACAGATGTATGTAAGATACATAACACAGGGTACAGATGTAAAATACATCATAACACAGGGCACAGATGTAAAATACATCATACCACAGGGTACAGATGTATGTAAAATACATCATAACACAGGGTACAGATGTATGTAAAATACATCATAACACAGGGTACAGATGTATGTAAAATACATAACACAGAGTACAGATGTATGTAAAATACATCATAACACAGGGTACAGATGTATGTAAAATACATAACACAGGGTACAGATGTAAAACACATAACACAGGGTACAGATGTAAAATACATAACACAGGGTACAGATGTAAAATACATCATAACACAGGGTACAGATGTATGTAAAATACATAACACAGGGTACAGATGTATGTAAAATACATCATAACACAGGGTACAGATGTATGTAAAATACATCATAACACAGGGTACAGATGTAAAATACATCATAACACAGGGTACAGATGTATGTAAAATACATAACACAGGGTACAGATGTATGTAAAATACATCATAACACAGGGTACAGATGTATGTAAAATACATAACACAGGGTACAGATGTATGTAAAATACATCATAACACAGGGTACAGATGTATGTAAAATACATCATAACACAGGGTACAGATGTAAAATACATCATAACACAGGGTACAGATGTAAAATACATCATAACACAGGGTACAGATATAAAATACATCATAACACAGGGTACAGATGTAAAATACATCATAACACAGGGTACAGATGTATGTAAATTACATCATAACACAGGGTACAGATGTAAGTAAAATACATAACACAGGGTACAGATGTATGTAAAATACATCACAAAACAGGGTACAGATGTATGTAAAATACATCATAACACAGGGTACAGATGTAAAATACATTATATCACAGGGTACAGATGTAAAATACATCATAACACAGGGTACAGATGTAAAATACATCATAACACAGGGTACAGATGTATGTAAAATACATCATAACACAGGGTACAGATGTATGTAAAATACATAACACAGAGTACAGATGTATGTAAAATACATCATAACACAGGGTACAGATGTATGTAAAATACATAACACAGGGTACAGATGTAAAACACATAACACAGGGTACAGATGTAAAATACATAACACAGGGTACAGATGTAAAATACATCATAACACAGGGTACAGATGTATGTAAAATACATAACACAGGGTACAGATGTATGTAAAATACATCATAACACAGGGTACAGATGTATGTAAAATACATCATAACACAGGGTACAGATGTAAAATACATCATAACACAGGGTACAGATGTATGTAAAATACATCACAAAACAGGGTACAGATGTATGTAAAATACATCATAACACAGGGTACAGATGTAAAATACATTATATCACAGGGTACAGATGTAAAATACATCATAACACAGGGTACAGATGTAAAATACATCATAACACAGGGTACAGATGTATGTAAAATACATCATAACACAGGGTACAGATGTATGTAAAATACATAACACAGAGTACAGATGTATGTAAAATACATCATAACACAGGGTACAGATGTATGTAAAATACATAACACAGGGTACAGATGTAAAACACATAACACAGGGTACAGATGTAAAATACATAACACAGGGTACAGATGTAAAATACATCATAACACAGGGTACAGATGTATGTAAAATACATAACACAGGGTACAGATGTATGTAAAATACATCATAACACAGGGTACAGATGTATGTAAAATACATCATAACACAGGGTACAGATGTAAAATACATCATAACACAGGGTACAGATGTATGTAAAATACATAACACAGGGTACAGATGTATGTAAAATACATCATAACACAGGGTACAGATGTATGTAAAATACATCATAACACAGGGTACAGATGTATGTAAAATACATCATAACACAGGGTACAGATGTATGTAAAATACATCATAACACAGGGTACAGATGTAAAATACATCATAACACAGGGTACAGATGTAAAATACATCATAACACAGGGTACAGATATAAAATACATCATAACACAGGGTACAGATGTAAAATACATCATAACACAGGGTACAGATGTATGTAAATTACATCATAACACAGGGTACAGATGTAAGTAAAATACATAACACAGGGTACAGATGTATGTAAAATACATCACAAAACAGGGTACAGATGTATGTAAAATACATCATAACACAGGGTACAGATGTAAAATACATTATATCACAGGGTACAGATGTAAAATACATCATAACACAGGGTACAGATGTAAAATACATCATAACACTGGGTACAGATGTATGTAAAATATCTTGGATAAAACTTGTTTGAATTTATTTGATGAACATAAGAATTTTGACTGTTACTCTATATCAGGGTCTTTGGACAGTTCTCACTTTGAAAACCACCATGATATTACTGACTTTATATAGTATATGACTAAAAACTATGTTAAATGTTATTTCCATGTGTATTACATAACTGGATAACATGATAGTGTCATACATTCAGCCATCTTTCTTGACTAGTATTTTATGTAGTATGTGATGTCAACAGTTGAAAAGAGTTATGTTTTCACCTCAACCTTAAACTAATACCTGTTATATGTACGGTACCCACAGAAAGTGGTGCAAAATCTGTCATGAAGACGTATCCAAGCTTACTTTTGGGGATTTCTACAGTAGAGATTGAGCGTGTTCTAATTTTGGACCTCTTAATTTCACCATCTATTTCATATATAGAACATGTAATGGCTAATTTCTTTTGCAATTAAAATCTTTGTATCATTTCAAGGACAAACACTTTTGTTGATGTCTGGTCCACATAACAACAAGCATATTTTTATCTAAGTGTGAAATTGAATAAATCAAACATTCCACCAGTATCTGAAGTTATACAAGTTCTTTGTGTTAAGCTATATAACAGGGCCTTGAGAAATCCTTGATAATTCAGAAATTGTGATGTTTTACAGTTTAAATTTGGAAGTCTCCCTCCTAATCAAAGGTACACATGGTCATGATATCATTGTAATTGCTCACGAAGTTTTCAAAGCCAAGAACCTGCAAAGTCATGCTAAATATTTATTTTTGCAACAGAGGTATTTTTAAGAACTTTCTTTTAAAGATCTAATACAAAAATTTCGACATCATATTGGCACAGTATTAAAAAGGTTCCTTAATGACATCAGCTGTCGCTAACATGGATATGTATACCTTCATTATACCCCACAAAAATCGCACCTTCAGTCCATATTAAATAAGTTTTTATAAACGTACACCCAGAACAAATCAAGCCTCTGTGTACAAGTCTCATTCTTCATGTCTTGCATTCATACCCTGAAGTCCATGCAGTGAATTCAAACATTTGTTTGAACTAGACATTGATGTTGAATGTACAGTATAGAAGATATATTGAACAGTAACGAACTTTACATCACTCACATCCTCATGTTATTAAAGAAGATTGAATTTTTTTGTTAAATTACTGGAGATGTGACATCACATTTGAATAGGTATCGCATAAACTCAACCCATGATGATCATGCAATTTGAACAAAAAAATCCTTTTTTATCTTTTTCATGGTTTCAATGAAGATCTATAAAGAAACATGACCATGTCTGTAGAAAGCTACCAATAATAAAGCCTGCTGAATAAGTTAAAACTCTCATCAGAAATAATGGCTGGTTCCTGAGTTGTTTTTTTTTATCCCTTTTGCCACAGCACAGTAAGAATATACAAATTGCCTTCTGTTGTCTGTTCTTTTGCCACAGCACAGTAGAATATACAAATTGCCTTCTGTTGTCTGTTCTTTTGCCACAGCGCAGTAGAATATACAAATTGCCTACTGTTGTCTGTTGTATCAACAAACTTGGGTCAACATACTGGTTACCACATCGTCAGAAAGGTATGTCTTATATTCAGATGCAGCTTATATATGTGGATCAAATTGAAAGAATAATTGTACAAACTATTCCTGCAGCTCACACTCGGGTGCGGTTTACAACCCAGAAAATATGGACTGATTATGTTCCAAACTTCAGGAGATGCTCTTCTGTCCCAATTTATTTCAGACACTAAATGATGGACATACTTGGATACTTTCTGACAGAAAAACATTGTTATAAATTTATCTAGTGTTGGTTTGTTGATAGATAGATACAACTAAAAGAAAAACAATAGATCCATGCACTGTAGCAGTGACATTATATATATATATATATATGTGTGTGTGACAAGTATTCAAGTATTACAAGTATTACAATGTACCTACAATGTATGACAATGTATTCATTGTATAACAATGTATTTGCAATGTTTGATAATGTATTCCTTGTATGTATCTACCATGTAACAATGTATCAATGACAATATATTTATTGTGATATATAACAATGTTATTCATGGCAATATAAAAATTCAAGGCTACAAAATCAAGATTAAACAATTTCAATTTAAATGTTGAAACATAAAATAATTTCCCCAATTTATCAGATCTGTTAAAGAAATTAAGGTCGGCATCGGGATTTTAATTATAAAGTTATGCAAGACCAATGACTTGAGCTACTACATGTTTTCACAGCAAACAACTTTACATTATTTGTTAGTTTTTAACACCAACCACTTTACTTCAAATCCTGTCTCCTACTAATCACAAGAGCAACTGATGTGAAAATATGTTAGTTCAGAACGTCTTTAATATCTGTTTGACCCTCTATATAAGGCTGAATGAAATCACCTTTTGATAAAATCATTCTTTTTCAGACCTCTGATGAAATAATGTAAGTCCTATTTGATGCACTGAAAACTATTTTTACACTTTCTCATTTTGACATGTTGAATTTCGAAGGCTGTCAGAAGAGTGAACAAGATTGCTGTAGTTTGTAACAAGGAGACTCAAGGGGCTCATCTAGGTGATCAAAATCATCAACTCCAATTTGTGGCCATTAGGAGTCGAACATTTTTGTTTCAAACAAAACCAGTGAGTGCTAGATAAATTTGACACTGTGATCATAAGTATCTGATTTTATGCAAGAAACACTCAATCAGAGTCATTTGAGGGGAAAAATAAAATCCCTGTACCAGGTAATGTTGTAATTTTATAGATTTAATATCATATTACCTATCTAGAACAAAACATTGGTGTCGATCAACACTTCACATGGCCGTGCTGTCAGTACAAAAATGCACAGCGATTAACTGATCAAACAAGACCGTCTTGAGTAAGTTTTTAATATTCCACATGTACATACTGCCTATACAATTTTCATTCCAACTTTGGTTTCCCCTGCACTTCTGATCCTATTAACATGCTTCTTCACTTTAATGAACAGATCTGTACATGTGAACATCAAGGACTCCACAAACCATACATCAATAGATTTCTTTTTTATCTTAAAGCTGAAAACACTCTACAACATTACTACCACCCCACGCCTCCTGAAAGTGACAGAAGTATTGTCAATTGTACAGACAACAGTGACATCCTAGCCTCCTGGACCGTTAACACATATCATCTGTTAATATCATGTTTTGCTTATTATCAAGCTTATGTTTAAGAAATGTGAAGTGACTTTAAGTTGAGTTTACTGTATATCTTTTTACTGAAGATGATTTTCCACCATTAACATATTTCTTCTTCATGTCTTCATGATTATGTTGACATGTTGGTATTTTCTTCTTGTTTTTATATAGCATATAAGATCACGTTTTCCAGGGGTTTCTGCTCTGAGCAGAACTTTCTGAAAATTGGGAAAAATTTTAATTGTGCTATCAATTAGTTTACTACCTGATGGTTGTATAAAGTTCCTTCAAAATGAGACTTCAGCGATGCAACTCAACAAAGAGCAATAAAGAGAGCAAGCTGTCTTACAGTATTAAGTACAAGTAAGACAGCAACAAATGTATAACTACGGCCATGTACATTGCAACCGTATACATGATATGGTTTTTCAGAATCAATAAAGCCAACAAAAAACCTTTGTCTTAGTCTGGTCACAGATTGAGACCATTGATCCAAACTACCTATAATAACAAAATACTTTCAACATTACGCTATAACTAAGATGGCTGTCACGGTCAATTCAGCCTCACAACACATCCCTATACTGGTACAAAGATACTTACTGTTACATTCACACAGATACCCAACTTCCCTATTCTGTCAGGTTGCTGGTGCAATATGTCCGGATTGAAATTTGTTAAATCCAAGTTTCATCAATATCTTAGAAGCAATGTTCCACTTCTACATTTAGAATACAAAATTTGGATTATAATTATCCTACATGTTTAGTAGAAACATAGTACAGGGCCTTAAACCAATACTTCATCAAAGTGATCAACTCTTCAGACCAAACGAAATGGCCATGTACAAAATGACATCCTCTTTATTAGAGACATAAAAAACTTCCCAACACCAAACCAGCTGTATGTCCACAGTGATTTAATTATACTAAAACTGCTTCTGAATAGTAATTAAATGGAAAACTTTTTCTTCAAACGATACTAACTCAAAGCTTAATAAGTACAAAAAGGCTTGAGCAATTATCTTGAACTGTTCCAGAGCACTGCTCCAGAAAATCTGAAATTTGTGATGAGGGTTATCTGTTTTCATGGTAACAGAAAAAAGTCAGCTAGGGTTTTAAACTAATATAAACAGAAAGTTTTGTAGAGTTTAAAGGCATGATTTCAAAGTCATAGTCCTGAAAGGAAAGTTAACACTAATTTCGTGTTTTTTTTACAATGTTTCCATGGTAATAGAATAAATATAAAAAATGAAATGTCATCAATAACAAAAGGCACAACATGGGCTTTAACCTAATATATACAGAAGGTTTGTTAAGTTGAGTTGAAAAGTTTTGAAGCCGGAAAAGCCCTTGGACGGACAGACAGATGAAAGCACAGACACATAGACATACACACGCGCCGAGCCCAAACTGATATCCCCTGCAAATGCATTTCACAGGGGATAAAAAATTGGAAACATTGATGTAGTGTTGTAAAGGGTAAGTTCATTTTCCTGATCAATGAACATACTACTCCATGAAATATATTGATTACTGGCTACTCATATGTATACTAAAAGACTAACTGATCATCCAACACAGGACTGGTTCAGATGTCATCTTAATCATCAAACACGGGACTGGTTCAGATGTCATCTCAATCATCCAACACAGGACTGGTTCAGATGTCATCTTAATCATCCAACACAGGACTGGTTCAGATGTCATCTTAATCATCAAACAGGGGACTGGGTTCAGATGTCATCTTAATCATCCAACACAGGACTGGGTTCAGATGTCATCTTAATCATCCAACACAGGACTGGGTTCAGATGTCATCTTAATCATCAAACACGGGACTGGTTCAGATGTCATCTTAATCATCCAACACAGGACTGGTTCAGATGTCATCTTAATCATCCAACACAGGACTGGTTCAGATGTCATCTTAATCATCAAACAGGGGACTGGTTCAGATGTCATCTTAATCATCCAACACAGGACTGGTTCAGATTTCATCTTAATCATCCAACACAGGACTGGGTTCAGATGTCATCTTAATCATCCAACACAGGACTGGTTCAGATGTCATCTTAAACATCCAACACAGGACTGGTTCAGATGTCATCTTAGTAAGTGCCAACATCACCAGGAAAAGAGTAACTTCCTTTAAAGCGAAGTCATATATGATATACATGTATCACTAAATTCCCATATATGGTCATGCCGAGAAGTTCCATGGTAAATCTTTTATAAACGTCACTAACAAGGGCAACCAACTGCTTTCTAATACATCTGTACAGCCAGAGCAGAGCTGGCAAAGGGAACTTACACAGGCAGAACTGGGCTTATATACGGAACAATATGGCTAAATTAATACTGGAAAAGCAAGTCAATATTAGATAGGCAAAGTTAAACTTTCAACATAAATATTCCACAGAGATTTTCACCTGAATGCCACAATTAAATGATGTTACAATATACTATTTGTTGGAGTAGGATTGCTATAGGTAAGTAATGATTTTACTCCGTAAGTAATTCATTCAGTGTAAGTTAAGATCCCGCCACCTTCGGTAGAGATCATTCAGTAACTCCACATCTGTATAGGTGAATCCGTTTTTCAATTCTGGCAACATTTCAAATTGGACAGAAGCTTTCTATATTGCACCTCAATGAGTGGATTTGTGAACACTGAACTATAGGGCTATAGGATGTATTTATTACCTATGTTGTCTGTGTAAATACATATATAAAAAACATTATCAATATTAACTACATCTTCAGATTTGGGCACTCTGAATACAGAAAATCAAACCGGTATGAAATCCCCCTCAACAACAAGTTGCTAGTTACCAGTGACAAAGTTCGTTTTCAATATTCCCAAGCTGTTTTTCCTCATGGATTATCAGAGTTCTATTCATCTGATCTGCTTACATACGCATCACAATTTATTGCGATAGAGAAATATCAGTGAGCATGCACAAAGGGCTTTGTCCGATCTGATACATTCCTTATTCAGTCAACATCATGACCGTGAGGTAGAACGGTGCAGCCACATGTATTATTTTCAATAAAATTCTCACCGGGGATCCTGAATTAATCTAACATTTGATTCCGTCAGAAATGTCACTGGAGCAATATAGTGTGTGTTTACCTATACCCAGTGTGTGAAGGGTAACTTTGTATAGGAAATAGTATGTATATTGTCGTCGTGTCACGGTAATCCTAATAAAGCTACAGTCAGACTTATTACAATCGCATACGATCACATACAATGTAGACATAATTAGCTATGAATATTTTAACTCCTGTAACAACTGCAAAATGGTACCAATTTATGACATCAGATCAGTTCAATAGAGGGCACAGATGGGAGGGTTACATTTACCACTCCACAAACACAAAATATTTTACCGGTATAGTAAAATGTAATGACCAACATTTATCACTGTACAGTAACACCATCATATCTCTTATATTTTATCACTGTTCAGTGAAACCTTGATATAAAACACTTATCATTGTACAGTCATTCAGAATTTATCAAACTTGTTAAATAATTTGATATGTCACAAGCCTTTAGGCTGGCAATCACAATATATCAAATTATTCAATGTGTTTAATAAGTTCCATATTACATTGACACGAGAGTTAAACTTTATTTATGTAATCTGTTTTTTTAGAGGAAAAAATGAAAACTCTGAAATTAATTTCCCTATATGTCATGCTTACTTCTACGCGGATGGTAATTCCTCACTTCCGAGACAATCATCTATGACATCACAACAGTGTAATTACACAGGTATCTTAGAATATTTATGGCCGTAAGACAGGGCAGGCTAATTATGCTGTAATGTCCCTTTTTAAATCAAAGTACTATGTCCATTTATTAAACGTCCCTTGTCTCTTTAGAGAAATACTTGACATCATCACAACATATCCCTGGATATCTCATACAATGGCTCCCATTTCCTTTGTTATTTCACTTTATCTAATTTTCAAGGTAATTTTCTGATATCAACTTTCAAATTTCTTCAAATGACTATGCACTATTGCCAAAGATCTTTATAAACTTGATGAACAACACATGACAGCAGACGACAAGACTTAAACATACTTTAAATGAAATCTAATCAAGACGATACTATATTTGTTTGAAGAGTTCTTACAAAACATAAAAGTTACAACTATATTAGTTCCTTTCCAAGTCCCATCAGTTTTGACCATCACTGTGTAGCTAGGTAGAACTGAGGAGAAAAGGTTATCACACAAGGAGATGATCAATATTTATCAAAGAACTTGTTTCCCAGCAGTGCACACCAACTATCTAAACCTATTTCTGTGTGTCAAGGTGAGAGCAAGTGTAAATCCCCTCCTGGTGAGGTCATCAGCACACTCTAGGGCCATATCTTACGTACACTAAACACCTTTAATGTGCAATGTGTACAGGTACAGTGCCAGGTGTTAGATAACTGTGGCAAAGAAATAAGAATCTGACCAATTCCCAAGAGATTGTGTTAAGTTAGCTCCAGGACATCCACAACAATGAAAATCTACCATCATATTGCATTATATACTACCACACCAACTTTGTACATTTATATCAAAGGTAGCTAGACAAATACCCCGGTGAGTTCAGACAATAGATATCTTGTTTTTGTGTGAAAATTCATAATTGTATTGAGTTTACACAATGTTAACGACAAAGGTAGCCTAAGTACAGCTTATCTAACATTGATCTGTTGTGTGTAACATCAAACAAATACATACTTCATTTAAAATTTCATGTTTGAGTTAAATTTTTTGAAAACAAAATCATGATCAATTATTGAACCAAATTTTCCTAAAATTAAAAGAGTTTAAAACCCTATTAAGACAGCCTGTCCTGTAACTGTCAGAATTGAGATCCTGGTATGCGGTAAGTCACTAGATTATCTAATTACAGGGTGATGGGGTATTTCCTCTAATTAATAATTCACACCCAAACAATCTTTCCATAATAAGCAAATTATTGGTGCCCTACCGTGAAGGTTGGCAGTGAGTATCCTCTTACACAGCATGCTTTCCAAAAAATAGGTTCAATAACACAAGCCAGCTTGATCTTATAGGACTGCACCACTACAACAGAGGGTCAGGCGAGACTCACTGAGTAGACGATAAAGTATTATCTACCACATAAAAAGTCTTTAACTGTGAGAAATCTCAGAAATCAGGTGTATATTGTGTCACTGTAATTAAGTTGAAAGATCCTTTAATTTTTTTTCACTCTGTAATCAAAATAGTCTTACCTAACCAAGCGTGCTGTTTAGATTCTCTACCTAACTTTTGTACACCTTATTTTCAAATACTTAAGAGATAACGATAGTGTTCAAATATCTTCCACTTTGTGAACATATATGTTATACAGGGTGTTGGGAAATATACCTTGTATCAGTGAATTAACACAATGGTCGATGTATTGATGGCCAGGTACAAAAGATTAACACAATCAGCTGTGACAATCACCAGGATCCAAATAAAATAGGACAAGTATGGATTTCTTGAGACAAAGAGAAACAGAATCCGATACTAGGGACCACAGAGATGGAGAGGTGTGTGTTATACTGTTAAAGATTAAGACCTTTCAGCTTGACTATAAATTACTCCAAACTGTCAGTATAGATACAAGCAACAACAATGTTCAGTATGTGTTTTTTTCTGGCTTTTTTTCTTACTATTATTTTGCAGCAGATTTTGACATCTTAGTGACAGAAAGCATTGGGAACATGCTAAGAATTTTGTTTCTATCCGTAATCATACATCAGATGTCGATATGGTTTTTTGAACGGCATAACCTCCTCTAAACATATCATCACCAAATCAGATCGGCCAGTTTTAAAGTCACTTCCAGTATGTCGATTTACCTGTTCATTAGATTTGCTCTACATACCCTTCATGCATATCCCATATTCAATCACATTTCTTTTCCTTTCAAATCAACCAAATTTTTTTTTTTCCAACTCCATATATATAATTGGCTATTAAAACACTATATTCAGTATTTTTCTGACATCTTATTCCACCACAGCCCAGACTCCACCACTCAATAAGATGATTACACTTTACGAAAGTCATTTCCCTCATCTACAATTCTAAAATCTAAATTTGTGTAAACATGTAAAATAAAACTTACGCTATTTTGTAATTTTGGGGGGAAAAAAATAAAAAAAGAATACTTTTCATCAACCTTGTTTACCTGCATATTCCTGAATAGTTAATTTCCAAGGGATCACCTAGATTATACATCAACAAATCTTTTACTCTAAAAATCTATAGACCTGACGACTGCCATATGATTAATGTATTGTGGCGATCAAGCTGCGAACAGGATATCTAATCCTATTCATAAATTGTGTGGTGGATAATTACAGACAAGCTGTACAAAATAGATAGTTGTCGTAGCTGCTCTATAAATAGTCTGCACCACGAGATATTATGTTTGACAAACCAAATGAAAACATTTTGTAAATACCTAACAGGAAAACTTTATACCACCAATACACATACCTGTCATTACTGCCTATGTACTGTACTTCATCATATGTTTGTAGAAATATAGAGTACAGGTGGTCTTACCAGCCTCAGCTAGAGGGAATTTCACTTTAGATGAGCAGTAGAGTGTCCAGCTAGAGACCAAACAGTCACTAGTTCAAACCCCAGCATTTCATTACTCCTTTTTACTACAGATTTGCAGCGTAGAAGTTGAGAGTACAGGCCACCTTACTTAGACATGGCTAGTAGGAATTCTCCTTCAGTCGAGCAGTAGAATGTCCAGACACCAAAGTGTCACTAGTTCAAACCTCAGCATTGCAGTGTTTTTCATTACTTTTTCTATTCTATGTTGTCACCTGTATTTCACCTGTATGTCAGTGATAGATAATTGTTAAGTCTTTCTCTGATAGATCTACACTTTTAATCAACTTCTGCTGAAAAACACAGAATTATATGTAGTGATATATAACTTCATTTTGTATACTTGTGGATAATTAAAATTAGTGTGGATAGAAAACTTTAAACTTCCATCCTTCCAGAAATTAAATTATTAATATAAGGCAGTGATCATAGGAGGATGTGATAGCTAAATTAGTAGAGCACAGGTATGTGGTTCAATCCTTATACCCAAAGGTGGTGTGTTTCTCACCAAAATCGTTGACTGTACTGTGGCCACTGAAGAGTCACCAACAACACTGTACTGTGGCCACTGGAGAGTCACCAACAACACTGTACTGTGGCCACTGGAGAGTAACCAACAACACTGTACTGTGGCCACTGAAGAGTCACCAACAACACTGTACTGTGGCCACTGGAGAGTCACCAACAACACTGTACTGTGGCCACTGGAGGGTCACCAACAACACTGTACTGTGGCCACTGAAGAGTCACCAACAACACTGTACTGTGGCCACTGAAGAGTCACCAACAACACTGTACTGTGGCCACTGGAGGGTCACCAACAACACTGTACTGTGGCCACTGAAGAGTCACCAACAACACTGTACTGTGGCCACTGAAGAGTCACCAACAACACTGTACTGTGGCCACTGGAGGGTCACCAACAACACTGTACTGTGGCCACTGGAGAGTCACCAACAACACTGTACTGTGGCCACTGGAGAGTCACCAACAACACTGTACTGTGGCCACTGGAGAGTCACCAACAACACTGTACTGTGGCCACTGAAGAGTCACCAACAACACTGTACTGTGGCCACTGGAGAGTCACTAACAACACTGTACTGTGGCCACTGAAGAGTAACCAACAACACTGTACTGTGGCCACTGGAGAGTCACTAACAACACTGTACTGTGGCCACTGGAGAGTCACTAACAACACTGTACTGTGGCCACTGGAGAGTAACCAACAACACTGTACTGTGGCCACTGAAGAGTCACCAACAACACTGTACTGTGGCCACTGGAGAGTAACCAACAACACTGTACTGTGGCCACTGAAGAGTCACCAACAACACTGTACTGTGGCCACTGGAGAGTCACCAACAACACTGTACTGTGGCCACTGGAGAGTCACCAACAACACTGTACTGTGGCCACTGGAGAGTGTACTGTGGCCACTGAAGAGTCACCAACAACACTGTACTGTGGCCACTGGAGAGTCACTAACAACACTGTACTGTGGCCACTGAAGAGTAACCAACAACACTGTACTGTGGCCACTGGAGAGTCACTAACAACACTGTACTGTGGCCACTGGAGAGTCACTAACAACACTGTACTGTGGCCACTGGAGAGTAACCAACAACACTGTACTGTGGCCACTGAAGAGTCACCAACAACACTGTACTGTGGCCACTGGAGAGTAACCAACAACACTGTACTGTGGCCACTGAAGAGTCACCAACAACACTGTACTGTGGCCACTGGAGAGTCACCAACAACACTGTACTGTGGCCACTGGAGGGTCACCAACAACACTGTACTGTGGCCACTGGAGAGTAACCAACAACACTGTACTGTGGCCACTGGAGAGTCACCAACAACACTGTACTGTGGCCACTGGAGAGTCATTAACAACACTTTGCTGTGGCCACTGGAGTCACCAACAACACTGTACTGTGGCCACTGGAGAGTCACCAACAACACTGTACTGTGGCCACTGGAGAGTCATTAACAAAGACATACTGTAGTATTACCATCCCATATTGCTCACTCAGGCAACTAATACAAATACAGAAAGTTTGCAGAATGTTTCCACCATCATCGACTATATCATTAACATTGCTAATTTTGTCATCCATGTTCTGATAACTTATTGTCATTGATAAAATGTGTTACCATTGCACTAGCCCTGAAAATTGACAATTTCTGCTTCATTAAAACTTCAGCAAAATTATGGTAATTTCAATCATAGATATTTACAATCGCACCTTGCAAAATTCTGGTCAAAATTAAACAAAATACTCGAAATAGTTTTGTTCCTAGCGATATACAGTCTAAGTGAAGTTAACTTTTAGTTCCACTGAAAGAAGCATTATGTCATTTAATCATTTCAATATTATTTCAAACACAAAACTTGCTTTAATTGTTGGTTACTCGATATTCACCACAAATACAAGACCTTGAAACATTTCCACATTACCCCAAGTAGTATTTATACAGAGGTACAAGGCTTTGGAGTACTTTGGACTACATAAATACTACAATCTTACAGAAGGAATCCTGTAGGAGTTTGATCACTTCTCTACAGGCAGAAGATTCAATTTGAAAATAAATTACCAACTTCTGTGCCTATTGTACACTGGCATGAAAAACGTTTAAAAAATTCATGTTTGCAATTGAGCAACTTATGTAAAGACTGCAATATGTTGCATAATAAAAGTTGTGTGAACTATGAAGGAATCTTTTCTCTGGCTATAAATCCCCAAACAGACATTGTTGTGATTCCAACATGCAATTTGTAGTGTTAAAGGCCGGATCAAAAATATCCATCCCAAGGTGTTCTATAGAACCATATCAGCTCCTTACTATATACCCTGTATTTATTTGGCTGTTTACTTTGCTGACTCATCCCAATTCTATCGATTATTCGTACAGTTGCCTCATGTATCAAATGATTTATAATTTTTTCACACTTTAGGAGATTTAAAAACAATATTGTACAATGATGATGCACAATTTTCCCTACGTATGAGTGAGTGAGAAAGCAGAAATTAGATCTACCCTGACGGAGGTAGTAAAGAACAAAAATAAACAGATACCTTGCACTTCCAACTGGCCAAAAGATAAAGGCAAAGGAAGATTTATATACCTGACGGGATAACTAACTCCTATTTAATTTCATGAAAAATTCCATTTTTTGTCTTTATTTCATCAAATTACAATGTACAAATAAAGCCATAAAATTCAAACTTAATCTGAGAAGAATTACTTGAATTAAACTTCCTAATAATATGTTTATACTACATGTCACATGTGTAGTATATCTGTTGTCCATATATACATGCCTGCAGTTGATCCACTCAATGACGTCCTCACTCAAATTACTTAAAAATTGCTCAAAATAAAATCAAGAGAGCTTTTTAAATACCGTGTTACCACATTTAATAAATTATTTTGAAAATTTCATTTTAAATATTACCTGTTGTGTGTTAAGAACTAAATATGATGTATAAGCCAACTCAGGTCTTGGTCACTGGGAAGTTTTTACATCAGTAAAATAAGTTATATAAAGCCAACTCAGATCTTGGTCACCGGGAAGTTTTTACATCAGTAAAATAAGTTATATAAAGCCAACTCAGATCTTGGTCACCGGGAAGTTTTTACATCAGTAAAATAAGTTATATAAAGCCAACTCTGATCTTGGTCACCAGAAAGTTTTTACATCAGTAAAATAAGCTATATAAAGCCAACTCTGATCTTGGTCACTGGGAAGTTTTTACATCAGTAAAATAAGCTATATTAAGCCAACTCTGATCTTGGTCACTGGGAAGTTACATCAGTTAATAAGAAATTCTAGATACTGACATCAATACAACTTACAGTGATATACATTTCCTTTTTAACTACAGACATCAGTGAACTTTGACCCTTGCTGTCTGATCATTGCCATGTTTGTACTCTATGCTTTATATATCTGCCTACACTAAACATATTCTGTCAACTTTCATACGTTTAACCTCATTATGTATCAGTTCCATTCCAGAGAAAGAATAATAATCAAATTTCAGACATGTCAAATGAGATAAGAAACTGGTTGTATGTAAGTTTACAAATCTTTTGGCTGCAAATACCAACAATTTACATGTCAAATTTCGGGTCTTTATAACAAAATTAATATTCCTGTGTTTCATTTTCTGCAGTTAAAGCTTATAAGGCTTTCATAACACAAACATCAGCTTATAGCAATCGTGAATTTATTTCTTCTGCAACACAGCATGAACTGCAGTCAGTAAATCATACTATTAAGCAGAAAAGTATGTACTCTTAGGTCTAAATGGTGAATTTACCAGGCACCCCGTACATATAAACTTAAATTTGTCTCCTATTGCCAACAGCAAACAACAGAGTAACGAAATCTCCATTGAATTATGGATTTGATTACGAATACATAAATATAATGCGCACGGCCATTTGCAGCCATTTTAACGGGTTTCAAATTTCTCCTTGACAAGAGAATAAAACACGCCAGGAAATTGTCAGGTTTCAAGCATATATAATCCCATCACACAGATATAGAACAAAGTCTGTCAAGGAGTGTGACAGGTTTTACCCATCCAAGGTGACAAGACTGATAATTACCAAAGTAAAACCAATATGACAAGTGGTCCCCTGTCACTGCCCCCTGGTCCCTCCGTACCAACCTCCCCATTACACACCTTTTATTGTGGTACATTTTAACATCCTCTGACCACAACAGTGTAAATTATCTGAAAACAGACTCAACAATTTGTATATAGCTGTATGAAAACCATTTATGGCACCTGGACCAATTCTAATTAAATTTTGAAAGTGCCCTGTGTCCAGCACCCATTAAACTGTGCGACCTTCCAATCATCTGTCCCAATATTTTACACAAATCTAGAACATTAACTCTAATATTTCAACTAGAATCGGGTCATTACCATCGATACACATTTTAAAGTCAGGTGACAATATCTAGATCTTGATTCAAGTCCTAATTTGACAATAAATCAAACAATCGACTCCCGCCTTCAAGGTTATACCAGCTATCAGTCTTCGTCTGAAAGGGCGTGCATGTATCATTGTATATAGTATAACTGGTATCTAAAATGTAATTTGTAAAAAAAAAAAAGAGCAAAAAAACTGGCGTTTCATCTTCAAAAAAATAATCTAGTTTTCTTTCTTACATACATTTAATTATCACATTACATGTACCTTTAGATAAATTTATAGCTATTCGTCTTTCTAATACTATATAGAGTTGATATAAAGGGAAATAAATCTGATGTCTGGGTTACTACACATGAAGTTTTTCATTTCGAAGTTTGAAATTTTGAGGAAACCTTTGCCAAAAAATTTAGTAAAGTTTGCTGGGAAAGATAAAAGTTGTAATCAGAGTAATTATTGAGAGAATTCAAAATGACAAGAAGCAGATCCAGCTCAATACCTTGAATTTTACCATGTCAAGTGCTTATCAAACTAAATTAATACAAACAGAATAGAGATCTATTCTGTAATCTAGGTGATCTAACTGCTTTTCATCTATTGTTGAAATCATCATATTTTCAAGGACAACCTGTAGCATTAGATTTTCCAATTAATCAAAGTGTGAACCAGACAGAAATTCACTGAAATATTTTGACGTTGAATGTATGTGAATCACCAATCTTTAAATGTTATGAGTAAAGATCAATGGACTTTCTTAGAGATGGGTGTGACTGTCTTACTTACCTTGACATAGAATCATCTCTCCTGAGTTAGAAACAAACCAATAGGTATCCATTTCCAGGAATAAGGAGGACCGAGGTTGATCTACCTTCACATATTATAGGGATATTATCAATAATCCACCATATTTAATCATTTTTTGTAACAACAAAACTAAGTTTGCTCCTCCTAATCCTTACATCTCAACCTAGGAAACATTTTGAACAGATGACCACTTCAGATAACTAGTAATGTTTGTAGTAACATAATTGAAGTCAGTTCAGTGATGCTTATTCTATTCTTGTTTCGTTGTGTTAGAAATATACAGAAAATATCATCAACTTATGTTATGTTTACACAGGCCATTAACCTGATAATACTTGGGAAATTATTGAAAAGAATTTTACCTGTTAAGGGAGAAACACATCAGTCCACAACATGTATATACAACTTGCCTTTTAGACTGTAATGAATGTTTCAAGGTGTCACAATTAAGTATTTAATTGTGCAGTAAATTGCTATCAACACATTCTATTGTGTGACAGAATAACTGACCATTGACTGAATAACCTCGTTAATCCTGTCTATACTAGTTAGGCCAGTTCAAGGTCGTTATCAAGGCCACAGTTAATTATCTATTTTGATTGATGTGAACAACAAGTGTTATTGTCAATAGTAAATTAAAGAAAAGTTTTCCCGATACAAGGTAATTAAACAAGGTCTTTCTCTTTATCAATAATTCTACAATATTTTTTTTCATTGAAAAGAAAACATATACAAATATATATATAGCTATGACAACAGTATAAACACACTGTGCTTTTAAAATTTTTAAATTCTATTTTATAGTTGTTGATGTCAACGCCCCCCCTTCCCCACCCCACCCCAACGCCCAGTCCTCTGAGAGTTCTGTTATGGTTAATACATCAAGATATAAATCTAAATTGTCAGTTTTATAACTAACATGACTTCTTGACTTTTCAGTATAGTTTTGACAATGTTTCACAATCTAGATGTCTTGTTTCCAAAACAGTAAGGCAAACTTGATAAAACTAAGGTTCAAATTTCTCTGAAAAAGAATATATACTGGGATCTACCAGAAAGAGGCCCAGGGTGGCTAAATGGAAAATCATAAATATTTTAACAAAAATATGGACCAAATACTCACCCAGTGCAGATATTATGGATGTTGAAGTTTTCTTTGATTTTGCAGATCATAAGCATATGGTGTGTCAACATGCGAAGTATATCACAGGATCCAATGCTCAATGTGAAACATCAGACGTTCTGTACGTGAAATATATCCATTATATTTATGACAGCTGGAATTATATATGAATTTAATATCTAATAATCCTGATGTTTTTAATATATTATGATAGCTATATTATACATAGAGAACATTGGATTCCAGTACATTGATATGTTATGTTAGCCCAATGTTGCCAGGTTTAATTCTCCCACCACTAATTACCATTGAATACTTCATTATTGCATGTTTGCAACCTTTGTACCGTTCAGTAAAAATATCCAATAATCATTTCCGATTTTGTTTTTTATTTAGTGCACAAATCTTGAGTCAACTGCAGCCATACGTCCTGCTACATGTGACGTGTGTTCTAGGTCATGCTGGAGTGTTGCTTCATGATTAGCTCATAGTTACGATGCTCTCTCTACGTAAATCAGACTCAACGTTTTCTTAAATTCCATTAGATTACTGATTGCTGTTGACACCTCATATATTTGTAAAGCATTACAATCCTGTAACAATAAATCACCTGTAAGAGGCCACATCCATAATCTTCATAGTCTCATGTACGTTTGATAACAAACATTTCCCTGAAAAGTACTTTTCAGACACAGATTTCCATATTCTGGTATGGTTTGACACAACTGATTCAACGTTTGAACTATCTAATGTTTCAAGTCTCAGTTAACATGACAGGTAGGCAATGTATTACCATACTAGTGTAAACAACAGAATAAACACAACAGATAGTATGAATTAAAGTTTCAATGTTAACAACATGTGATTTTTTGCTCTCGGTGATCCAGAAGGCTGTGACCTTTGTGCACTGGCAACATGTCAAAGTTTATTGATATTTGTCATACATTAAAATATCTATGGAAGCAAAGTTTTTTTCTACCCCAAATAATGGCCCACCAAAAATGACCACCTATTGGCAGCTTATCAACCGGTCTGCCGTCTGGTACATCCTGGTATCACTTTCTTTTAAGAATGAAAATGTGACAATTATGTATAATTGTTTTGTTCAAATTCTCTGAGTCTTTTAAGAAAGTTTTATGAAATGCAAACAATTTAACATACATTTAGCAATTAACGCGCATGTTGATAGAAGTGTACAGCAATATCAATGCCAGAACCGCACCAGGTAAAGCTCAGATAATTCTGGTTCAACAGAGACTGAAAGAGTCTCATTTAATGCTTGATATGTTTTAATTTCATCCTGCAATTACTGATTATCATAAGCCAGAAGACGAAGTGCTACATATGTATACACAGTGCCTCGGTAGCCATCGATAAATCTAATTCATGGGGAGACGGTTCAAACGATGTTTAATTGTGGTTAATTTTATTTATCATATATTAACTGGAATGTTCTTTAGCAGTCTTTTCTACTCTGTCTTGTTTAAAACTATTACCAATGGGTTATTGCAGTTATAGTCAAAATAGCAATGGGCTTAGCTTACTGCAATATTAAATGCATACCCAGCCAATACATATAGACCTACAGGTAGGTACTGACATAGTAAAACCTGGGCATTTTCATGGAAAATGGAACACGTTAGAACTAATCTTTCTATGAACAATTCTGAAATAATTACTAGTTCACAAGTAGAATATTATATTACACCAAAACCTATTATCAGGAAGTTGTCACTTTTCACAATAATACATTAACATTTGGGTCCATTCTGATGAAAAGCTGATTTGCTGTATAGGGCTGACCCATGCTGGACAGTAACCAAAGGAAGGGTCATGCCTCCTGGCTACTTCCATAATAACATTTGTCACATTAAACAATAGGACCACCAGTGGTATGTTGGGTGACCAATACCCCAAAGTACTGCCTCTATCTACTAATGTTGGCGACCACTAACCTGTTATATATACCCTATCAGTCTAGTCTATCTGTGGGGCCTTAAGGCTAAATTATGATGTATTTGGGAGCAAGTCGCTAGTACAACTGGGAAGTCCAGAAAGTACTTACAAATTAATTCAATGCACATGTTTACAAATAAAGGTGAATTCACAGCTTATACAAATAAATTTTACAAACATCTTATATCTTATTTGTTTATGTACTTTTTACATGGCAGATGGAAAATCATTGATTAATAAACATCTAATTTGAATACAAGTTTTGACTTCAGACATAAATGTACATACAAAAAAGCTATTACAAACAAAAATTACCAATTGCCACCAATCAATCTCTTAGAAATGAAGAGCAGTCGGAACAAGCCTGGGATACATGTTTCTTGTTATCTATTGGTATGCATGTTGACCTTCCCTAATTGCAAACAACCAGCTGATTCCTACTGCTCAGTAACCTTCCCTGATTGTATACAGCCAGCTGATTCTCTACTGCTCAGGAACCTTCCCTTACTGTATACAGCCAGCCGATTCCCTACTGCTCAGGAACCTTCCCTGATTGTATACAGCCAGCTGATTCCCTACTGCTCAGGAACTTTCAACGACTGTATACAGCCAGCTGATTCCCTACTGCTCAGGAACCTTCCCTTACTGTATGCAGCCAGCTGATTCCCTACTGCTCAGGAACCTTCCCTTACTGTATGCAGCCAGCCGATTCCCTACTGCTCAGGAACCTTCCCTTGCTGTATACAGCCAGCCGATTCCCTACTGCTCAGGAACCTTCCCTTACTGTATACAACCAGCTGATTCCCTACTGCTCAGGAACCTTCCCTTACTGTATACAGCCAGCTGATTCCCTACTGCTCAGGAACCTTCCCTTACTGTATGCAGCCAGCCGATTCCCTACTGCTCAGGAACCTTCCCTGACTGTATACAGCCAGCCGATTCCCTACTGCTCAGGAACCTTCCCTTACTGTATGCAGCCAGCCGATTCCCTACTGCTCAGGAACCTTCCCTTACTGTATACAGCCAGCCGATTCCCTACTGCTCAGGAACCTTCCCTTACTGTATACAGCCAGCCGATTCCCTACTGCTCAGGAACCTTCCCTGACTGTAAACAGTTAGCCGATTCCCTACTGCTCAGGAACCTTCCCTGACTGTATACAACCAGCCGATTCCCTACTGCTCAGGAACCTTCCCTTACTGTATACAGCCAGCCGATTCCCTACTGCTCAGGAACCTTCCCTGACTGTATAACAGTTTCCCTAGCTCGATTCCCTACTGCTACAGGAGCTTCTACTGCTCAGGAACCTTCCTTGTATACAACCAGCCGATTCCCTACTGCTCAGGAACCTTCCCTGACTGTATACAGCCAGCTGATTCCCTACTGCTCAGGAACCTTCCCTTACTGTATACAACCAGCCGATTCCCTACTGCTCAGGAACCTTCCCTGACTGTATACAGCCAGCTGATTCCCTACTGCTCAGGAACCTTCCCTTACTGTATACAGCCAGCTGATTCCCTACTGCTCAGGAACCTTCCCTTACTGTATACAGCCAGCTGATTCCCTACTGCTCAGGAACCTTCCCTTACTGTATACAGCCAGCTGATTCCCTACTGCTCAGGAACCTTCCCTTACTGTATACAGCCAGCTGATTCCCTACTGCTCAGGAACCTTCCCTTACTGTTTACAGCCAGCTGATTCCCTACAGCTCAGGAACCTTCCCTTACTGTATACAACCAGCCGATTCCCTACTGCTCAGGAACATTCCCTTACTGTATACAGCCAGCTGATTCCCTACTGCTTTGGAACCTTTTTTTCCTCCCACTCTATACTTTATATATTAAGATTTTAGTAAATATAATTACGTTATTGATGGAACAAAGTCTATCATATCATAATGTATATATATATATGTAAGGTGATTAAATTATCAAACTGACAAATCAATTTTCTAGGACCCCATTATAACACAATTATCATTCAGGACATGTCACCTATAGAAAACTTGATGAATGACACTTATTTTGAAAAACTTGTTCCTAATCATTCAACCTTTGATCTTCTACACAACTACATGATGACCTTCAAAATCAAATCAATTTCAACTTTCATATTAAAATTCATGACTATTTTAAGATCTTTTAAAACTGTATGCATTTTTTATAATGAAACTATTACAATATTTTCTAAACAAAGTACAGGATATGATGCTCATTATTTAGGGTAATTTATATTCTTCTTTATACTAGTTTTGGAACTTTCCAGCTGACATCAGAAGCGAACGGCACACTTCAATTATATACTAGTGTACAGTGTTTATCCACACAGGAGCTTAATTCTAAGGGCAGGTAAGATACAAACAATGCTCTCTGGAGGGTACAAACCACCTTCAACGAAGTTATAAAGCACTGTATTTTGACAATACTAAAGTATTCTTCAATCAACAAATCCCTTAACTAAATATCCAGGCCATATTTACACATGTTAAATCTTCGTTAACACGCTAGCTTCCAAGCTGTTGACATCTCATATACTTGAAACTGATCCTTTATAAAGATTCTTCTTGGATGTTTTTAAATGTGGCAAAATCGTCACACAAACTTCTACCTCCACTCGCTACCATTTGTCTTTCATGCCTATATAAGCTTTGTGGTAGCTGTCCAATTATTTGGCAATTTATTGAACAGCTTGAACACTTTAAGAAAATTTACATAAATTTGAAATAAAATTTCTCTTTTCTCCTTTCAATTACATTTCCAGCTTAGTGACAACAAATATTTGTGACACATGGACAAACACAAAGGTGACCTAGGAAAACATTCCATTATGGATAGCACTTGTAACTTGTAAAGGAAGTAAAATAACACTTAACTCCATTAAAAACAGGTGGACAGGGCTGAGGAACAGGAAAAAACATTCTCTATGCAAAGATATATTTCTTAATCTGAAGAGAACTGTATTTAAATAACAATATCACCTAGAAATTGTCCTTCCATGTTCCCATGTTGTCATATAACTAATGATGATTTATTGTTGTCCCCTAATAATAGTTTAAATTCATTTAATAATTCCATTTTAGTAATTTATATAATAAAACTGCTACATACATGTTAATTCTGTATATCCTGTAGGATGGAAGGGAAAATTAATTACTTGCCTAAGAACCACATGTTCATATTTTCATATAAAAACAAAATGTATATACTAAGTTTCACATACTTTTATTTCTTAAATGATCTTTGTCTTGTAAAAATGAAGATATCTAAATTTAAACAATTCATTAGCTGTGCACAATAAATTAAAAAGACTCTTATTATCATTATTCCTGGAATTAAAAAGTCGCCTTACAAAATAATTACTTTGTGAGAAATACAATATGATATCATTAGGTCTTTACAGTACCTACCTGATTTACCAACACTTCTCAGTGGGTAGTCCAGGTGAGGTTTTATTGTAAGACCGACAGCTGCTTTAACCATTATACCTGTTAAAATTGAGGTCATAGCATTTTGACCCCAATTTATTTGACATCCATTATTTCCTCATGTTTCGAACAATTTTATTTTAATTAAATAATACTGAGAATTAAATGTTGTTCATTGTATTGTAACCTGCAAGGTGAAAGATGAAGAAAAACCATGATTTCCTTGATGCTCATAGGAAGACAAACTGAAGTACAAACCATGCCTTTGATGAGCATCTGTCCAGGTAGAATATTACAGTTATCACAACTTATGTATGTGATTACAGTCCAACCCTATAAAATGATCCCAACAGCAACATGGGGTTCAGACACCTTGTCACATACTGGATATATGTAATACATATGGGAATGACACAAGAGGTACTACTACTTAAAGAGGAGACATCTCTATACATTTTGGTTGATTCTTTGGAGCCTATTTGTTGTTTCTTTCAGGTTCACTGTTTAAGATGATATAAGCTTATATATAAATTATAACCAATATTTTCACCTGCTTTGGACATTTTGAATGTCACTTTCATGCTATGTTGGATTTTTAGCTCACCTGGTAGGTGTGTAGTAAATTCTTCAAACCTCTTCACTTGTAGGATTGATTGGATTTTGTCCAAATTTGGTCTGGAGCATCCTTTAGGGAAACAGATTCGATTTCAAATAAACAATGTGTCTGATCCCATTGCCCGCAGAGGGACTGTGCCAGGTAGCGAAAATGTTTTGAAATCCTTCTTTTAAAATTAAGGTTTTATAAAAGGTAGGTCTAAGCCCCTTGGGGACTTAAGGGGTGCATCAGTCAGAAGCATTATTCAATAAAGGAAATTTAATTTCGTATTTGAAATTAAGTTTGACCAAACTGCCTCAATTTAAGTTTAGACGAAACAACTTTAGCCAACCACAAACTGGCAATCAATACAGACCCTGTGAGCTTGTTTTTCATGCAAGCATGCAGAGTTTTTGTCTGCCATTAATTGAGTGTAGTCTCCAGGTGATTGGCTGAGACTCTGAGGGCGAGCAGGTCTGGGATATACACTCTTATGATGTTTATTGTGCATGATAGAATTTCTAACACATACCATTAAATACCACCTAACCAGGTAACCCACTCCAATCTAAACAAATATGATTGATGGTAGATGAATTATGCTGTACAACAAAAGACTTGAAAATAATTTTTTCTTCGTTTCATTTCTCTGCTCCAACGTGATTGATATGAACACAACAAAAGAGCAGTACGACATGACATTGTTATCAGTGGATACCTAGGTAAACTAGAAACATAATTTTATATGATTTTTTTACTAATGTGATACCACCAACCAAGAACACCACTTTATTTAATTATTGATTACAACCCAGAAATTGATTAATGACAAGTCTACTCCTCTTATTTCTCACACTGCCACCAAAGCAGGGGGTAACTCCAGTTCCATCTGGGAAATTGTGAAATAAATGTCTGGGGATGGAGATTATGGAGGCTTTTCTTATCAAGCGTGTGTGACACTGACTATATACACAATAGGGACAGACTTCAAACACACTGTTATACCCACACTCTGACAGATAAAACTATAATTAACTGCCAGCCACTCACTAATGATAAATTAACTGATTACTTTACACATGTTTGTGATGGCCCGAGAATTTTTTTATAACTTTCCAGAACCTTTCTCTCCAAAAGACATTGTTCATGGTCATCACAACACATAATATGATTAACAGTACAAAATTTAAACTGATACAGCTGGTAAATCTCAATGTTCACTAGGATTACTAGTCAGCATTGCTTTGGTCATTTGATCAATGTCATTATATATTCAATATTTTGAATTTTATTTAACAGGAAGATGTTTTTAAAACTTTCAGCATGTGCATATGCCATAATCAAAAATATTTGAAAGAAAAACAACTTTACATAACTGTCACTTTTATTAAATTGCAATCACAATATAACACGTGTTTAGAACAGTGCTTCTTGATTTGACCCTGTTTACAGATAACAAAATTACATCAGATCTGAATGAAGGCATTGCATGTTTACTTAAACATTTTGAAAATAAATGAAATGAAATGTTCACTTCTGTCATGATAAAACACAGGTTATTAGCATTCCAGTATCGAACTGTTATGACACTAAAAGTTTAACATTCCAAAATAACAATGTGACTAAACATTTCAACTGATCAATTTAATTACATCACAAACGCACAATTTATATATAATATTCCATAACAAAATTTGTAATGCCCTGTTACAAAACTTTTTATACAATTAATTCAGCGCCTCGTGCTTGAATGAATCTCATACACTTTGAACATTGGCCAAATATAAAATTCCTCGGCCATGCACTGTAATCAAAGAGCTCCAGGAATAAAGCACTCGTTTGAAGATGAAATATAAAACCAAAAATCATGTTCGACCCATACCCTCATTGATTTTCCTGCTCACAAGTGTAACAACGCCTGCTTGTAAGTTGAAAATTAGAGAAAAAATAAACTCAAAAATATAACTCACCAGTCATCTCGATTTCCATGGCTGTGATCTACCTCCTAGAACTGTTGGGTCACTTCGGCAACGGATTAAAACACATATCGAATATATACTCTATATGTCACACTTTCCGATTTTTATCAAAATAAATCCCAGAGCTTTTCACCTGATGTAACGTCCGAGATCCCAGCGAGCGATATGGAGTACCCGTCTCTGTCCTGGTGTATTAGCACTGCTACAACACACTTGTTGATTTAGCTTGTTTTTCCTTGCTCTAATCTCCGTGTTTCGATCACTACTTAATCAGATATTTAGGATATGTCTAATCCTTTACCTATTTACTTACGTAACACACTCAAAGTCCACAAATAAAGCAATACTGCTCTCCGACTGGCTGTTCACTGCATTCCGAAACTAGCGCCATTTGAGTGTGACAGCGAATCACGCCAACGGAACAACAGTTAGGCAAATTCCGCCGAGCAGGCGGGGATCACGAGGAGCGGGCTCGGGAGCAACAGGTATGGCGAGATTCAATGACCAAATAGCCAATTATGCAAATGACGTGATAATGGGTGTAAGGGACCTAGACATGCCTAACCACGCGCCACGGACATGTTATAATAGAAGTAGCAGAAGTGACTCAAGGTAAATTTCTAACGAAGTACGTTTATATATATTTAGATAAATCACACTTTCTAACGTATTTCCATAATTACAGGTCTCGCTGCGAGTGGTTCAACTAATAAAAACACGGTAAATAATATGCAAAGTATGAATATACCGTAACTCGGGACTTATCACGCCATTGACGCAAAGACGCAGTTTGTTTAAGGACACGAAAATAAACATGATTATGTAATGACGATCAGTGTGCGCTGTATAAATGGTCTTTAGATATTACTGTGTATCACCTTGTACATGTGTTCCTCAAAAACAACAATGACCAACATAAACATGACCTTGTGGGAATTATTGATAACTTTCATCAGACCACCAACATGTAGATGGCCGGTAGCGACTGAACACTCTTCACTATTAAACTTTTGCAAATAAAAGAGATGGAAAGTGTGCCATACAAACTGAGTGTTACACAGTATGATTTTAAACTTAAAGTAATGAAAAGTGTCTGGCCGCTATCAACTATAGTATGCATGTCTATGAGGAAAACTTGATATGTACCCATCCCTGCTGGACCTCTGTGTAAGACACTGAATTGATTGTGTACCTTATCAGAACAGTGTATAAAATAGAGGATGTTATCAGATATGTCACTTTCAGGTTATATATCAACGATTTGTTGTCTTCAATGAAAATGAAAACGTTATTTTATAGACTAGCCGGCGAATATCGTGTACTTCCAGAACTTAAATCTAACGATAATGCTAGTCCGTGAATTTTCGCTTTCTTACTAGTAACTGTCCTACTTCTTCCATTTATAGATTATAAGGTAGTGTATATGTCCTGCTTGTTTCGATGCCAACTAGGTATTTTGAGAGAATCAGATTGATAAAGAATATTAAGAAGTATTTTAGTCTGTACCTCCTCGAGATATATCACATTTTTATACTATAATTTTTTATGATTTTGTTGTCACTATGAAGTGTTGTCGACAAGGAAGCAGTAGTGATAATTCTTTAGACACAGATCAGCTGCCGCTAGTTTGAGGCCGAAACTGTCCTGACGTTAACTTTGATGTATTTTTCGGTTACCATTCTCCGTGTCTGCTTCACTGAAATACAAATGTATAATTTATCCTCGCCGTTCTAAGTGGTTACATTTTCCTATGATATCTTCAGCGTTATGCCTTCCATCTTCGCGTACTAGTGTATATTTAGGCTGGTTAAGTTAATTGCGTCACCAGTAGGTGAGCTTGATAATTTCTAGTATCTTTTTGTGATTTTTTTCCTTTTGTGCATAGTAACAACCGTGTTTCGCAAGTCTATGGTGTTGACATGTCACAGATGTTTCGATATTTAAGGACTTGTTCCCAATATCACGATTTCCATTAAAGATATCTACAGGTGACATATGTTAACAAAGGGATTCGAGAGATACAAGTAGATGAAGAACATGAAGAAATGGTCAACCATGATCTAATTAGATAACATTTCATCTGCTTGTTTAATACTTCCTCTCACTTGAAAAGATAACATGACTTACTTGGATTGACTAAACTTTACACGTCGGATGTTACCGATGAAGGAAACGCTTACCCTTCCGGAACACATGGTCTTAATGTACTTCAACCTCGATACTATAGGCTTGCGCTCACTCTATCGCTCCCTGCAGGGCAGTGATCGTAACCCGTGGAGAGTCGGGAATGAATGTACTTGCACCTTTTTATGGAAATATTTCTTTTGTGAATGTTTTTCCTTAGTGTCATCGACGTTTGGTTAGGATTACAATTTTGTGAAAATCATCGGCATTTTCCTTGTATGGGTGCAAAACGTGTTCTCCAGTCCGTTATTTTTGGATATGACTATCGATATTACAGGAGCTGCTGCCAAGAACTTTATTGGTACATCTTTTTTTGTACTTTTCTCAGCGTGTACCTGTTTATTGTACAGTTATACAACTAGTAAGAAGTAATGAAGCGATGCGTGGCCATTTTCTCCGATGAATAACCATCATTATCCAGCATTTTATTTAAACCTTTCCAACAATTTTCCGTGTTCCCGGAGGTTCTTCTCCGACGTAAGAGAATTTTCCGTGTGGCTGCAAACGACCTTGAGTACTCAATGTGAATTATTTACATACTCCGCCGGGAGTACCATCAAGCAAAGATATCTTGTCTCTTCTCAGACACGAAAATAGAAAATAATTTTTTATTGACGAGAAATTAGGTCAAAAAGTCGTAAGAATGGGATTTGATCACGAAACCTGATTGTGTATGGTGAAAAGGCCCACGAAACCTGATTGTGTATGGTGAAAAGGCCCACGAAACCTGATTGTGTATGGTGAAAAGGCCCCTACAGAATACTGTTTTCGTGTGATGGTAGAGTGGATACATCGTTGAGTATATCAATAATCAAAGATAAACGACAGTGACATCACATTGAAATAAACATGTTGTCAATGTGTCTTTTTTCATGATAATTCTCATTCACAGATTCTGAAATTATTCGAGAAATGACATAGGATTTAATCTTATTTTATAAGATTTCAGCCTTGCAGTATTTTATAGGTCGTTTTTAAATACCTGCGTACGATTTCACTCCCGTACACATAGGTGTTGAAAATCTGTTCACACTATATAAAAGGGACATTGTCAATCACCCCTCCACGATACAGATTCTGGCGATGTTAAACACTCCAGGTGTAAGCTGGAGTGTGTCTTTGAGACAGTAGACATCGTGACTGAATTAGTAATGTAACCTTCCTCGTTTTTTTCTGTCACACTTCATTGCTTCTTCCATTCTACGAACCTTGATCAACCTCGTATAAGGAAGATAGCCGTCACATTACTGAGTCTGATGGCTGGACCTCCGTGCCTTAGAACCCAGCTGGTCAGTCGTGTTGAATAGTGACCGACACGAGAACCGCCTCTATACGCCTACAGAGATGGCTGAATAGTTAAAATTTCACAAGTAGTTCATCAATTTATCATACTGAATCAAAATACTACGCCTTTCTTTCTATTTACCCCAGTTGTCAAGCGTTGGGAATCAAACCTATGTTTCTAGGTCAAATGAGTGACAGATATTCCATGGAAGTAATTCCACATTGTCCTGTTTAAAAGGATCGCACAATGGGCAACCACGATGGTGTGTAGACTACGTCCTGTCGGAGACAGTGACGGAAATTCAAAGCCTCCCACCCCTCCCACTTGACACGGAACCAGAAGGTCGTGAACCGTCCCCCTCCCCGTGGTACCTCAACTCCGGTGTGGTGCCAAGGGCTCGGAATGTAGGACTCTCTACGACTCGCGACAAAAGCGAGAGGCTCTGTTGATCTTCTCAACCTAAGAATAGCTATACGCTTCTGTGTGTCTTCAGTAAGTTGTCGACCGTTCTTGAATTTTATAGTAAATCGAGTTTATGGGTTAGTTTACGACATAACAATGTATCAGCTTTCCCTACCCACACACATCACTATATTTAGACTTAACTTCTAAAGATTTCGTTGTCGTTATTTCATGACAACGACAATAGAGAGGAGATTGGGCAGACGTCTCTTCGTAATCGCTTTTCCTTAAAGAGAATATCTGAGAGTTGTTGAACTGACATAAGTTATACAACAATGTTCCGAAAGGAAAGCGTCTGAGGATTGTTGAACTGACATAAGTTATACAACAATGTTCCGAAAGGAAAGCGTCTGAGGATTGTTGAACTGACATAAGTTATACAACAATGTTCCGAAAGGAAAGCGTCTGAGAGTTACGTTCCGAAAGGAAAGCATCTGAGAGTTGTTTAACTGACATAAGTTATACAACAATGTTCCGAAAGGAAAGCGTCTGAGGATTGTTGAACTGACATAAGTTATACAACACTGTTCCGAAAGGAAAGTATCCGAGAGTTCTTGAACTGACATAGGTTATACAACAATGTTCCGAAAGGAAAGCATCTGAGAGTTGTTGAACTGACATAAGTTATACAACACTGTTCCGAAAGGAAAGCATCTGAGAGTTGTTTAACTGACATAAGTTATACAACACTGTTCCGAAAGGAAAGTATCCGAGAGTTGTTGAACTGACATAGGTTATACAACACTGTTCCGAAAGGAAAGCATCTGAGAGTTGTTGAACTGACATAAGTTATACAACAATGTTCCGAAAGGAAAGCATCTAAGGGTTGTTGAACTGACATAAGTTATACAAGGTCGTTCCGAAAGGAAAGCATCTAAGGGTTGTTGAACTGACATAAGTTATACAACAATGTTCCGAAAGGAAAGCATCTAAGGGTTGTTGAACTGACATAAGTTATACAAGGTCGTTCCGAAAGGAAAGTATCTAAGGGTTGTTGAACTGACATAAGTTATACAACACTGTTCCGAAAGGAAAGCATCTAAGGGTTGTTGAACGACATAAGTTATACAACACTATTCCGAAAGGAAAGCGTCTGAGAGTTTCGTTCCGAAAGGAAGGCGTCTGAGAGTTGTTGAACTGGCTGAGGTTATACAACTCTGTTCCGAAAGGAAACTATCTAACAGTTCTTGAAATGAAATAAATTATACAATACTGTTCCGAAAGGAAAGCGTCTAAGAGTTACATTCCGAAAGGAAAGCATCTGAGAGTTGTTTAACTGACATAATTTATACAACACTGTTCCGAAAGGAAAGCATCTGAGAGTTGTTGAACTGACATGTTATACAAGGTCGTTCCGAAAGGAAAGCGTCCGAGAGTTGTTGAACTGACATAAGTTATACAATACTGTTCCGAAAGGAAAGCGTCTAAGAGTTACGTTCCGAAAGGAAAGCGTCCGAGAGTAGTTGAACTGACATAAGTTATACAAGGTCGTTCCGAAAGGAAAGCGTCCGAGAGTTGTTGAACTGACATAAGTTATACAATACTGTTCCGAAAGGAAAGCGTCTAAGAGTTACGTTCCGAAAGGAAAGCGTCCGAGAGTAGTTGAACTGACATAAGTTATACAAGGTCATTCCGAAAGGAAAGCGTCCGAGAGTTGTTGAACTGACATAAGTTATACAAGGTCGTTCCGAAAGAAAGCGTCCGAGAGTTGTTGAACTGACATAAGTTATACAACAATGTTCCGAAAGGAAAGCGTCTAAGAGTTACGTTCCGAAAGGAAAGCGTCCGAGAGTAGTTGAACTGACAAAGGTTATACAACACTGTTCCGAAAGGAAAGCGTCCGAGAGTTGTTGAACTGACATAAATTATACAACATCGTAACGAACTAAATTGTCTCTTGACGACAGGTTGGTAATAAGTGCTTGTCCTTACAAATGCTTAGTTTGGCTCACGAGAACAAATACAATGCATATTCACACAGTACAATTCATTTTCAATAGATGAGCATGATTTTCAGTATGTGGATTTGATCACAAGAAGGTGTGTATCATAAACGAATGTTTGACCATGGTCACTCCGAGGTCCGCACTACTCCCTTTATCAGCAATAAACAAGATCTAAAGGACACATTAAAACAGCCAATATCATTTTACATGTCTCCGCCACAAAACATCAATCTGGAGTCCTTCGGCTAACGGCCTCACTTTCAATATGTAAACATGTTCTTAAATTTCAATTTTCCAATTCATTACGTTGGAAATAAAGAGTTTTACGTGTTACATACAAGGTTGAGAAATGCTAGTAGCAGCTTAAGATATCATTTGTTCAGAGTTAATATTATTAATGGTTCAGCGCGTGAACGTGGTAATGAAGGCGAAAATATTGTGCATTACTTTTTATTATATATTTTATAAAATGCAATGTGATATTTTTCAGACATCTAGCTGTATTCTTACACAGACTGAATCACATTCTCATGTACTAGGCATACTAATGCCATATAGGCAAACGTAACAGAATATCAACGCAGCAATTATAAACCTGTACTAAAGTTCGCGCTGACTTGAAGTACTGTACAATCAGGACTCGAATTTAAGGGGTTTTCCAATCCTTTTTCGATGACACTTGATTTCGTGGATAAATGTACCTCAGCCATTCTGCACATACTTATTTTAACTGTTCATGGATTAAACGTATCCACCAAATCAATGAAAATACATCCCCGCGAAAATCAATGATTTTACAGTAATTAAATGTTATAACTCGATATTACATCGCAGTTGATCTTTAACTATACATATTTGCCAGTGCACTTCGTAGGATAGATAAATGTAGTTTGTATACAGGCTTGTGATTACATGTGGTTTATAGGTAATTCGTTGTATAGATCTGCCGAGTTCTATCGCATGTCCGTGGACCATCAGCCGCCGTCTAGCGTGACTAAACATCGTTGATAGGTACAGAGGAGTAAGGCAGGAACGATGTAGGACATTAATCAGGAAGAGTACAACAAATTAAAGGTCATCCGCTATACAATATCTCTGTGCAGTTGATTACATTGCTCAGCTTAGTCGCATCCTTTTCGCTGGCAGTACATCGTCTACGGCAACCGATTGTTGCACAATGTGGTCCTAAACATCACACATAGTCTTATACTTCCGGCACTGTAGGTAAGGTGTAAGGAATCGTAACAGGTGACTAAACTAGAAATCTTTATATCTGCTCTATTTTCTTAAGATTTTTCTTCTTCCTAATGTCTCCCCTGACATTGCCAAACCGTAGTATATCACTGGTTTGCCCGTTGTTAGTATGATACGACTTCACTGTGATAGCTCGATTAAGTCATCTTCAGTTGTCCGTTGTTAGTATGATAAGACTTCACTGTGGTAGCTCGATAAAGTCAGCTCCAGTTGTCCGTTGTTAGTATACGACTTCACTGTGGTAGCTCGATAAAGTCAGCTCCAGTTGCCCGTTAGTATGATATGACTTCACTGTGGTAGCTCGATTAAGTCAGCTTCAGTTGTCCGTTGTTAGTATGATAAGACTTCACTGTGGTAGCTCGATAAAGTCAGCTCCAGTTGCCCGTTAGTATGATATGACTTCACTGTGGTAGCTCGATGAAGTCAGCTTCAGTTGTCCGTTAGAATGATATGACTTCACTGTGGTAGCTCGATAAAGTCAGCTCCAGTTGCCCGTTGTTAGTATACGACTTCACTGTGGTAGCTCGATAAAGACAGCTTCACTTGCCCGTTGTTAGTATGATAGGACTTCACTGTGGTAGCTCGATAAAGTCAGCTCCAGTTGTCCGTTAGTATGATATGACTCCACTGTGGTAGCTCGATAAAGTCAGCTCCAGTTCCACACTGTCACATGGGGGTTTACACTAACAAATCGCAGCCACTCAACATCACCTACCTAGCATGGATCGGGAGACCGTCCATGGTACTGGCTGTTGATGTGACGTTCAGCAATATAAACAGTACCCAATCTTATAGTCCTGTCGTTCTAAGCATGATTGACGCCATCCGTCGTGTTCCGATCAGGTCATGTATTCAAAACGCGGACCGATATGTTTAAATAATGCTTATGTCTGGGAACCTACACCCTTCTTTCCTTGCACAATGTATGGTAATGAAAGGCCGGCGTTAATATCGTAATTTATTTCACCTCAAACGTCATTAAATATCTCATAATTATCCGTATCACATACCACGTATATACATTGAACATTTGTTTAAAAAATGATGAAGGAAAGATAAAGTGCCGACTGATAGTATAGTAGAACTAAGAAGTATGTGTACCATAACATTTCACTCGCGTTTACTTAGATCTCAAAGAGCATACCCACGAGGGCTGCCGTCCATTAGATCTCAAAGAGCCTACCATTCACGAGGGCTACCGTCCATTAGATCTCAAAGAGCATACCCACGAGGGCTACCGTCCATTAGATCTCAAAGAGCATACCCACGAGGGCTACCGTCCATTAGATCTCAAAGAGCATTCACACGAGGACTACCGTCCATTAGATCTCAAAGAGCATACCCACGAGGACTACCGTCCATTAGATCTCAAAGAGCATTCACACGAGGACTACCATCCATTAGATCTCAAAGAGCATTCACACGAGGTCTACCGTCCATTAGATCTCAAAGAGCATTCACACGAGGTCTACCGTCCATTAGATCTCAAAGAGCATACCCACGAGGACTACCGTCCATTAGATCTCAAAGAGCATTCCCACGAGGCCTATCGTCCATTAGATCTCAAAGAGCATTCACACGAGGACTACCGTCCTGATATTTCAGCAGCAGCAGCACCTTCATCAATAGTCATAATAAATGCAGCATTTCCATTAGATTGTAGGGTAACATTTCTGTGTTTTATGTACAAATTCATTTGAAAGTTTGCACTCTTTGGAGCGAGGGATTTGCTCATTTTTTATATCAAAGGGACTATGCGTTATTACCTACTAACCCAAAAAGGAACACTTACATTTAAACTTTTATAAGTCTACAATGTCGGTAATTACTGAAAGTGAAACGGCTGGGTGTATAATGCCAAGCTTTGATTCGGGAACAAAGATGTTTGATGTTTCATACACGTAACATCGAACGCCATTCACAGTCCATAATATCAACCCGTAAAGCTGTAGAATGTCTATATACCCCTCTCAACAACATACTACACCGATACAGTCAAACACTTTGGATACAAAAACTTTCCTCAAATTAAATGCAAATATTGATTTTAGAGCAGAGAAATCGTTAGGCGAATATATTAAGATATAGGAGCGGAAAAGCAGAGCTTTCATATACCTGTTGTCTGCCAGAGAGTCTTGACTGGGTTTTATGGTGAATAGACGTAGGATCTAACACACAAACACTATGATTCAGTTTTGAGTTTTTGTTTCTTTTCGAGAAAAACTCTGCTCAGAAATCCAAGAGGGTCGATCGGGAAGTGTCTTTATGTCGACATAATATAGGAGAAATATGATAGTATATAACCTGTAGCTGAACAAATTTAACCCATTTTACTCTTTTTATAACAAGCTCTTTTATCTACCGTCGTCACAAAATTTAACATTCAAAATATAATTATAGTGTTTGTTTGGATGTCGTTCGCCATCGCGACTTGGTGTGCAGACGGTGTATTTCCCAATAGTGTTATACAATTGTCCACATATCTGTTACGCAAGGACAATACAAAGTTGATGTCAAACATATCAGAAAATTTAAATAGCATGGCCTCCATGTGTTGGAATTTTACGGAATTTAACGTTTTTCTGCTGTTCAAGGGATATTCATAATATCTTTTCCACTTTGTAAACACATAAATTGATTGGAGAAGACGAGATAAATAGAACTTAGGCTCTTACAGATGACGAAATGGATAAAAAAAAAAACAGCCCTTAGAGAAGACAAATTGATTTCCACTTCAGCCTTCAGAAAAGACGAGACGGTATAGCCCTCAGAGAAGACAAGACGATCTAGCCATCAGAGGTACGAGACGGTCTAGCCCACGGGGAAGACGAGACGGTATAGTTCTCAGAGAAGACGAGACAGTCTAGCCTCAGAAGTACGAGACGGTCTAGTTCTCAGAGAAGACGAGACGGTCTAGCCAACAGAGAAGACGAGACGGTATAGTTCTCAAAGAAGACGAGACGGTCTAGCCATCAGAGGTACGAGACGGTCTAGCCCACGGGGAAGACGAGACGGTATAGCCCTCAGAGAAGACGAGCTGGTCTAGCCATCAGAGGTACGAGACGGTCTAGCCCACGGGGAAGACGAGACGGTATAGTTCTCAGAGAAGACGAGACAGTCTAGCCTCAGAAGTACGAGACGGTCTAGTTCTCAGAGAAGACGAGACGGTCTAGCCAACAGAGAAGACGAGACGGTATAGTTCTCAAAGAAGACGAGACGGTCTAGCCATCAGAGGTACGAGACGGTCTAGCCCACGGGGAAGACGAGACGGTATAGCCCTCAGAGAAGACGAGCTGGTCTAGCCATCAGAGGTACGAGACGGTCTAGCCCACGGGGAAGACGAGACGGTCTAGTTCTCAGAGAAGACGAGACGGTCTAGCCCGCAGAGAAGACGAGACGGTATAGCCCTCAGAGAAGACGAGATGGTCTAGCCATCAGAGGTACGAGACGGTCTAGCCCACGGGGAAGACGAGGCGGTATAGTTCTCAGAGAAGACGAGACAGTCTAGCCTCAGAGGTAGGAGACGGTCTAGCCCACGGGGAAGACAAGACGGTCTAGTTCTCAGAGAAAACGAGATGATAAAGCCCTCAGAGAAGACGAGACAGTCTAGCCATCAGAGAAGACGAGACGGTCTAGCCCTCAGAGAAGACGAGACGATAAAGCCCTCAGAGAAGATGAGACGGTCTAGCCCTCAGAGGTACGAGACGGTCTAGCCCACGGGGAAGACGAGACGGTCTAGTTCTCAGAGAAGACGAGACGATAAAGCCATCAGAGAAGACGAGACAGTCTAGCCTCAGAGGTACAAGACGGTCTAGCCCACGGGGAAGACGAGACGGTATAGTTCTCAGAGGAAACGAGACGATAAAGCCCTCAGAGAAGACGAGGCGGTCTAGCCCTCGAAGCCTACATGCGAATATACATGTTTCAATGGCCCAAGCATTTTTTCACTTAAAAAAAAAATCCTAAACGTAATTCGATAGTAATGCATTATCTTATATAACGAAAATGGCCTAACTTATCAATGAGTTACTTCCTAAATTCCACCAATCCCAAACTCTGGACAACTCTATGTAAAAGAATTTCTTTACGTAACTTTTTTAAATTGGGGCCTATGGATTATAGCAATTTAAACCTTTTCTGACATCTCCATGGCATATCTTGGACTTATGCAGCTGTGTCGATTGTATATCATTACACAAAGGTCACTACATTGGTTCCCTTAGCGGAAAGAGGTTTCCATCATTACTCAATGGCTACCTTGTAGTAATTCTTAAATCTCTTGAGTTTGTCTGACTGTCCTATTTCTCACTACTCCCTGTGATCGAGTTCTTGTTCCACATCCCATTTTCTTCATACATACACACAATCCCAGGACCAAGACTTCCATTTTGACTCCGATTTCACACACTAGACACCGTCTCCATTGTGCTGAGAACAGCTCTTGCCCGAAGCCTAGGCTCCACTTCGTCTCGTACTCGCATCTACGTCATCTATAACATGAACCATTTAATACCATGTAGTGGTCGTGGAAAGACGCCGTTCTGACATCCACTAGTCTTCCAATATCAGATGACCATGCGACACTGCATTAACCTATGTCATAGCTGGAACTGGGCGAGTTACAACGTTAAAAGACCGTTGCCAGCTTCTAGATGTTGTTGGTACTGGTTTATCTAGAACCTAAGAATTCTCTATGGCATTTCTCGACTTCAGAACCAAGTAGCTGGACTCGAATTTCCTTCAACCCCTGTCGCCATCTCCAGATTTTGTTATTTCGGTTTACCTTCTTCTTGTCTGCCATTGTGAAGGTCACACAAGCATAACAAATATGCGTGTAGTTGCAGGACAGACTGACACTTGGAACCAACAAAACACACTGATCATAACTTTGTTCTGATTAAAATCTTATGAGGCCTTGACTCAAGGTCTGTGCTATGTCCAGCAAGTCGTTTGCCGTACTTGTAACATTTCAAAGCAAGGTTTAACAATTGTTCTTGTTCTTAATACGATCAAACTGTACTCATTGTCAGTTGGACGACTCTATATTACCATAGGTTCTCAAGAGGTTGTTCTATCTTAATTCCTAGACACTTGTCTTGTCTCTCCGTTCGTCAGGGATGCCTTTTGTTCTTCTTCATTGCTAATAATACTGACCTTCATTATTCTTTAACATTCGAGTCATTCCAATTCTACGTCAATAACGGTGGACTTATTTTAACCTCGTTTATCTCGCTTCCATGACCTGTGCGTCCCCTTTTCTGTCACCTGTCACATTTTCATGCCTTCTGCCCAACCTAAAAATTGTTATCTACCAAACCAGCAGATCTAGACCTGTATGTCCCCTCCGTACACCCCCAGGTTACCACTTTATCATTCTATACAGCATCCTGTTAGTACTATCACTAGGTACAGGTCAGTACATGACGACTACGGCGTTCATTACAGAATGTTGATATCTGTTTCTAAATAGGAAAGTGTAAAATGTCGTGTAAATATTGGAAAAACCCCAAGTACAAACTTGGCAATTTAGAGGATTCCAGACAAATGACTACTAGAGAGAAGACAATTGCCCCACTGTAACCTTGTAACCAGATATTACACACCACACAAAGTATAATATTTATATAAAAGTATTCAACTAAATAGGGAGTTACCTAAAAACTCAAATTGGTCTATCTGTGGTGAGATCGTCGTGGCCTCACGCAAGGGGTTACAGATATAACAGGGCAAAGCCGTCAGCGATCCTAGGTATCAACCCCATATCAAAGCTGCCGACATGAAGCCTATCTGATCGATCAATCGGTGTCCCACTTCAAATATTTATTTAACATATCTCGATACACCATTACTATATCTGACGGACAGTTAAAAGTATAAAGGCTGTACAGAGATATTTTTAACTGATCGCTGGAGATAATGTCCGGATTATTCAATTAAGTTTCTTTTCACTTATCACGGTCATCACGTAAACCTTTCATATTTAAATACCGTGAAGAAACCGAAAGTCAATATTGACTTAAATAAACGATTTGTAGAACGACAATGGGATAAAATCCCGTACGATATTTCTGGATCAATCTCCAATTGTTCTAGATACTACACGCTGTATAACGTGTGTGTAATAACCGTGTCGGCGAATTCTTCAGTTATCACTAATACTTTATCATGATAATGGTCACTGACCGATGTCCTGTTCAGTGATGACTACAAAATAGTCATGAACATCTTGAAAATTCCGCGGAGTTACGATCACTTTCAATCTCTGCGCTAGAGATCGTAAACGATCGTAAACCACCCAGTACAAACGACTGTTTCATTATTTCAACTAAAAGTTATTCATCTGTTCATAATGTCGACTTTTTTTCCACATCTTCTCGTCAAGTTCAAGTTGCACTGATCGTCCCTATAAATGCAGGTGTGATACCTGTGTGGATTTAGAGAAGTTTATATATATTACCATATCAAGAAATCTACAAACAGGTGATGGCGAATAAACGACCATGTGCATAAACACACATTTATTTATTCTTTTGATGACAGACATACGAAAATCTGGATAGTGGCACTTCAATAACAGGCTACACAAAAATACATTGCGTGTCCTCCACACGACACTGAGTCGGTTTTTTAGTATCATGATCATAAGATATATAGCTTTTGTTTGTGACGTTTTTTGATGGCGAAAATAAAGATAACTTAATCGTTTAACATCTTTTGTCTAAGGATTAATTGTAAAAAGACGCGCTGCTTGCTATTGATAATTGTTTTGGGATATTCTAAATGTTCAGCGAATGCTTACATTAAGTAAACTATCGAAGTAGGTGAATGTTGGTGTGTTGAAAAACTTCTATGTTATTCCTGGATGTAAAATCTTATGCAATTTGCATGAATATTTGATGGCCAATCAGGTTTAAAGTGACGCATTAAAGTTTTTAAAAAAGGCTGTACACGTATAGAAGAGATTTAAAAAGACACATATGTAAATGTATATTTAATTATATCTACTGATGTATCTGTCGACTTTAATACTCGATCATTAAGTTACAGTCTTCGTATGATATAGAAAGGTGATCAATACTTAAGTCGCGTCCTTCTCGCTAAGATCGGTCGGGAGATTAACTCGATACCTGATTGAAATGGTTACTGGAAATTTGATGGAAAGGTCAATATATATTGAATATTTATAACCAGGCTTGTATATAAAAGTCAGCTCCTGAAATGTCGTCTTATACAGTCAAGGAAAGTGACATGTCTTCCCACACATGAAGAGGTCGACAAGGCCTTGACGTCATATCCAAACGATCGGTGACGCAATCGGTTGTCGCCCCAATCAACAGGAGGGACATTATCTTAAGCTGTATAAGTATGACAAACAATACTTAATATCATGTCATCTTCACGGCACATATCTCCCCTCTTTATAGTTACAATAAGGTTTTCTTGTACTTTCGGAGTGTCGAGGGGCTGAAATCAAACTGTACTTCTTTAGACGGATAGACATGTTAACGTATACGGGTGTGTGTCTATGTAATATAGATTATACTTATAAACATCAGGAACAAGAAGCTACATATAATTGCATCGAAATACACATCCATGCAAGTGTAGAAAAATAAAAATCTTTATACATACATTTGATAACCACAGATTTTCACAAAACCTATAAAAGACAACTGAACTCTCATGTCTCATTGCATACAGAGGAAGCAGTAAATGGCGTCATTTTGACATCATTGAAAACACGAACAGCAACAAAATAGACCCCAAAAACAGATGTTTTTATTTACCTTTGACAAATAAATGTATCATTATATAACCTCACATGTGGGTATCTTACATATGTCTTCACATTCAAACCACATTTATATCATTTAGGGACGTAAACAAATATCTTTTACAACCTCTATACCTAAAGACTGCAAGGTTCCGCCATTTGTAAATATAGATAGATACAAACATTTGGGTTAGTAAGTGCTATCTAGATATACAAGTTTATATATATTTAAACTCTGAAGGGTCATCATCTTAGTCATTCTTCCTTATAATTGGAAAAGTGAATGATGATATAGATAAGGGAGTGTGACGTGATCAATACTTTGAGATACGAATCAATCTGAAGTTTCTATCTAAAACCTGTATATTATACTTCCAGGATACTAACGATATCAAGTATATCATTAATACTTCGATTATCCACAAAAACATTGGCTCAGAATCCTGACACGGGCCTTTATCAAAGTGTTTATCGTGTATGATGATATTATCTGACCATCGTGAGTTCCTATGTAGAACACTCAGTGCGTGTTTTTAATGAACTCACTGATGATACACTGCAAAGAAGTCTAAACTGTCACAGGAACAATGTCTTCCAGAGATTGCATCGGTGGGTGGTTATGTTGAAAGCTCCTCAAATCTGACGAACACAGGAATCGTATCGCAGATTATCATAACATGTACTCTGTCAACTGTACAGAGTAAAAAGAACCTTCCTGGTTAGTAGGGTACATACACCCTTAATACAATACAATGTTGAGTTTTTGCAGATTAAATTCCAATCATAACTTTCTCCTGTCTTTGCTCTGTATTTTGAACTGGCCCCAGATTTTGCACTAAGATTTCCTTTGACACAGTTAATGTACTGGAGTTAGATAGCCTAATTGAATATAGAGTTTCAGTGTTTTTAAGACTCTCGAGATAGGCATAAGTCCTTGGAGAAGAAACATGATATAAGGCGGCCCTTGGAATTTTAATACTTTCGTCGAGTTTTGCAGTACATTTCAAAATTGAACTTTCTTCCATTGGCCAAAAGAAAGCACTGTACCAACTCACCCGAAATTGCTTGGAGTGTCATGTGACATTTTCTGACACGTTTTCTGAAAGTACATCACTGGCTTGCATTCCCTCTTCTGTCTTTCATATTCATATCATTTTAACGAATAATAAATGTATTTCTTGTTGAATAAAGATACACCACGATGTAACAACCTGCTGATCTGAAGAACCTTTCTATTCGTCGTGATAGTAGTCTGACTTAACCTCAGGTTGAGGTCCGAGTGTGTTGTTCGACGAACCCCACTGACGATGGACTGTGCTTCCTCAAATGGATCGGCAGTGTCCTCGAGCAATACACATTACCCTAATTGCTTTCGGTGACATTCGAGATGACCCTGACTTTTGTTATACAGCTTCTTATTCTTTGAAAAAAATTTGTAACATTACAGGAAAAATAACGACAAGCTTCACCGTTGAGATCTTCTCTGTTTCATCCCTCTTAAAAAGATAATCAATAACATACAGAATTCTTTGAATAGTTTTGTGCAATTGTTGTTAATTGTTACAATGTGAGTATGATTGGAAGTCCTTACCTGACTTCCAGCCTTTGTTTATTCATTCACAGTTATCTATTAGTTTGTATTGGCCCTTCATCGATCAAACTGATTTAAAACTAGAAAAAAACCAAAGCAGTAAAGCAGTGATATACCTTGTGGAACTGTGTTTAAAATGTTCACACTTTTGTCTGATCCCCTGACTATTAAATTGTTATCAGACAATGCTTAAACTTATTCCGAGAGGCATTTCAGATGACCGAAACGTCGCCGGTCAAAACGACACTTGGAACTAGCTATTGTATCAGTTGTCTATAACAAGAATATCTTATTAAAGCTGTTTAATTAATTGTACGTCACCCCTACCAACATGTCTGGGCCATTTGTTAAGGGGTGACCTTGAAAAATGCATTTCAATAATTCATTTATAATGAACATTGTATCGAAAATTTGCATCAAATATCGACTTTGAGCGCGGAACTGGGTTCAGCGACGTTCTCACGTGAATATAGTTCTGATGATATCAGTCTATTTTCTTCTAGACCCCCGTAAACTAATCCCTTCTATCAGTCTCTTTGTATCGCAATCCTTGTTAAATAGTAATCTAACCCCATTGACCTCCAAATTGATATGGACTTTTACAGCCAGAGTGACAGTTAATCGGTCGGTGGTGTGGAATGTATTCAAATTATCAAGACCTGTTGGTCAAGATTGACCACTGACCACTGCGTATCTGTGAACCTTCGCTGATTAATGATAAGTGACAGCCAAACATGTGTACACTGTTTTTGTCTAACCATGTGTTATTATAAACAGCGTTGGACACAGATAACAAAGTCAGGAGGTGTTCAATATGTCGCTTTTACAAGGCCGATGTAGCTAAGCAGCACAACTTTAATCCACAAGGAATCGACAAAATATACCTTATATAATTAATGTTCCCTAAACTCTTACTGAGATCAAGTCTGAAACACAAATGCTCAAAACTGGACATTCTAATATCTCTCAGAGCTGAGAGACATCTAATATATATGCGTTTCTGATCTGTACCTTATTTCCATGGTTGATTTGTGACACCTTTTCTGTACCCCATTCCATGGTTGATTTGTGACACCTTTTCTGTACCCCATTCCATGGTTGATTTGTGACACCTTTTCTGTACCCCATTCCATGGTTGACTTGTGATCACCTTTTCTGTACCCCATTCCATGGTTGATTTGTGATCACCCTTTCTGTACCCCATTCCATGGCTGATTTGTGATCACCCTTTCTGTACCCCATTCCATGGTTGATTTGTGATAATCTTTTTGTTTAGAATGATGAAACTTGACAGAAGAAAAAACATAAAGTTTAAGATTCTGTTATCGTCTTATCTATTTTGCAATCCTGTTTAAAATGTTTCTATCTGGGTACAAAAGCTTCATCCACAACGTGTGTTACTGTTCGATCCAAAATCATCAAAGTCCTCAACAATCGCGACAATATGAAACATAAGACGATGACATTATAGACTTTAATATGAAAGAGTTCAAATTTGGCATATTCGACACAGGGCTCTTTTCTCCTGACATAGCTATAGAGGTAGGACTATCGAAATGAAACATTGTTTTGCGTGAGTGTGTCTGGTAATCCAGCTGACAAGCATTTTGGGTTTAAAAAAGGTGATATTTTCAGTATGATATCTAGTCTATGTCTGGTGCCTGACCTAAAGTACGGGTGTGATCACACCCGCACCAGAAAGAGATAGATCCGGGAGCTTATCAAACGAACTTCCTTTGATGTTCATCAGGCACCGGGAAGAGGACGTTTGCACAGGTTGATTGAAGCGACACCCCGATCCCGACGACATAAGAGTCGAGATGTACGAAGAAAGATAACTCCCACTAATCTCAAACCTGTATATGACTGTAAGAGTAGCCTCCCTTGTGCTTGTCTCTTTCCTTTCTTTCCTTTCCTCTGTGACATTTACAGGTCTGCCACTTGAATATCCAGAGAATGACAGAAGCATATGTCGAAATCAAATTAAAGTTAGGAGGCTGTTAAATACTTGTATCAATATTTGATGTTATATATCATTAAGACTTTCGTTTAATATTTTTGTATTGTATTCTCAATGTTTTGTTATCTAAATGATAGACTAATATACGAGGGCTGATGGATAAGTTGTGAACTTGTATTAAAGTAGTTAAGCAGGGATGTCCTTTTTCGGCTCTATTTTTCCCTGTCTATTTCAAACTGTTTACCTGAAGACTGTGTTATTTGACCATTTAATGTCGAAAAGGTGGCATTCTAACGAAAACAAGGCAAGTGACTTTTGCAAAATTGACAAAAGCACTGAAGGACAGGTTTAGCATCGAAGGATATCCATACTGGTATCAACACAGAGGAATGATTTGCCTTCAAATACTACAGTGAATAGGTGGGTGGCGGAATTCCAGCGTGGCAGGCAGAGCCTTGGGGATGATGCCCGTCCTGGAAGATCTGTCACTGTTGCAACCCCAGAAATAGTCAATAAAGTCCATGATATTGTTATGGCTGACAGGCGATTTACAGAGAGATATGTAGCCAGTACAGTTGGGATTTCACAAGAAAGATTGCATTCCATATTTATGGAAGATATTGTAGAACGCTCTCAGCCCGTTGGGAGCCAAGACCTCTGACAGTTGATCAGACGCACACAAGACATACTTTGTCAGATGCTTATCTGAACATTTTAGAGGCAGATCCTGCTAACTTTCTGCGGAGGTTTTGTGACTTTGGATGAAACGTGGATCCATCATTTTACCCCAGAGGCCAAACAACAATTTTAAACAATTAATGGAAGTACCCTGGTTCACCCCTGCAAAAGAAGGCAAATACTGTTTCAAAAACTGGAAAGGTTATAGCATTTCGGTCACATGATGACGTCATACATGCTGTGGAGGACTTTCTCAACAGACAAGAAAGGGTCTTCTTTAAAAGTGGCATTGAGGCCCTTAAACGTCGCTTGCAAAAGTGTATAGATACTTAAAGGAATTACGTTGGAAAAATACAATACATTCGCCAAAAGTCAAACCCTCACAACTTATTAATTAGCCCTCGTACCTACTTCAATAAAATATAACTTCATCTACTGTAATGGCTAATGATGTAGGTTTCCTTATGCCTGAAAAAGTTCACAATTCGTATTTATCTATGCCGTCTCCTTTTGTCATTAAAATTAACATGTCTGTATATGTCTCGGTGTGGACAATGGCCAGTCCCAGTCAATGTGGACACTGGTCAGTCCCAGTCAATGTGGACACTGGTTAGTCCCAACCAGTATGGACACTGGTCAGTCCCAGTCAATGTGGACACTGGTCAGTCCCAACCAGTGTGGACACTGGTCAGTCCCAGTCAATGTGGACACTGGTTAGTCCCAACCAGTGTGGACACTGGTCAGTCCCAGTCAGTGTGGACACTGGTCAGTCCCAGCCAGTTAGGACACTGGTCAGTCCCAGCCAGTGTGGACACTGGCAAGTCCCAGTCAGTGTGGACACTGATCAATCCCAGTCAGTGTGGACACTGGTCAGTCCCAGTCAGTTAGGACACTGGTCAGTTCTAATTTACACGTTCATTTTGGATACCTGTGCATTTGTTGGATTGTTTACTAGCCAATATACTGCACTAGAGTGTGATTAGAGGTCTACCATCTACATCACTGGACTTCGTGAATTCTATATACTAGGAATACCATCATACTGAAACTCAATAATGATCACCAACCGTATTATCATCTAATTGGGGTTTGAAACAATTGCTTTGAATAGATAAAACAAAATGTTTTGTGTCCAAACCATTTTAAATTCAATTCCATGACACGGAACAAAATCAACAGGAATAAAAAAAATATACGTAAAACCTCCTCGCGGTTCATTTATCCACCGGCCATAATAACATCACAGTAAGCAGGTGAGTGCGTTTCAATAATGATAGTTAGGTGACAATCCAAACGGACTGGTTAATATTTACCAAACAGAGCTAACATTCAATTTTGAGTTCGTGATACCCTACCCATTCAATATCTTTATTCCGGAAGTCTTACAGCTTATTACATTTAACAATGTACATGGAATATTATCACGTTCTTACACTCTAGCCTCTCTTACACTCCGACACAAATACACATTCCGATACCTGAACACACTTAACCAATCACACACATTCCGATACCTGAACACACTTAACCAATCACACACATTCTCTCACTCGTATTGGTGCTAGTACTGTAGCAATCACTCTCACTTAGAATCAACTTAACCATGTGCTACATCCATGAATTATATATATATATGTTGTACAGGATAGTGAAAGGACAATCATGTTAACATAAACAGAGAATATAAGAGACATATTTTACAGTGATTCTGTACGTCGTTTAAATGCAGCATGTAAGAATCCCCCAAAGTTACCTAATTATTTGACATTATTGACCGTAACTGGACACGTCTAAATACGCTGGGTTTACACAAATAGTACGATTTCAAATGTTCAATACGCCAATCTGAATAAGATCGACGCTTCATAATTAAATGAACCAAAAAAGGATCTAATCATAGTTATCTAACAATCTTTGTTCGTAACATACTTTAAATACATAATTTTCAGTATGTTTAATTCTTGTCCAGTATTTTAATAATTTCAGTTTCCTAACTAGATCTATTGGAAATCCTCCCTACTCGTAATGCACTAATTCGTGGCTAGTCTTTTTACCAACACCTACAATATTTAAAAAAAAATATTGGTGTACTTTTTCAATGTCTAAAGTTCTATGAGCGCTCAAAACTTCACTAACTTAGCTTAATACACTACTGATATAGGTATAATAATTGTACAGCAATTAACATTGATTGTAAGACACCTTGTGATTCACTATTAAACAGAGCCATCGGCATAAATAAGTAAAAAATATAGTTATCATACCTAATTAAATATATATATCATGGACAGCACTGACGATTTCCAGCTTCAAACACCCGTGGAAATAATTGTTACTTACGTTGAGGTACACAATATGTAAATATTATAGAAAACACCTGTTCTGTGCAGTTACAAAAGCTTACACCTCTTGGTACCTATACATACCACATTTATGATTATATTATATACATATATATAGCGCCAGATTGCGCTGTTGTAATTGTATTTCAGTGAGGTGTCAGTGATTCTGTCACAGACAGTGAGGTGTCAGTGATTCTGTAACAGACAGAATGTTTATTTCAGTGAGATGTCAGTGTTCTGTAACAGACAGTGAGGTGTCAGTGATTCTGTAACAGACAGAATGTGTATTTCAGTGAGATGTCAGTGTTCTGTAACAGACAGTGAGATGTCAGTGATTCTGTCACACACATAATGTTTATTTCAGTGAGATGTCAGTGATTCTGTCACAGACAGTGAGGTGTCAGTGATTCTGTAACAGACAGAATGTTTATTTCAGTGAGATGTCAGTGATTCTGTAACAGACAGTGAGGTGTCAGTGATTCTGTCACAGACAGAATGTGTATTTCAGTGAGATGTCAGTGATTCTGTAACAGACAGTGAGATGTCAGTGATTCTGTCACACACATAATGTTTATTTCAGTGAGATGTCAGTGATTCTGTCACAGACAGTGAGATGTCAGTGATTCTGTAACAGACAGTGAGGTGTCAGTGATTCTGTAACAGACAGAATGTGTATTTCAGTGAGATGTCAGTGATTCTGTAACAGACAGTGAGATGTCAGTGATTCTGTCACACACATAATGTTTATTTCAGTGAGATGTCAGTGATTCTGTCACAGACAGTGAGGTGTCAGTGATTCTGTAACAGACAGAATGTGTATTTCAGTGAGATGTCAGTGATTCTGTAACAGACAGTGAGATGTCAGTGATTCTGTCACACACATAATGTTTATTTCAGTGAGATGTCAGTGATTCTGTCACAGACAGTGAGGTGTCAGTGATTCTGTAACAGACAGAATGTTTATTTCAGTGAGATGTCAGTGATTCTGTAACATACAGTGAGGTGTCAGTGATTCTGTAACATACAGTGAGGTGTCAGTGATTCTGTAACAGACAGTGAGGTGTCAGTGATTCTGTAACAGACAGAATGTGTATTTCAGTGAGATGTCAGTGATTCTGTAACAGACAGTGAGATGTCAGTGATTCTGTCACACACATAATGTTTATTTCAGTGAGATGTCAGTGATTCTGTCACAGACAGTGAGGTGTCAGTGATTCTGTAACAGACAGAATGTTTATTTCAGTGAGATGTCAGTGATTCTGTAACAGACAGTGAGGTGTCAGTGATTCTGTAACAGACAGAATGTTTATTTCAGTGAGATGTCAGTGATTCTGTAACAGACAGTGAGATGTCAGTGATTCTGTCACACACATAATGTTTATTTCAGTGAGATGTCAGTGATTCTGTCACAGACAGTGAGGTGTCAGTGATTCTGTAACAGACAGAATGTTTATTTCAGTGAGATGTCAGTGATTCTGTAACATACAGTGAGATGTCAGTGATTCTGTAACATACAGTGAGGTGTCAGTGATTCTGTAACAGACAGAATGTTTATTTCAGTGAGGTGTCAGTGATTCTGTCACAGACAGTGAGATGTCAGTGATTCTGTAACAGACAGAATGTGTATTTCAGTGAGATGTCAGTGATTCTGTAACAGACAGTGAGGTGTCAGTGATTCTGTAACAGACAGAATGTTTATTTCAGTGAGACGTCAGTGATTCTGTAACAGACAGAATGTTTATTTCAGTGAGGTGTCAGTGATTCTGTAACATACAGTGAGGTGTCAGTGATTCTGTAACAGACAGAATGTTTATTTCAGTGAGATGTCAGTGATTCTGTCACAGACAGTGAGATGTCAGTGATTCTGTAACAGACAGTGAGATGTCAGTGATTCTGTAACAGACAGTGAGGTGTCAGTGATTCTGTAACAGACAGTGAGGTGTCAGTGATTCTGTAACAGACAGAATGTTTATTTCAGTGAGATGTCAGTGATTCTGTAACAGACAGTGAGATGTCAGTGATTCTGTAACAGACAGTGAGGTGTCAGTGATTCTGTAACAGACAGAATGTTTATTTCAGTGAGATGTCAGTGATTCTGTCACAGACAGTGAGATGTCAGTGATTCTGTAACAGACAGTGAGGTGTCAGTGATTCTGTAACATACAGTGAGGTGTCAGTGATTCTGTAACAGACAGAATGTTTATTTCAGTGAGATGTCAGTGATTCTGTCACAGACAGTGAGATGTCAGTGATTCTGTAACAGACAGTGAGATGTCAGTGATTCTGTAACAGACAGTGAGGTGTCAGTGATTCTGTAACAGACAGAATGTTTATTTCAGTGAGATGTCAGTGATTCTGTCACAGACAGTGAGATGTCAGTGATTCTGTAACAGACAGTGAGGTGTCAGTGATTCTGTAACAGACAGTGAGGTGTCAGTGATTCTGTAACAGACAGAATGTTTATTTCAATCGTTTAACAGAGTACATTGGTGTTTATTTTCGGATGTTAAATAACATGTTGCACTTCACGCTCAGTATGATGTTTGAAAGGAAAGTTCTGTCATTTTTAACGACCCGAATCCTCTTATATGTTTGTCATGAACCCTGTAAAATACTAGCCGCAATATACCACTCGCCTAGAGAAAATTTCTCTTTAGCTCGATTGGTTGAGCGTCGGACTATTAAGGCAAAGGTCACGGGTTCGATTCTTAGCGGAGGCATTGAAATAAATAAAAAAAAACCACTGTTACATGTACATCTTAATTGTTATTGGGGCTGTTTCTCAGAGACCGGTCTAGTACTGAAAATGAATAATTCCTAATGGAAGTTAAATAGTTGATAATAAACTAACCGGTACCAGTCCTTTAGTAGAAAACAGTTATGATTTCAGACACAGCATCAACCTGGCCCTGAAGCTATGGCGCCAACATATAGCCTTACCACAGATGTTGAAAACGTCATGCAATTACTTCATCCTTTGTATCGATAGCCGTGTCGTCTCCTCGCCTTCGGTAGGTTCTTATGTAAAGCTACTGTTTGTTAACAAACTTAAAACGCCTTGCCATATATTCAGGTGTTTTCTTCAGTGATTAGATTCAATTGCCACACAAAGTAATGGCATATGTTGTTATTTTGTCCGTAGGAAGTATCAAACTTCATTTTAAACAACGGCATTTATTGATTGGTAAAAGATTCTTTTCGTTTTCAGTGTCAGACCGCAGTTTTGACGTCTAGGAGGTCCTGGGCTTGAATGAATGTAGCCAACGGAAAGGTCCCCAGAGCCGTTCCAACATTTGATATGGTTTCAGACAGGACCGAACAAAGTTGTCTTCCCTGCTGAGGAGGAGTTTGGTAATCATCTACCGGATCTACAGGCGTAAACCATGTCAGTGGTGACGGGTCTATTTCTCAGCTTCGAAGCACGGACAGTACTGTCATCGTCGCTGTCGTCGTCGTCTGTTAAATTCTAAACATATTAATTGTTCCCGCCTCAATATCTTCTAGAATTAGGCTGTAACATAATCACGAGGCGGCGATAGGCAACGCAAGTTTGTGCTTTCCAACGTCAGCACTAATGTCCATATTGTCAATGATGACGTTTGAAGAAAAATCTTACTTCTCACAAATACTCAAAACTTGTTAAAGGAATTCAACCATTTCACATATAATGGCAAATATATTTACACAAATAATGTTCTGAGTGTTTAACCCGCCTAATAGTTCCAAGAATTTGCTAAACATACGAAACGAATTTGCCCAATTATTGTATGTTTCTCCTTTCATATAGCCCATGATTGCCAGCTGAGAAGCCATGCTGATATTTAATCTGCGAGCTGAATGATTTCGTATAAGTTATCAAATATAACATTATATAAGATATAACATGTCCTGAAAAAGGAAAAATGTTATAAACCATTTTATTGCTGAAAACACTTTATATATTTTGATAAAATACAGGATCGATATCAGTCCGGACATAAATGTCAACATAGCCTGTCGTATCCTATCGCTGAAACCTCGTTATTCTGTCACGTGGTCCGATACTTGGATACAATCGATAATGAAATGAGCTTGGAACTTTATCTAAATTTTTATTCCAAAACAAGAATTAAATTTGATAAGTAATATGTCTTATAGAGGTTGAAGAATGTTCATTTTAATGGCGGCCGGCATGCCGATCTCACTGATTATAACTACAGGACAGCATTGGAAACTGATTATTACTATTATGGGATGGTGTAACATTCAGAGATGAAAGGAGACGCGATCTTTTGAAGTGTTGGGCCTACCAGGCAGATATGGAGCATGCAATGTATCAGTCAATTTGCTTTGTGAATATAAATTTAATTACATAGAGAAAATGACGGAGTACAAAGAGAAAATAAAAACCCGAACCAAATAAAGTTAACCGATAACAAAACGTCGGATTTATAGACCCGCAGTACTGCAGCCCCAGGTATCTCTCTCATTAATACATTAATTGAATATTCTCATAAACGATGAAGAAATGTCTACACAATGTGATATTGTTGGGTCGATATACTATTATGTAATTGAGTTACTTCCTTATCGGGGGGTACTCATATTCTGCTGGGCTAATTAACATGCTTTAAGTACCCATAAAAACCTATACCCGATGTAATCTTTCATTTAATAGAAAACAGTTTTTTATTGAATAAAATTAATGATCAATTGAACAAAAAGTACAGGAATAAAAATCCATTAAGTAAAGAGAATGTACCAAGTGTCACGAACCCGAGTGTAGTTATGGTATCATAAAAATCTTCAATTATAGATCAACCATGTGAGATCAGCGGGTGTCTTGCAAGAGTTGTCTCCCTTGCAACATTAAATTATATGAAGCAGGTTTCCTACAAAAATGTCAGGGCTATAACAGTTTTAATGCAAATATTTTTTGAAGTTTCGATCAATGCTGAATTGTTAATATTGTCTAATTGAATTTTGAAAAGCAATGTTTTAGGTGTATGGTTTCCAGATGATTTACAAACCGTGGTCTACTAAGTGGAGAGAACATCCACTGAAAGGCCGAAAGACCCGTAATGATAGACGTAAAACCCGTTAAAAGAATAAATGGAAAATATATATATATATACAGACCAAAAGGTTATTTAATATTACTTGAAATCGATACAAATTCTTTCATGGTGTCGGATTGTCTTCACTAACGACTGAATAATTTCATGTGAAATTTTCTACCTCAGTGATTTGTGTATAGGCTATATACAGACTGACCTAAAACTGACCACAGTAATGAGTTACCATTCAACAAACAGCTTTACCAGGAGTAATACGTTTTCAGAACCTTTCTTATCAGTAACTGATCAACTGTCTAACTTGTCTCTTTAAAGATAATTTGGGTAGAGATAGTACAGAAACATCTATAGTGAAATAAACATTGTTTAATTGATAAACACGTGATCGCTAGATGATCACGTGGCCCATGTATTAACGCCATTACTCCTATTTAGTCTGTATTTACAACAGCCCCTACAACAGTCGTGTAACTATCACTCCTATTTAGTCTGTGTATTAACAACAGTCCCTACACACAGTCTGTGTATTAACAACAGTCCCTACACACAGTCTGTGTATTAACAACAGCCCCTACACACAGTCTGTGTATTATCACTCCTATTGTGTATTAACAACAGTCTGTGTATTAACAACAGTCCCTACACACAGCCTGTGTATTAACAACAGTCCCTACACACAGTCTGTGTATTAACAACAGTCACTACACACAGTCTGTGTATTAACATCAATCCTTACACACAGTCGTGTAACCAACACTCCTATTAACACATACCTACAGAGAAATAACATCACTCAATTAACACGTGCCTACAGAGAAATAACATCTCTCAATTAACACGTACCTACAGAGAAATAACATATCTCAATTAACACGTACCTACAGAGAAATAACATCTCTCAATTAACACGTACCTACAGAGAAATAACATATCTCAATTAACACGTACCTACAGAGAAATAACATCTCTCAATTAACTCGTACGTACAGAGAAATAACATCGCTCTTTAAACACGTACCAAAATAACACTGCTAAATTTTATTTCACCAGAATAACTTTGGTGCTTTCGTGTTTGGAGTTGATGATAAAATGTAAGTGTGTATTTCACAATTCACTGATACAGTTACTTAGTGTGATGTTATATACTTGACGGAACTTGGTCATTCTGAACTTCTTATGAATTTGAAGTACAGACAGAATTTGAAGAGCAGTATCTGACCTCTGACCAGGAGAATTGCATGTGACAAATCTCTCTACCAACTCTGAAGAGTACAAACTTATCAAAAGTGCATTTTGACAAAAACACGTAAATCCACTTCGGAGATTGTGCGTTGTTGTCAAGTTAGTGTAGATGTCAGTTTGGTATTTCGTTGATACTTAGAAAGTCATTACCATTGCGGTACAAACCCTTCTACAGACCCTAAAACACGTGCACCCTGTTACTATCAGGATGGCTAGAATGTTAGAGGACGAGGACCAATTTCAGAACAAGTTACAACCTTTTCCATCGTCACACCATTTTCAGACATCACGCCATTTTCCTACGTCACAACATTTTCGTACGTCACACCATTTTCCTATGTCACACGAGCCCTAATAGGCCAAGCGGTAACTTGACGGCACGTGCCCTAATGGGCCCAGAGGTAACTTTACTACAGGAGCCCTAGCAGGCCCAGCGGTAACTTGAGTACACGAGCCCTAATAGGTCCAGCGGTAGCTTGATTACACGTGCCCTAATGGGTCCAGAGGTAACTTGACTACAGGAGCCCTAGTAGGCCCAGCGGTAACTTGAGTACACGAGCCCTAATAGGTCCAACGGTAGCTTGATTACACGTGCCCTAATGGGTCCAGAGGTAACTTGACTACAGGAGCCCTAGTAGGCCCAGCGGTAACTTGAGTACACGAGCCCTAATAGGTCCAGCGGTAGCTTGATTACACGTGTTCTAATGGACCCAGAAGTAATTTGACTACACGTTTCTCACGGGCTCAGCGGTAACTTGACGACACGAGTCTGTATTGGCCCAGCAGTAACTTGACGACACGAGTCTGTATTGGCCCAGCAGTAACTTGACGACACGAGTCTGTATTGGCCCAGCAGTAACTTGACGACACGAGCCTGTATTGGCCCAGCAGTAACGTGACGACACGTGCCTGTATTGGCCCAGCAGTAACTTGACGACACGAGCCTGTATTGGCCCAGCAGTAACTTGACGACACGAGCCTGTATTGGCCCAGCAGTAACTTGACGACACGAGTCTGTATCGGCCCAGCAGTAACTTGACGACACGTGCCTTTATTGGCCCAGCAGTAACTTGACGACACGAGCCTGTATCGGCCCAGCAGTAACTTGACGACACGAGCCTGTATTGGCCCATCAGTAACTTGACGACACGTGCCTGTATTGGCCCAGCAGTAACTTGTTTGTTGTCTTTAGAGTACCTAGGCATTAATGGGCCAGTAGTCCAGCATACATTCACTGCCATCATCTGATGATGCCACAATATTATTATTTTGTTTAATATAACATTTTCGATAAAAACACAAAACTGGATGTCATTAAGTGATCGTTAGGGTTAACAACTGTTGAGAGTTTCTGTATCTACGACTGACAGAAATATACTGAAAGGATAAAGAAACGCAGGGTAATATTTATTCCGATATTTTGAAAACGCGTTCTCCAAATAAAGTGAAACTTTGTAGATTGGGTAATTAGGTCATACTACACCTTTTCATGTATCGAAAATTTAGTCACGGTACAGTGCGCAGCTCTGGTAAATGGATGAAGGAAAAAACAAGAATCTCGTGCACTGTGTTGTTCTGGTCTCATGCAGCGTTGGTCAAGTCACTATTCGTTAGTCTTTATACCGACCAACTGCTTCCCTAAAATTAATTTAGAATTTGATTCGTTTTAAGAATGGCACGACTCACAGAAGTTCAGAGAGGTCAGGCTATTCAGATGCTGGTGCAAAGACAGCTGCAAAATCAGGTTGCTAGGCACTTTGGTGTTAATGTTTCCACCACAGAATGTCTTGTAAGACGTCTTCGGGAAACTGGGCGATTGGCCGATCGACCTAGGTCAGGACGTCCGCGCGTAACGTCACGACGTCAGGATCGCTATATCGTCGTCTCTCATGTGCGTAATCGGCGCCTTACTGCCATTGAGAGGGCACTTAATGTTCGTGGCAATCATGGGCGGTCTATAAGTTCAAAAACTGTAAGGAATGATTACCTTACCCGTGCTCGACGTAAGCGTCGTATGGCCTGGGTCGCTGCACATGCTCCACGACGGTTTTCACTGAGGCAGTGGAGACAAGTTTTCTTCACGGACGAGTCTCGATTCTGTCTTTATCGATCTGACGGCCGTCGACGTGTCTACCGACGTCGTGGCAAACGTTTTACGGACGCTTGCGTTGTAGAGAGGGATAGGTTTGGGGGCGGTTCAGTAATGGTGTGGGAAGGAATCTCACACGGGTTACAATCACAATTGGTTGTTATTGATGACAATTTAACAGCAGCTAAGTATAGAGATGAGATCCTTCGACCCCATGTTATCCCTTTCTTACAGCAGCATAATCTAACCCTCCATCAGGATAATGCTAGGCCCCACGTAGCAAGGATTTGCCACGTCTTTCTGGCCAACAGCAACATTCAACCACTAGATTGGCCGCCATATAGCCCTGATTTGTCCCCGATCGAGCATCTTTGGGACCAGTTGGATAGACAGGTTCGAAAGCGCCAGCCACCCCCTGCTACTCGAGAGCAGTTGACCAGAGCTCTGATTGAAGAGTGGGACAACATTCCCATAAGACGGATTAACGCTCTCATGAACTCTATGACCAGAAGAATAAGGGCCGTGACCACAGCAAACGGCGGACACACAAGATATTGACGACTCAGTTCAATTTCAATGCTATTCAATTTAATCGTTAGTACCTCTAAACCAATTGTCAGATGCAAAATACAGACTTTGGACATTTTTAAGCTTTAATTTATCTGTATGTATACAAAATTTCGTTTTAAATGAAGCCCGATATCATACTTAATTTCTGGTTTAAAGTTCACCCTGCGTTTCTTTATCCTTTTAGTATACATGTGTCACACAGAAATCTTTAATATAGCGATGATCCTTCATCTTATTCTGCCGCTGGACACACAGAGGTCATGACGCGTATGGAACAATCGTTTGTCAAAAACCTGGTTAAGTTTGGTCATCGTTACCTCAAATAATGTCGTTTAACATTGAATCTGCAAACCACCAACAAATATAGTTTATACACTTAACACACTGTACCGTTAACTACAAACCACCAACAAATATGATTTATACACTTAACACACTGTACCGTTAACTACAAACCACCAACAAATATGATTTATACACTTAACACACTGTACCGTTAACTACAAACCACCAACAAATATGATTTATACAGTTAACACACTGTATCGTTAACTACAAACCACCAACAAATATGATTTATACACTTAACACACTGTACCGTTAACTACAAACCACCAACAAATATGATTTATACACTTAACACACTGTACAACTACAAACCACCAACAAATATGATTTATACAGTTAACACACTGTACCGTTAACTACAAACCACCAACAAATATGATTTATACAGTTAACACACTGTACCGTTAACTACAAACCACCAACAAATATGATTTATACACACTGTACCGTAACACACTGTACCGTTAACTACAAACCACCAACAGATATGATTTATACAGTTAACACACTGTACAAACTACAAACCACCAACAAATATGATTTATACACTTAACACACTGTACCGTTAACTACAAACCACCAACAAATATATTTATACACTTAACACACTGTATCGTTAACTACAAACCACCAACAAATATAGTTTATACACTTAACACACTGTACCGTTAACTACAAACCACCAACAAATATGATTTATACACTTAACACACTGTACCGTTAACTACAAACCACCAACAAATATGATTTATACAGTTAACACACTGTACCGTTAACTACAAACCACCAACAAATATGATTTATACAGTTAACACACTGTACCGTTAACTACAAACCACCAACAAATATGATTTATACAGTTAACACACTGTATCGTTAACTACAAACCACCAACAAATATGATTTATACACTTAACACACTGTACCGTTAACTACAAACCACCAACAAATATAGTTTATACACTTAACACACTGTATCGTTAACTACAAACCACCAACAAATATAGTTTATACACTTAACACACTGTATCGTTAACTACAAACCACCAACAAATATGATTTATACACTTAACACACTGTACCGTTAACTACAAACCACCAACAAATATGATTTATACACTTAACACACTGTACCGTTAACTACAAACCACCAACAAATATGATTTATACACTTAACACACTGTACCGTTAACTACAAACCACCAACAGATATGATTTATACAGTTAACACACTGTATCGTTAACTACAAACCACCAACAAATATGATTTATACAGTTAACACACTGTACCGTTAACTACAAACCACCAACAAATATAGATTTATACACTTAACACACTGTACCGTTAACTACAAACCACCAACAAATATAGTTTATACACTTAACACACTGTATCGTTAACTACAAACCACCAACAAATATAGTTTATACACTTAACACACTGTATCGTTAACTACAAACCACCAACAAATATAGTTTATACACTTAACACACTGTATCGTTAACTACAAACCACCAACAAATATAGTTTATACACTTAACACACTGTATCGTTAACTACAAACCACCAACAAATATGATTTATACAGTTAACACACTGTATCGTTAACTACAAACCACCAACAAATATAGATTTATACAGTTAACACACTGTATCGTTAACTACAAACCACCAACAGATATAGTTTATACAGTTAACACACTGTACCGTTAACTACAAACCACCAACAGATATAGTTTATACAGTTAACACACTGTACCGTTAACTACAAACCACCAACAAATATAGTTTATACAGTTAACACACTGTACCGTTAACTACAAACCACCAACAAATATGATTTATACAGTTAACACACTGTACCGTTAACTACAAACCACCAACAGATATAGTTTATACAGTTAACACACTGTATCGTTAACTACAAACCACCAACAGATATGATTTATACAGTTAACACACTGTACCGTTAACTACAAACCACCAACAAATATAGTTTATACAGTTAACACACTGTACCGTTAACTACAAACCACCAGCAAATATGATTTATACAGTTAACACACTGTATCGTTAACTACAAACCACCAACAAATATGATTTATACAGTTAACACACTGTACCGTTAACTACAAACCACCAACAGATATAGTTTATACAGTTAACACACTGTATCGTTAACTACAAACCACCAACAGATATGATTTATACAGTTAACACACTGTACAGTTAACTACAAACCACCAACAAATATGATTTATACAGTTAACACACTGTATCGTTAACTACAAACCACCAACAAATATAGTTTATACACTTAACACACTGTACAGTTAACTACAAACCACCAGCAAATATGATTTATACAGTTAACACACTGTACAGTTAACTACAAACCACCAACAAATATAGTTTATACACTTAACACACTGTACAGTTAACTACAAACCACCAACAAATATGATTTATACAGTTAACACACTGTATCGTTAACTACAAACCACCAACAAATATCCTTTATACAGTTAACACACTGTACAGTTAACTACAAACCACCAACAAATGTACAGTTAACTACAAACCACCAACAAATATGATTTATACAGTTAACACACTGTATCGTTAACTACAAACCACCAACAGATATGATTTATACAGTTAACACACTGTATCGTTAACTACAAACCACCAACAAATATAGTTTATACACTTAACACACTGTACAGTTAACTACAAACCACCAACAAATATGATTTATACAGTTAACACACTGTATCGTTAACTACAAACCACCAACAAATATGATTTATACAGTTAACACACTGTATCGTTAACTACAAACCACCAACAAATATAGTTTATACACTTAACACACTGTATCGTTAACTACAAACCACCAACAAATATGATTTATACAGTTAACACACTGTACCGTTAACTACAAACCACCAACAAATATGATTTATACAGTTAACACACTGTATCGTTAACTACAAACCACCAACAAATATGATTTATACAGTTAACACACTGTATCGTTAACTACAAACCACCAACAAATATGATTTATACAGTTAACACACTGTACCGTTAACTACAAACCACCAACAAATATAGTTTATACAGTTAACACACTGTATCGTTAACTACAAACCACCAAAAAAATATGATTTATACAGTTAACACACTGTATCGTTAACTACAAACCACCAACAAATATGATTTATACAGTTAACACACTGTATCGTTAACTACAAACCACCAAAAAAAATATGATTTATACAGTTAACACACTGTATCGTTAACTACAAACCACCAACAAATATAATTTATACAGTTAACACACTGTACCGTTAACTACAAACCACCAACAAATATAGTTTATACAGTTAACACACTGTATCGTTAACTACAAACCACCAAAAAAATATGATTTATACAGTTAACACACTGTATCGTTAACTACAAACCACCCGTTTGTATCCAGTCCTATGCCACCTGACCACATACCTCCACATCTGTATGACCTTGTGCAGACTTGCTTTTCCTGATCGAAGACATTATAGATGGCCCCATGTATTGGTGACCTCGTCAATTAACAAACAGGCGAAGGATGGGGGAGAGAGAGAGAGCGATTAAGGTGTCTTGCCGAAAGACACAAGCACGACAGCACGGATTCACCTTCCTGAAGATCATGAGCTACCACGGAAGTTTCGAACCCCATACCCAGGGTGACGCAGGCCAAAATCCCATCGACTGGGCAGGCCCCTCAACTGTAGCGAAACGCAACAAGTGTGATATTTTTACTTTTTTAATGTTCCACAATTGATGTTAAACAGATTTTACTTAATACAGTAAAAAGTTTAAATCAATCTTACTAACACTTTTAATGCAAGTATGCACCGTTATCATATATACGGGACCGCTTTGACATGAGGACCGTTATATCGAGCAATGGCGAGTTGGTAGCCTGGTTACGCGAGTGTTTATCCCTGCAGACCAGACGTACAAACTGGGGTATATATCACGTCTGTTTGCAGGCGGAACGTACCCACGCGTGTAAAACAGCAAAACTAAGCTCCTAACAATTGCATGAAATGTAAATTTCAGGCTTAAAAAGGGAATTAGAAGGTGTTATCACAGTATAGGACATACGTAGGAAATGTCAACTTAGTGATTTGAATCCATTATCGGCGTACCTACTTTGTTACACCACGTAACGAACCGACATGTCGACGTGCTCCCTGTCGCCCGAGATATGCTAAACGGCCAAAACATCAAAGAGAACATGTAACGACGAAGAGATGTAATCAGTGTGACCAACGGGGTCAAAAGTTAACAACTTAACACGCTGTCTGGGTGTTATAAATGATGGCTCGGTCACTGATTTCCGTTATCACCATGTGTAACGTGATGCAGTGTGATGTCCGTGAAAAGTCGAAAATAATGTGTAGTAGAGATTTTAACAGCAATGGTGTCTGTCACTAAAGGTAAAATAGCAGAGATTTTAACAGTAATGGTGTCTGTCAAGGAAGGTGAAATAGTAGAGATTTTAACAGTAATGGTGTCTGTCAGGGAAGGTAAAGTAGTAGAGATTTTAACATTAATGGTGTCTGTCACTAAAGGTAAAGTAGTAGAGATTTTAACAGTAATGGTGTCTGTCAAGGAAGGTAAAATAGTAGAGATTTTAACAGTAATGGAGTCTGTCAGGGAAGGTAAAATAGTAGAGATTTTAACATTAATGGTGTCTGTCACTAAAGGTAAAACAGTAGAGATTTTAACATTAATGGTGTCTCTCAGGGAAGGTAAAATAGTAGAGATTTTAACATTAATGGTGTCTGTCAGGGAAGGTAAAGTAGTAGAGATTTTAACATTAATGGTGTCTGTCAGGGAAGGTAAAATAGTAGAGATTTTAACATTAATGGTGTCTGTCACTAAAGGTAAAACAGTAGAGATTTTAACATTAATGGTGTCTCTCAGGGAAGGTAAAACAGTAGAGATTTTAACAGTAATGGTGTCTCTCAGGGAAGGTAAAATAGTAGAGATTTTAACAGTAATGGTGTCTGTCAGGGAAGGTAAAGTAGTAGAGATTTTAACATTAATGGTGTCTGTCACTAAAGGTAAAGTAGTAGAGATTTTAACAGTAATGGTGTCTGTCAAGGAAGGTAAAATAGAGATTTTAACTGTAATGGAGTCTGTCAGGGAAGGTAAAATAGTAGAGATTTTAACATTAATGGTGTCTGTCAAGGAAGGTAAAATAGCAGAGATTTTAACAGTAATGGTGTCTGTCAAGGAAGGTAAAATAGTAGAGATTTTAACATTAATGGTGTCTGTCACTAAAGGTAAAATAGTAGAGATTTTAACATTAATGCTGTCTGTCACTAAAGATAAAATAGCAGAGATGTCTTACCACCTCGGCACCATAATTCTACCACCTCGGTACCATAATTCTACCATCTCAGTACCATAATTCTACCATCTCGGTACCATAATTCTACCATCTCAGTACCATAATGCTACCATCTCAGTACCATAATTCTACCACCTCGATACCATAATTCTACCACCTCTGTTCCATAATTCTACCACCTCTGTTCCATAATTCTACCACCTCTGTTCCATAATTCTACCATATCGGTTCCATAATTATACCACCTCTGTACCATAATTCTACCATCTCAGTACCATAATTCTACCATCTCGGTACCATAATTCTACCACCTCTGTTCCATAATTCTACCATATCGGTTCCATAATTCTACCATCTCAGTACCATAATTCTACCATCTCGGTACCATAATTCTACCATCTCGGTACCATAATTCTACTACCTCTGTACCATAATTCTACCACCTCTGTTCCATAATTCTACCATATCGGTTCCATAATTCTACCATCTCGGTACCATAATTCTACCATCTCGGTACCATAATGCTACCATCTCAGTACCATAATTCTACCATCTCAGTACCATAATTTTACAATATCGGTTCCATAATACTACCATATCGGTTCCATAATTCTACCACCTCTGTTCCATAATTCTACCATATCGGTTCCATAATTCTACCATCTCGGTACCATAATTCTACCATCTCGGTACCATAATGCTACCATCTCAGTACCATAATTTTACAATATCGGTTCCATAATACTACCACCTCTGTACCATAATTCTACCATCTCAGTACCATAATTCTACCACCTCTGTACCATAATTATACCATATCGGTTCCATAATTCTACCATATCGGTTCCATAATTCTACCATCTCAGTACCATAATTCTACCATCTCGGTACCATAATTCTACCATCTCAGTACCATAATTCTACCATCTCAGTACCATAATTCTACCACCTCTGTACCATAATTCTACCATATCGGTACCATAATTCTAACATCTCAGTATTATAATTCTACCATCTCAGTACCATAATTTTACCATCTCGGTACCATAATTCTACAATATCGGTTCCATAATTCTACCATCTCAGTACCATAATTCTACCATCTCAGTACCATAATTCTACCACCTCTGTACCATAATTATACCATATCGGTTCCATAATTCTACCATCTCAGTACCATAATTCTACCATCTCGGTACCATAATTCTACCATCTCAGTACCATTATTCTACCACCTCTGTACCATAATTCTACCATATCGGTACCATAATTATACCATATCGGTTCCATAATTCTACCATATCGGTTCCATAATTCTACCATATCGGTACCATAATTCTACCATCTCAGTATTATAATTCTACCATTTCAGTACCATAATTCTACCACCTCTGTACCATAATTCTACCATCTCGGTACCATAATTCTACCATCTCAGTACCATAATTCTACCACCTCTGTACCATAATTATACCATATCGGTTCCATAATTCTACCATATCGGTTCCATAATTCTACCATCTCAGTACCATAATTCTACCATCTCGGTACCATAATTCTACCATCTCAGTACCATAATTCTACCATCTCAGTACCATAATTCTACCACCTCTGTACCATAATTCTACCATATCGGTACCATAATTCTAACATCTCGGTACCAAGTCTTCAACTACACATCTCTGTACAACATATCTTGCAAAAAGTGTATTGATTGGAAAAAACGGATCGAAAGATTCAGTTATACGAAACAAGATTTAATTTCCACAACGAATGAGATTTTACAGATCATATTTTGTTCGGATTTCTAAAGATTTCTATACATCTCAACATAATACAGATACAATTTAACAAATTCTACTCCATATCGAAAAAAGAGACATCATTAACATTTCTAGAGATTACAAGGCCAAAATATCCTCTATCTACTTCAAATGCCATGTCACATGTCAGGACAACCGGAAGTTTACCCTCGTTTCCGTAATGAGGTCCACCTCGTGCCATGTCAGCCAATTAGGTCGTACTTTATGATCGTGATGTGTGACGTGATCCCCTATCTAACTGGTTTGTACAACCGAGGACATGTCATTGTAGTACTGCTGACTAACATCTCAAATAATTAAACTACACGTACGGTTCACATCAGTAATACAACATTCCTCACACAAAAGTTCTAAAGCCTCCATCACTAATGAACTTTTTCAACAGAAGGAAACGTTATCTACGAAAAGTGATAAACGAGATGACGTAGACCGTTGTGATAAGTAAGCTTTGGTCTAACGTAGACCGTTGTGATAAGTAAGCTTTGGTCTGACGTAGACCGTTGTGATAAGTAAGCTTTAGTCTGACGTAGACCGTTGTGATAAGTAAGCTTTAGTCTGACGTAGACCGTTGTGATAAGTAAGCTTTAGTCTGACGTTGTGATAAGTAAGCTTTAGTCTGACGTAGACCGTTGTGATAAGTAAGCTTTAGGCTGACGTTGACCGTTGTGATAAGTAAGCTTTAGTCTGACGTAGACCGTTGTGATAAGTAAGCTTTAGTCTGACGTAGACCGTTGTGATAAGTAAGCTTTAGTCTGACGTAGACCGTTGTGATAAGTAAGCTTTAGTCTGACGTAGACCGTTGTGATAAGTAAGCTTTAGGCTGACGTTGACCGTTGTGATAAGTAAGCTTTAGTCTGACGTAGACCGTTGTGATAAGTAAGCTTTAGGCTGACGTTGACCGTTGTGATAAGTAAGCTTTAGTCTGACGTAGACCGTTGTGATAAGTAAGCTTTAGGCTGACGTAGACCGTTTTAATAAGTAAGCTTTAGTCTGACGTAGACCGTTGTGATAAGTAAGCTTTAGGCTGACGTAGACCGTTTTAATAAGTAAGTTTTAGGCTGACGTAGACCGTTGTGATAAGTAAGTTTTAGGCTGTCGTAGACCGTTGTGATAAGTAAGCTTTAGGCTGACGTAAACCATTGTGATAAGTAAGCTTTAGGCTGACGTAGACCGCTGTGATAAGTAAGCTTTAGTCTGACGTAGACCGTTGTGATAAGTAAGCTTTAGTCTGACGTAGACCGTTGTGATAAGTAAGCTTTAGTCTGACGTAGACCGTTGTGATAAGTAAGCTTTAGTCTGACGTAGACCGTTGTGATAAGTAAGCTTTAGTCTGACGTAGACCGTTGTGATAAGTAAGCTTTGGTCTGACGTAGACCGTTGTGATAAGTAAGCTTTAGGCTGACGTTGACCGTTGTGATAAGTAAGCTTTAGTCTGACGTAGACCGTTGTGATAAGTAAGCTTTAGTCTGACGTAGACCGTTGTGATAAGTAAGCTTTAGGCTGACGTAGACCGTTTTAATAAGTAAGCTTTAGTCTGACGTAGACCGTTGTGATAAGTAAGCTTTAGGCTGACGTAGACCGTTTTAATAAGTAAGTTTTAGGCTGACGTAGACCGTTGTGATAAGTAAGCTTTAGGCTGTCGTAGACCGTTGTGATAAGTAAGCTTTAGGCTGACGTAAACCATTGTGATAAGTAAGCTTTAGGCTGACGTAGACCGCTGTGATAAGTAAGCTTTAGGCTGTCGTAGACCGTTGTGATAAGTAAGCTTTTGGCTGACGTAGACCATTGTGATAAGTAAGCTTTAGATTGACGTAGACGTTGTTAGAAATTGACATTAAGACGACGTTAGTTGTTAAAAGTTCACATTAAAATGATGATATTTTTAAAGAAATAAACTTTGAGATGGCCTAGACCTTTGTGAGAAGTAGACACGTCGATTCGTGAGTTTTCTGATTTCCAGAGACGAGGTCATTAACTCGAGGCGTAGCTTTTATTAGTTACGTTGACGTAACAAATGTTTCATAAAAGTCAGAATGTTTTTAGCTATTACACGATATCTTCACCCTCCCAATTGATACCTGTAACACATGACAAACTATACATACAAATATTGCCTCTCAGAATATTTATGACTTCCGGACTACATGTGGTACCAAGCCAGCCCCACCTAGTACCTGTCACGGTCAGTGATTGGTTGATTGCGATCGGATTGTCTGATTGTACAATACTGCTTCACACCGGTATGGAGAAGTAACCTACCGCAGTCGTCCTGATGTCGATACTCTATCTCTCACAATGACAGATCACACCTGATACCGTCATTATAAAATAAATATCACAAAGCATTCATCTCTCTTGACATTTTAAAGCCTGTTCAAAGCTGATCGACGTTATAATTGAAACACTTAGGGTAGACACCTTCAGAAGCATCCACGTGAGGCTGTACGGTATAGGGCCGTGCACTACTCCCTCATGGGACGCAAACTTGTGCTATCTTTAGTTGAATTGTTGATGGTATCAATTATATACATTTACATGTATGTATAGCAGTCTTTTGTTAAGCTACGAGTGAAATAAACATTTATTTTTTCCTATAGGTCGTAAAACTAAATGAAATAAAATGATTGAATCTAAAACACGCTGCGTTAAGAAGGAAACGCGACGATGATATTCTACAACAAGCATGCAAACCTTTATCTAGGTTGTTATACAAATGCACGTGCTGACACTTCACAGGAAAAAATATATACGGTAAAAGAAGTTACAGAATATTTTGTAGTTTAAGCACAAACAAATTCAACTTTAAGTCGAAAACTGCGGCATATAAAAGCCACTTAAATTGTCGGAATGTTTTATCTCTCATGCTTACATCTGAAATTACAAAACAGGTTTCTAAAGGAATCGAGGCGGAGGAACACGTCGGAACTACTTTCTTGTGTATATCTATAGAGGGCTGATTGGCATTATAACATTACGCGAGAGGCCCGTGGAAAGACATGATTAAACCCCTCGGTGAAGGAGGAAGCTATTTTGGACATTCCAGTCTGCTCTTGCATTAGATGAGGACACTTTAGCACTAAATTGAACATGAGAAACATCTAACTGAAACACACTAAGTACTGTGTTTTCCGAGATAGGTGAAATTAAATCTCAAGAGACACATACGAAGTACTTTTCTTGACCTGAGTAAATAATTATCTCGAGTCTCCACATCACCACCAACGCGGCAGAGGAAATTGGACCGATAATTCTGAGTGTTATGGCCGCCATTTTGGATGGCGCTCCGAGTCCAATCGACGCTTGATATCAAACCGAGCACAAAGCGGCACTTAAGTAGGAAGATAAAAACTGCCGCGACGTAGAAGACACGCAGAGATATTAATGAGATTTTAAAACTAAGTTATTTAGAAGAGTTTTGGATCTTAATTGTGTTGTTTTTCTAAACCTGAATATCGCCAATAGCTCTTTGATGTAGAAGCTTAAAAATGATAACATGGATATGCAGAATTAGTAACTTAGAGGGAAAGAAAATTAAGTTTGCAGCGAGAAAATTAAGTTTGCAGTGAGGAAATTATAAGCATTTGAAAGCGAGACAAGTGATCTTTAGCTGAAGTGTATGTTGATGGCGTAGACGCTATCAGAATGTTAAAACATTTCCCTGACACGATGCCTACACGCCAAGCCAAATTAATATAATTTTGTTTCCATTTTCCCACTGGGTGCCGACAAGCTGTTTCTGGTACGAAGGCGGGGAAGTTGATAGAGAGGTGGAGTAGTGACAAGGGCGAACACAACATGAATCCTACATTACTGATATATTAATTGAGAAAGCCTTAATTTATTTTTTTTAAAATCTCGAAATAATAATCTAATCGTCTTATCAATTACATCCACACAATACAGAATATCGCTTTTCTGTGGCATGGGTATACATATGTGTTACATGTTTACCTTAGAACATGTGTAAACGTTTACATCATAAGTTGTGTTACATGTTTACCTTAGAACATGTGTAAACGTTTACATCATAAGTTGTGTTACATGTTTACCTTAGAACATGTGTAAACGTTTACATCATAAGTTGTGTTACAAGTTTACCTTAGAACATGTGTAAACGTTTACATCATAAGTTGTGTTACATGTTTACACTAGGACATGTGTTACATGTTTACCTTAGAACATGTGTAAACGTTTACATCATAAGTTGTGTTACATGTTTACCTTAGAACATGTGTAAACGTTTACATCATAAGTTGTGTTACATGTTTACCTTAGAACATGTGTAAACGTTTACATCATAAGTTGTGTTACATGTTTACCTTAGAACATGTGTAAACGTTTACATCATAAGTTGTGTTATATGTTTACACTAGGACTTGTGTTACATGTTTACACTAGGACTTGTGTTGCATGTTTACACTAGGACTTGTGTTATATGTTTACACTAGGACTTGTGTTACATGTTTACACTAGGACTTGTGTTACATGTTTACATTAGGACTTGTGTTATATGTTTACACTAGGACTTGTGTTGCATGTTTACATTAGGACTTGTGTTGCATGTTTACACTAGGACTTGTGTTACATGTTTACATTAGGACTTGTGTTATATGTTTACACTAGGACTTGTGTTGCATGTTTACACTAGGACTTGTGTTACATGTTTACACTAGGACTTGTGTTGCATGTTTACACTAGGACTTGTGTTATATGTTTACACTAGGACTTGTGTTACATGTTTACACTAGGACTTGTGTTATATGTTTACACTAGGACTTGTGTTATATGTTTACACTAGGACTTGTGTTATATGTTTACACTAGGACTTGTGTTACATGTTTACACTAGGACTTGTGTTACATGTTTACACTAGGACTTGTGTTATATGTTTACACTAGGACTTGTGTTATATGTTTACACTAGGACTTGTGTTACATGTTTACACTAGGACTTGTGTTGCATGTTTACACTAGGACTTGTGTTATATGTTTACACTAGGACTTGTGTTACATGTTTACACTAGGACTTGTGTTATATGTTTACACTAGGACTTGTGTTACATGTTTACACTAGGACTTGTTATATGTTTACACTAGGACTTGTGTTATATGTTTACACTAGGACTTGTGTTACATGTTTACACTAGGACTTGTGTTATATGTTTACACTAGGACTTGTTATATGTTTACACTAGGACTTGTGTTATATGTTTACACTAGGACTTGTGTTATATGTTTACATTAGGACTTGTGTTATATGTTTACACTAGGACTTGTGTTACATGTTTACACTAGGACTTGTGTTATATGTTTACACTAGGACTTGTGTTGCATGTTTACATTAGGACTTGTGTTGCATGTTTACATTAGGACTTGTGTTGCATGTTTACATTAGGACTTGTGTTGCATGTTTACACTAGGACTTGTGTTACATGTTTACACTAGGACTTGTGTTACATGTTTACACTAGGACTTGTGTTACATGTTTACACTAGGACTTGTGTTATATGTTTACACTAGGACTTGTGTTACATGTTTACCTTAGAACATGTGTAAACGTTTACATCATAAGTTGTGTTACATGTTTACACTAGGACTTGTGTTACATGTTTACACTAGGACTTGTGTTACATGTTTACACTAGGACTTGTGTTACATGTTTACCTTAGAACATGTGTAAACGTTTACATCATAAGTTGTGTTATATGTTTACATTAGGACTTGTGTTACATATTTACACTAGGACTTGTGTTATATGTTTACATTAGGACTTGTGTTACATGTTTTACATCAGAACGTGTGTCACATGTTTTACATTAGAACGTGTGTCACATGTTTTACATTAGAACGTGTGTCACGTGTTTTACATTAGAACGTGTGTCACATGTTTTACATTAGAACGTGTGTCACATGTTTTACATTAGAACGTGTGTCCCATGTTTTACATTAGAACGTGTGTCCCATGTTTTACATTAGAACGTGTGTCACATGTTTTACATTAGAACGTGTGTCACATGTTTTACATTAGAACGTGTGTCACATGTGTACACCAGAAGTGGTATTAAACTTCGCGGTGATGAAAAGGACACACGTTTACTTTAATGTATTTTACATGTTAATATGGCGGAACTTCAAGTTTGATGGGTTGCTAACAGTGACAACGACAGGCTGTGTGATTGGTGTGGTTCTGTATATCATAACGCTTATGGGCGATTTGCGATTATTGTCTTCATTTCGTTAGTATTTTCGTTGCTATAGAGTTTCTATATAAATAAATAATTGATGATGGTGTTTTTAAATGTGACATTAACTTATATTGATCGATGTGACGTTTATTCAAGGATCATTTATCATTTCATTGCTATAAAATCATATTATTATGAAAATATCACTATAAATAACTAATTCTTAGATTCTATATTTCAAATAAAACTGCAGTGTCATATAGACAATCCCTGTTGAATCTTGTGTAAATGAGACTTTGTGGAGACTTTTACAGACCACCCAGAAAACACCAGAAACACAAGGACTTTCCTAAATACACTCTGAGGTCTGTGATAGAATTTGTTTACGTAATCATAAGATCAATCGAAACATCAGTCTTTTTTTATGAAATCCGTTTTCTAGTTTGGTAGATGATCAGTTTTCAAGTTAATTAACAAGTTGATCTATTAACCATGAGTGGAGGAGATCCGATCTTTTCCCAGCCAAGATAAATTGCTATTCCGATCTCATGGATTATGGAAAGATTCCAAATCACAACCTTGCCATTCTTTACGGTGAGAGGAGGTAGTGATGATGCATTTGATGGCATTAGTGTTGTTTTCGTGTTATTCTTTAATCAAAGATGATCCCACATGTTGACAGGAACGAGCCACAAGGTGGCGCTCTATACCATGATTACAGGAACACGTGATAGTTTAGTACAATAGCAGTGTACCGAATAGTTAGGATATGAATGGGAGATGGTCGAGAATCTTTTGTGTTGTGTAAATCTAATTGTAATTAAACATAAACAATCCTACATGTATTTCCTGGTGTGTGGCGGTCTGGGCTTTTCACGCTTCGCTTTGCGTGAAGCCATGCTTTGAAGCTGTGTTTTATTTTATTATCATTATTTTTTAAATGATACTTTTACTTAATATCAATCCATCTAACATTGTCTGAGCCAACGTTTAGCACGGACAACAGGACGGACGGCTGTCGGCTGCCCGTATTCGTTATCACAGTAAAGCTTGAAAAGCACGGGAAAGTATATACATGTAGTTTACATCAAAAAGAAGAAAAATGTTTCTAAAAATCTCTTGTGTCCCTAAACAGCTTTAAGAATAAGAAGAGTTGAGCTTAAGTTTTACAGATCACTGAAGGGGCTCTAGGTTGTGACAACAATTTATCACAGGTCTGACTGATTTACACCCCCATATTGGAAAGTGCAATACCTCATCTCGTACTTCTTTACTCATTGTACTACAACAGCCAAATTATATCATGAATAATTCACAATAAATAGGCCCTACAAAGTAATTCACGTCTTAGTAAAAGTACTGAGTAAGCACAGTTATTCCTGAAATAAAAAGGTGCAGTAGAAAAATGTGAGACTACGCCCCCTGCCTACTCGTCTTTTGAAGGGGTTACCTAACAAAGACACCGGTCTCGGGATTACAGGCACTACACATCAATAGTGTTTCTCCATTAGGCAATGGTAAACACGGGACACCTAATACAGAATCTGTGTTTATTTTCTATCTCAAGGGCCGAGTATAGTCATAATATATAGACAATTCTCTAAAACAGAACGCTATTTAAATGATCTGTTATGCAATGGGAAAATTGAAAAAATTAGAATGTCGAAATAGATTTTAGAAGATGGGCCTATTGACGTATTGAAGTGTCTACTCATCGGGTTTAACTCGTCTCTATTGTGACGGTTGAATCAAACTGTAGGTAGGTCCTATACAAACTCAAATGAAAATGAGATATTTAAAGTTTACAGCTACTGAGTCGCATTTCATTTCTACTTTAAACCCCATAATTAAGCAGTTCTTTAAAACCTTGCATGGAGATCGCTTTCATTGTAATTATGGCATCGGATTTTTGTGGAAATAGCACCTATGTCTGAACGGCCTCGCCGAGTTTCAGTATCACACGGGAGCTAGTGTCCATGGAATATTCTCTGATAGTTCACAAAACGTTATTTTAAAAAAGGAATTAAACTATATTCTCGAGTTTGATAAAGGAAACAAAATGAAAAATATAAATTTTAAAATGGTATTCGTATCAATTCGAGATTTTTATGAGTCGGAGAGAATTCTATTTTGTGTTTGTTTTCGACACAGGGTGGACTAGACTTGAGAACTGTAAGAGGTGTGATAACAATTTAAAATTGTCACCACCCATATGATTACCATAAAGGAATTTAGGGTAAGACCGGGGTGTTACAGATGCTTGCTCTTTATTGCTTCATCCGACTGATGTCGTCAGAATGACGAAGTTAAATAAGACGAGAACAACAAATCACACAACCAACAATTAAAGATCTGAGATTTTACAGTAAAAACCTCAAATGTCCATTCTGACTGGGAGTTTTTCTAGACCAACAATTAAAGATCTGAGATTTTACAGTAAAAACCTCAAATGTCCATTCTGACTGGGAGTTTTGCTAGACCAACAATTAAAGATCTGAGATTTTACAGTAAAAACCTCAAATGTCCATTCTGACTGGGAGTTTTTCTAGACCAACAATTAAAGATCTGTGATTTTACAGTACAAACCTCAAATGTCCATTCTGACTGGGAGTTTTTCTAGACCAACAATTGTAAAAACCTCATCAGTTATCAGTACATGATTGTTGATTTCTAAAATATCATCAAAGTATATTGTCAATAATAGATTATAAAATACCTACAACATCTTGTGTTTAAGATATCTTTATTGTATATTGAAAATGATAGATAAGAAAGAGAAACAGAATCATTCTCTCGGCGATTCCCGACAGTTTTTCTCGAGGTAGAGAGTCGTGATTCTCCTCGGGTACTGAAATTTCTCTTTCCTACCCATAAGCTAAGGATATATCATATATTTTTGTCTAAACTATCCCTTGGGAGTTCTTATTGAAATCAAGATATATATTATTGATATACACTTATAAGTGAATACACCGACTTTATCCTAGTCCATTTCTTCTCGTATAATCAGTAATAATGATGAAAATTATCAGAATGTCTTTGTGATGAAATGACTGTCATATTATTTTACCAAAACCCTCAATTAGTTTCCCCTGATGTTCAGTGAAGGTGCACTCCGTAGAGATTCTGGTCTTTGTGGTCAGTTTTCTATAGATATACATCATGAATATTAATACTTCACACACGCATGTTGTCACCGCCTCGTGATTTACATATCGCATTAAATAACCTAGCGAGACTCTCCTGTCACCTGTTGCTGTTTGGTTTCGTAAAGCGACATTGATATCTTTACTGTGTTTCTTTGTGATTCAAATCAGGAATGTTGAGTATGCCAAAGTCAGGTAGATCTACTATTCCAGGTAAATACCAAATTATTCATTTATGCATAAAAAAGGTGAAAAACAACGTACACTTTGCGTCTTTGGAGAATTTTAATGTAGTCTGCGAGTTCTCTTGTTAAATAGCTGTTAAAAACAGACACACGATATGAAATTCTCACTGCACGTGCACTTTACCACCGACCACCCTGCAGGGTATTGGTCATTGTCATTGTGGATACGTTGTAAGGATATCGTAGACATTTGACAATCTGTGATGGACAGTGCACTATGGGGTATCGTAGACATTTAACAATCTGTGATAGACAGTGCACGATGGGATAACGTAGACATTTGACAATCTGTGATGGACAGTGCACTATGGGATATCGTAGACATTTGACGATCTGTGAGAGACAATGCAATGCGGGGTATGCGGAAATACCGATCACGTGAGACAGTCTGCGATGTTTCTCCCAGCAGGATATCATGAATGAAGAACTGTGAGAGATCTGGACTAGATCAGTATTTCATGACACGATATCGTGGGTATGAGATCTGGTGTAGACAAGTGTCTTACGGGTGATTTGGTGACGACCAGTATAAGGTCTGGAGTAGACAAGTGTCTTACGGGTGATTGGGTGACGACCAGTATGAGATCTGGAGTAAACAAGTGTCTTACGGGTGATTGGGTGACGATCAGTATGAGATCTGGAGTAGACAAGTGTCTTACGGGTGATTGGGTGACGATCAGTATGAGATCTGGAGTAGACAAGTGTCTTACGGGTGATTGGGTGACGACCAGTATGAGATCTGGAGTAAACAAGTGTCTTACGGGTGATTGGGTGACGATCAGTATGAGATCTGGAGTAGACAAGTGTTTTACGGGTGATTGGGTGATTACCAGTATGAGATCTGGAGTAAACAAGTGTCTTACGGGTGATTGGGTGACGATCAGTATGAGATCTGGAACAGACAAGTGTCTTACGGGTGATTAGCTGACGATCAGTATGAGATCTGGAGTAAACAAGTGTCTTACGAGTGATATTATGACGACCAGTATGAGATCTGGAGTAGACAAGTGTCTTACGGTTGATTGGGTGACGACCAGTATGAGATCTGGAGTATACAAGTGTCTTACGGGTGATTGGGTGACGACCAGTATGAGATCTGGAGTAGACAAGTGTCTTACGGGTGATTGGGTGATTACCAGTATGAGATCTGGAGTAAACAAGTGTCTTACGGTTGATTGGGTGACGACCAGTATGAGATCTGGAGTAGACAAGTGTCTTACGGGTGATTGGGTGACGACCAGTATTAGATCTGGAGTAAACAAGTGTCTTACGGGTGATTGGGTCCTCGAGGACCAGTATGAGATCTGGAGTAGACAAGTGTCTTACGGGTGATTGGGTGACGATCAGTATGAGATCTGGGGTAGACAAGTGTCTTACGGGTGATTGGGTGACGACCAGTATGAGATCTGGAGTAGACAAGTGTCTTACGGGTGATTGGGTGACGATCAGTATGAGATCTGGAACAGACAAGTGTCTTACGGGTGATTAGCTGACGATCAGTATGAGATCTGGAGTAAACAAGTGTCTTACGAGTGATATTATGACGACCAGTATGAGATCTGGAGTAGACAAGTGTCTTACGGTTGATTGGGTGACGACCAGTATGAGATCTGGAGTAGACAAGTGTCTTACGGGTGATTGGGTGACGATCAGTATGAGATCTGGAGTAAACAAGTGTCTTACGAGTGATATTATGACGACCAGTATGAGATCTGGAGTAGACAAGTGTCTGACGGTTGATTGGGTGACGACCAGTATGAGATCTGGAGTAGACAAGTGTCTTACGGGTGATTGGGTGACGATCAGTATGAGATCTGGGATAGACAAGTGTCTTACGGGTGATTGGGTGACGATCAGTATGAGATCTGGAGTAAACAAGTGTCTTACGAGTGATATTATGACGACCAGTATGAGATCTGGAGTAGACAAGTGTCTTACGGGTGATTGGGTGACGATCAGTATGAGATCTGGAGTAGACAAGTGTCTTACGGGTGATTGGGTGACGACCAGTATGAGATCTGGAGTAAACAAGTGTCTTACGGGTGATTGGGTGATTACCAGTATGAGATCTGGAGTAGACAAGTGTCTTACGGGTGATTGGGTGACGATCAGTATGAGATCTGGGATAGACAAGTGTCTTACGGGTGATTGGGTGATTACCAGTATGAGATCTGGAGTAGACAAGTGTCTTACGGGTGATTGGGTGACGATCAGTATGAGATCTGGAGTAGACAAGTGTCTTACGGGTGATTGGGTGACGATCAGTATGAGATCTGGGATAGACAAGTGTCTTACGGGTGATTGGGTGACGATCAGTATGAGATCTGGAGTAGACAAGTGTCTTACGGGTGATTGGGTGACGATCAGTATGAGATCTGGAATAGACAAGTGTCTTACGGGTGATTGGGTGACGACCAGTATGAGATCTGGAGTAAACAAGTGTCTTACGAGTGATATTATGACGACCAGTATGAGATCTGGAGTAGACAAGTGTCTTACGGGTGATTGGGTGACGACCAGTATGAGATCTGGAGTAAACAAGTGCCTTACGGGTGATTGGGTGACGATCAGTATGAGATCTGGAGTAGACAAGTGTCTTACGGGTGATTGGGTGACGATCAGTATGAGATCTGGGGTAGACAAGTGTCTTACGGGTGATTGGGTGACGATCAGTATGAGATCTGGAGTAGACAAGTGTCTTACGAGTGATATTATGACGACCAGTATGAGATCTGGAGTAGACAAGTGTCTTACGAGTGATATTATGACGACCAGTATGAGATCTGGAGTAGACAAGTGTCTTACGAGTGATATTATGACGACCAGTATGAGATCTGGAGTAGACAAGTGTCTTACGAGTGATATTATGACGACCAGTATGAGATCTGGAGTAGACAAGTGTCTTACGGGTGATTGGGTGACGATCAGTATGAGATCTGGAGTAGACAAGTGTCTTACGGTTGATTGGGTGACGACCAGTATGAGATCTGGAGTAAACAAGTGCCTTACGGGTGATTGGGTGACGATCAGTATGAGATCTGGAGTAGACAAGTGTCTTACGGGTGATTGGGTGACGATCAGTATGAGATCTGGAGTAGACAAGTGTCTTACGGGTGATTGGGTGATTACCAGTATGAGATCTGGAGTAAACAAGTGTCTTACGAGTGATATTATGACGATCAGTATGAGATCTGGAGTAGACAAGTGTCTTACGAGTGATATTATGACGACCAGTATGAGATCTGGAGTAGACAAGTGTCTTACGAGTGATATTATGACGATCAGTATGAGATCTGGAGTAGACAAGTGTCTTACGAGTGATATTATGACGACCAGTATGAGATCTGGGGTAGACAAGTGTCTTACGGGTGATTGGGTGATTACCAGTATGAGATCTGGAGTAAACAAGGGTCTTACGGGTGATTGGGTGACGACCAGTATGAGATCTGGAGTAGACAAGTGTCTTACGGGTGATTGGGTGACGACCAGTATGAGATCTGGAGTAAACAAGTGTCTTACGGGTGATTGGGTGACGACCAGTATGAGATCTGGAGTAGACAAGGGTCTTACGGGTGATTGGGTGATTACCAGTATGAGATCTGGAGTAGACAAGTGTCTTACGGGTGATTGGGTGACGATCAGTATGAGATCTGGAGTAGACAAGTGTCTTACGGGTGATTGGGTGACGACCAGTATGAGATCTGGAGTAGACAAGTGTCTTACGGGTGATTGGGTGACGATCAGTATGAGATCTGGAGTAGACAAGTGTCTTACGGGTGAGTGGGTGATGACCAGTATGAAATCTGGAGTAGACAAGTGTCTTACATGTGATTGGGTGATTACCAGTATGAGATCTGGAGTAGACAAGTGTCTTACGGGTGATTGGGTGACGATCAGTATGAGATCTGGAGTAGACAAGTGTCTTACGAGTGATATTATGACGACCAGTATGAGATCTGGAGTAGACAAGTGTCTTACGGGTGGTTGGGTGATTACCAGTATGAGATCTGGAGTAGACAAGTGTCTTACGGGTGATTGGGTGACGACCAGTATTAGATCTGGAGTAGACAAGTGTCTTACGGGTGATTGGGTGACGACCAGTATGAGATTTGGAGTAGACAAGTGTCTTACGGGTGAGTGGGTGACGACCAGTATAAGATCTGGAATAGAAAAGTGTCTTACGGGTGAGTGGGTGACGACCAGTATGAGATCTGGAGTAAACAAGTGTCTTACGGGTGATTTGGTGACGACCAGTATGAGATCTGGAGTAGACAAGTGTCTTACGGGTGATTGGGTGACGACCAGTATGAGATCTGGAGTAAACAAGTGTCTTACGGGTGATTGGGTGACGATCAGTATGAGATCTGGAGTAGACAAGTGTCTTACGGGTGATTGGGTGACGATCAGTATGAGATCTGGAGTAGACAAGTGTCTTACGGGTGATTGGGTGACGACCAGTATGAGATCTGGAGTAAACAAGTGTCTTACGGGTGATTGGGTGACGATCAGTATGAGATCTGGAGTAGACAAGTGTTTTACGGGTGAGTGGGTGATGCCCAGTATGAGATCTGGAGTAAACAAGTGTCTTACGGGTGATTGGGTGACGATCAGTATGAGATCTGGAACAGACAAGTGTCTTACGGGTGATTAGCTGACGATCAGTATGAGATCTGGAGTAAACAAGTGTCTTACGAGTGATATTATGACGACCAGTATGAGATCTGGAGTAGACAAGTGTCTTACGGTTGATTGGGTGACGACCAGTATGAGATCTGGAGTAGACAAGTGTCTTACGGGTGATTGGGTGACGATCAGTATGAGATCTGGAGTAAACAAGTGTCTTACGAGTGATATTATGACGACCAGTATGAGATCTGGAGTAGACAAGTGTCTTACGAGTGATATTATGACGACCAGTATGAGATCTGGAGTAGACAAGTGTCTTACGGGTGATTGGGTGACGATCAGTATGAGATCTGGAGTAGACAAGTGTCTTACGGGTGATTGGGTGACGACCAGTATGAGATCTGGAGTAAACAAGTGTCTTACGGGTGATTGGGTGACGATCAGTATGAGATCTGGAGTAGACAAGTGTTTTACGGGTGAGTGGGTGATGCCCAGTATGAGATCTGGAGTAAACAAGTGTCTTACGGTTGATTGGGTGACGACCAGTATGAGATCTGGAGTAGACAAGTGTCTTACGGGTGATTGGGTGACGATCAGTATGAGATCTGGAGTAGACAAGTGTCTTACGGGTGATTGGGTGACGACCAGTATGAGATCTGGAGTAGACAAGTGTCTTACGGGTGATTGGGTGACGATCAGTATGAGATCTGGGGTAGACAAGTGTCTTACGGGTGATTGGGTGACGACCAGTATGATATCTGGAGTAAACAAGTGTCTTACGGGTGATTGGGTGACGATCAGTATGAGATCTGGAGTAGACAAGTGTTTTACGGGTGAGTGGGTGATGCCCAGTATGAGATCTGGAGTAAACAAGTGTCTTACGGGTGATTGGGTGACGACCAGTATGAGATCTGGAGTAGACAAGTGTCTTACGGGTGATTGGGTGACGATCAGTATGAGATCTGGAGTAGACAAGTGTCTTACGGGTGAGTGGGTGATGCCCAGTATGAGATCTGGAGTAAACAAGTGTCTTACGGGTGATTGGGTGACGACCAGTATGAGATCTGGAGTAGACAAGTGTCTTACGGGTGATTGGGTGACGATCAGTATGAGATCTGGAGTAGACAAGTGTCTTACGGGTGATTGGGTGACGATCAGTATGAGATCTGGAGTAGACAAGTGTCTTACGGGTGATTGGGTGACGACCAGTATGAGATCTGGAGTAGACAAGTGTCTTACGGGTGATTGGGTGACGATCAGTATGAGATCTGGAGTAAACAAGTGTCTTACGGGTGATTGGGTGACGATCAGTATGAGATCTGGGGTAGACAAGTGTCTTACGGGTGATTGGGTGACGACCAGTATGAAATCTGGAGTAAACAAGTGTCTTACGGGTGATTGGGTGACGACCAGTATGAGATCTGGAGTAAACAAGTGTCTTACGGGTGATTGGGTGACGACCAGTATTAGATCTGGAATAGCTCTTTACCTTAAAGAAAGACATCATGGGTATAGGCCAATGTCAGATCTACATTGTAATTGTAAAGACTTTCATGAGTAGCTTCTGACCTCGCCAAGCTGATTCTCACACAGAACGGCGTACTCTCACCAGAAAATGCTGTCGGAAACGTGATGTTGCGCACGCATGCATGCACCATTATTACTTTTTTACGCATAAGGTCGTTTTTTGAGCATATGTTTTCTCTTCGATATTTCTTTACCAATAGGAATTGTTTCTGAAGCCATACGTGTTTCTGTTTTAATGTGTGCCGATAAAATTTCTATCGATTTGTTTTGAACTTTACATGTATCAGAATACGTAAACATTTTCAAGTTTGTAAAAATGTGTTATATGCTTTCCATGGCGTCACATGGACTGCTTTTGTGAACATTGTTAGGGATAAGGAGACACATTTTCCCATTTATGGTCCTTGGAGGTTAGTGGGGTTGAATAAAGATCCCTATTAAGGACCATTTAATACGACGTAATATCGAAATAGATGCCGAAACTGCGGATTCTTTCTTGAAGACATTAAGTGGGTGTCGCCGTATTGTCGTAATCATCCTTAATTACTCCACGTTGTCTGATCAGGTGATTAGTAACATCGTGAAAATCCGGGAAATATTACGTCATCTTCTTTGTTATTTTTGTTTGTATTTTGTTATTTTTAAATGTTTCAAATTTGGAAGAATAAAATACATACTAATATTTAAAAAAGATAATGTGAACTATGTAACTGTGTAACTATTCAAGTTAGAGAACATCCAAAAAAGATTTACAAGAAGTAACGTTCAATTTCTCAGAACACGGTATAATCCGTGATGACGTAGAGGGACGTTCTGTTTCTCACAACACAGAAGGATTAGTGATGACGTAGAGGGATGTTCTGTTTCTCACAACACAGAAGGATCAGTGATGACATGGAGGGTGTTCTGTTTCTCACATCACAGAAGGATCAGTGATGACATGGAGGATGTTCTGTTTCTCACATCACAGAAGGATCAGTGATGACGGAGAGGGACGTTCTATAGTATAATCAGTGACGACGTGGAGGGACGTTCTACAGTATAATCTGTGATGATGAAGAGGGACGTTCTACAGCATAATCAGTGATGACGTGGAGAGACGTTCTACAGTATAATCTGTGATGATGAAGAGGGACGTTCTACATTATAATCTGTGATGATGAAGAGGGACGTTCTACATTATAATCTGTGATGATGAAGAGGGACGTTCTACATTATAATCTGTGATGATGAAGAGGGACGTTCTACATTATAATCTGTGATGATGAAGAGGGACGTTCTACAGTATAATCTGTGATGATGAAGAGGGACGTTCTACAACATAATCAGTGATGACGTGGAGGGACGTTCTACAGTATAATCAGTGATGACGGAGAGGGACGTTCTACATTATAATCTGTGATGATGAAGAGGGACGTTCTACATTATAATCTGTGATGATGAAGAGGGACGTTCTACATTATAATCTGTGATGATGAAGAGGGACGTTCTACAGTATAATCAGTGATGACGGAGAGGGACGTTCTACATTATAATCTGTGATGATGAAGAGGGACGTTCTACAGCATAATCAGTGATGACGTGGAGGGACGTTCTACAGTATAATCAGTGATGACGGAGAGGGACGTTCTACATTATAATCTGTGATGATGAAGAGGGACGTTCTACATTATAATCTGTGATGATGAAGAGGGACGTTCTACATTATAATCTGTGATGATGAAGAGGGACGTTCTACAGTATAATCAGTGATGACGGAGAGGGACGTTCTACATTATAATCTGTGATGATGAAGAGGGACGTTCGACAGAGGGATCAGTGATGACGTAGAGGAATGTTCTGTTTTTCACAACCCAAAAGGATCGGTGATGACGTAGAGGGACGTTCTGTTTCTCACAACACAGAAGGATCAGTGATGATGGCGAGGATGTTCTGTTTCTCACAACACAGAAGGAACAGTGATGTTCTGTTTCTCACAACACAGAAGGAACAGTGATGTTCTGTTTCTCACAACACAGAAGGATCAGTGATGACGTAGAGGGATGTTCTGTTTCTCACAACACAGAAGGATCGGTGATGACGGCGAGGGACGTTCGACAGAGGGATCAGTGATGACGTAGATGAATGTTCTGTTTTTCACAACCCAAAAGGATCGGTGATGACGTAGAGGGACGTTCTGTTTCTCACAACACAGAAGGATCAGTGATGATGGCGAGGATGTTCTGTTTCTCACAACACAGAAGGAACAGTGATGTTCTGTTTCTCACAACACAGAAGGAACAGTGATGTTCTGTTTCTCACAACACAGAAGGATCAGTGATGACGTAGAGGGATGTTCTGTTTCTCACAACACAGAAGGATCGGTGATGACGTAGAGGGACGTTCTGTTTCTCACAACGCAGAAGGATCGGTGATGACGTAGAGGGATGTTCTGTTTCTCACAACACAGAAGGATCAGTGATGACGTAGAGGGATGTTCTGTTTCTCACAACACAGAAGGATCAGTGATGACGTAGAGGGATGTTCTGTTTCTCACAACACAGAAGGATCGGTGATGACGTAGAGGGACGTTCTGTTTCTCACAACACAGAATGATCAGTGATGATGGCGAGGATGTTCTGTTTCCCACAACACAGAAGGAACAGTGATGTTCTGTTTCTCACAACACAGAAGGATCAGTGATGACGTAGAGGGATGTTCTGTTTCTCATAACACAAAAGGATCAGTGATGACGGCAAGGATGTTCTGTTTCTCACAACACAGAAGGATCGGTGATGACGTAGAGGGACGTTCTGTTTCTCACAACACATAAGGATCAGTGATGACGGCGAGGGACGTTCTGTTTCTCACAACACAGAAGGATCAGTGATGACGTAGAGGGACGTTCTGTTTCTCACAACACAGAAGGAACAGTGATGTTCTGTTTCTCACAACACAGACGGATCAGTCATGACGGCGAGGGACGTTCTTTTTCTCACAACACAGAAAGATCAGTGATGACGTAGAGGGACGTTCTGTTTCTCACAACGCAGAAGGAACAGTGATGTTCTGTTTCTCACAACACAGAAGGAACAGTGATGACGTAGAGGGATGTTCTGTTTCTCACAGCACAGAAGGATAAGTGATGACGGCGAGGACGTTATGTTTCTCACAACACAGAAGGATCGGTGATGACGTAGAGGGACGTTCTGTTTCTCTCAACACAGAAGGAACAGTGATGTTCTGTTTCTCACAACACAGACGGATCAGTCATGACGGCGAGGGACGTTCTGTTTCTCACAACACAGAAGGATCAGTGATGACGTAGAGGGACGTTCTGTTTCTCTCAACACAGAAGGAACAGTGATGACCGTTAGAGATGATGAGTGATAACTATAAGGTAGACGCTCATTTCAACTAAATTAAGAACCTTCCGAATTCCCATGTGTTTTAGAAAGTAGTGCAAATGGTTCCGATATTAAGGAAGGAAGCTGTTAAAACCAGTAATATTGCACATTATAGATATATCCATCAATTAAAACAAGTATAAAGTCTAACTCCGCACAGACATCTCAAATACATTTCATATTAAGTCTGCGCGGCAGTAGTTCGGGGTTGTTCCCGACATGATCAGCACGCTATCAGCCTGCCGAGAGCCGGTGGGCTATACATTTGGTTGATGATGCTGTGTTATTACTAAGTAGATGCCGATTCCTTTGATGTTCGCCAATAACGGGGTTTCTTATAGGCTAGTCTACGTAACACACTTATAAACAAACATTTTATAATAAAACGCTGACTCGTTTCTGTTTGTTGAATTTTCTCTTATTATTAGCAGTGTATTTAAATATTAGGCAAGCGAAATATTTTTCCATTTCACCAACTGTAGGACTGCTGGCCCAGCTTTTGTATACATCACGGCACCACTCTATGAGCCATGCCGCGCTGGCGCATTCGTACACTCAGGAGATATTTTGACTGATTGAGAAAAAAATGTTGCTTTCCCCTTGGCTTCATTTTGTTTAGGTTTTTGACCTTTTAAATATGACGACACTTGCCTTTTCGCTTTGCTGTTCGCGGAAATACGCCAAGTGACAGAGTGCCAAACGAACACCCGCCGAATTGCCACAATGCAAAGACAGGAACCCAGCAAAGCGAAATACATCATGTAAGACAGTCGAAGTGGAAAAGATGTCAAAGTGTTCAATTCAAACGGCGATTTTGTCCTATGGCGTCCGTTCTTTATTTCGTCTTTTAGTTTGTCAAAGTATTTCCACGTCGTCTTTAAACTTAAAGTGTTTATTTTTTTTCGTGTTGACCCTTTGCCGCTTGGCGTCTTTCCTTGTAGAACAAAGCGAAAAGAGAAAATTATACATTATCAGCCACTATACTTAATGGTTGCATCACGATTAAATTTTACCTGGTTATCTATGTATAGCGGGTTATTTTAAGAGACAAGTGTTTTGAGGAGTTTATTTTACGTTGGAATTACCAATAAGTTATTATGAGGCTTTGTAAAACTCATTTTTAACAAAATAATTTTTTCCAAATATTTTCGATAACTATGAAAACAATACTCATGATTCCAAGACCCTTGTCTTCGTTCTATTGAATCCTCAATAATATTCACCAGAATATGTTACACAGGAGCACAACATTTCCTTCGGAACCTTTCTGGATACATGGATCACTTTGATACTGGCAATGTTTCAAAACCTGCTAGTAAGACTAATCTAATAGACTAGGAAATGTCTACATTATTTAAAATACAATTCAGTTATTTAACTGTTATTGTCAAAGTATCTGGTTTTACGTTTGAATTACATCTGTATGATCCAACACCTGATCAAAACTACTTAAACTGAAGTTGGAATAAAAATGCACAGTTATCTCCCTTGCTATCTCTTTGAAATGATGTGGAGTAATTATTTTCAATAAAACACACATAAAAGCGCATACTTTTTATCTTTGTTTCATCGCTCTTTAACAAAATATAAACGAATTTATCTTTTCCATTATATCTTGAAGTAGAATAAAGTCAACTTTAATAAATAACGTAGCGGCCCTCTTTAATGTTTCAGGGGAAATGCATTTCGTTAGTAGCAGTGGAATTAAACTGCTATTTTTGAAACACTTGGCTTTAAATGTTCGGAGATAGCATGGATGAAAGATTTACCAACAATAATACCCATAATATCCTCCTCAAAGGAACTTCAAAAATCTCGCCACATTTCCGTATTATCGGGCTTCAAGTAAATATTAACCAATCTGGGTTACTTAGTGAACCGTCGTTTTACAGCATGGTATGACGTAACACAAACGAGATATTTTCAATAATTTGAACAAGATCCAAGTCCCCCAAACCACACGATACACGTACATTTCATGCGCATATAAACCTGCCTCGGCGTATCTGATCTTCCATGCTGTGTTCCCTTTGATTCCGACCTCTTCAAAGAAAATTTGATAACAGAAATTGAAATTGATTCTGACGAAGTATATGCAAGTGTTCCCTTATTTTACGACCGAAATGAATGTTTTATCGGTAAATGTGATTCTATGGTATCGATGTTTACTTAGCCTGCCGGGCCTCTGTTTATGTCTGGTAGGAATCATAAGTATCTGTTACTAGATATAACGTTTTCTGTGATCATCAATATCATTTCCCGTAACGGCTATTCGGAATGTAGGCCAGTCGGAGGTCAAGGAAGCGTTGATGTTGGTTCTCCACGGAACCGAAGTCCTCGCCTGTCTACCATACTAGCTATCATACAATGCCAGAATATTCTCATGTGTCACTTTAGCAGATCTCCAAGGTCACATCATACTAAATATTGTATGTGGATTCCATGTAAAGTACAAATGGTCTGGTCTGAACCAGAGACATCTCAACAGTTAGATGGAAGCTTAATAGTGAAATGATCCGGCATTCAAAGACCGCGACTTCTCGGCACACATATTGTTTAAAGACATAGGAAGTACAGGACCAGAAGGAAATATAGAAAAGTGTGATACACGGAATATATGACCGGGAAAACCTGATGTTGTCCTTGTTTAACACAATCAGACAGACTGTACCGAACAAAATATATCAAATAATGTTATACACGCAGTCAGGAAGTACTTTAGTGGACACCGGACAGACAATGCTGTACAACATACATCAAATGGACAGACTCATAAACTCAGCGGACACTACAATACAAGACCAAAATTCTAGTATAAAAATCAGACACATAGCACCATACGAGGGACATAAGACAGGTTATATCATAAAGTTATTGCAAACACGTGGTACCATACGAGGGACATCAGACAAGTTATATTAGACATGTGGTACCATACGAGGGACATTAGACAGTTCCTACCATAAAATGAAATCAGACATATAGTACCGTGCGACGAACATCAGACAGGTTATACACTAACATGACATCATGTGACTTTGTGACAAGGACCAAATTATACCACAGGAAAGCTTGTCTATGTGTGACTTTGAGACAACGACGAAATTATACCACAAGAAGGCTTGTCTGTGTGTGGCTTTGTGACATACCAAATTATACCACAGGAAAGCTTGTCTGTGTGTGACATTGTGGCATAAAAAATTATACCACAGGAAAGCTTGTCTATGTGTGACTTTGAGACAACGACGAAATTATACCACAAGAAGGCTTGTCTGTGTGTGACTTTGTAACATACCAAATTATACCAAAGGAAAGCTTGTCTGTGTGTGACATTGTGGCATACCAAATTATACCACAGGAAGGCATGTCTGTGTGTGACATTGTGACATACCAAATTATACCACAGGAAGGCTTGTCTGTGTGTGACATTGTGACAACGACGAAATTATACTACAGGAAAGCTTGTCTGTGTGTGACATTGTGACCTAACAAATTATACAACAGGAAGGCTTGTCTGTGTGTGACATTGTGGCATACCAAATTATACCACAGGAAGGCTTGTCTGTGTGTGACTTTGTGGCATACCAAACTATACCACAGGAAAGCTTGTCTGTGTGTGACTTTGAGACAACGACGAAATTATACCACAGGAAGGCTTGTCTGTGTCTGATATTGTGGCATACCAAATTGTACCACAGGAAAGCTTGTCTGTGTGTGACTTTGTGACATACCAAATTATACCACAGGAAGGCTTGTCTGTGTGTGACATTGTGGCATACCAAATTATACCACAGGAAAGCTTGTCTGTGTGTGACTTTGAGACAACGACGAAATTATACCACAGGAAGGCTTGTCTGTGTCTGATATTGTGGCATACCAAATTGTACCACAGGAAAGCTTGTCTGTGTGTGACTTTGTGACCTACCAAATTATACCACAGGAAGGCTTGTCTGTGTGTGACATTGTGGCATACCAAATTATACCACAGGAAATCTTGTCTGTGTGTGACATTGTGACATACCAAATTATACCACAGGAAGGCTTGTCTGTGTGTGACGTTGTGGCATACCAAATTATACCACAGGAAAGCTTGTCTGTGTGTGACTTTGAGACAACGACGAAATTATACCACAGGAAGGCTTGTCTGTGTCTGATATTGTGGCATACCAAATTGTACCACAGGAAATCTTGTCTGTGTGTGACTTTGTGACATAACAAATTATGCCACAGGAAGGCTTGTCTGTGTGTGACATTGTGACAACGACCAAATTATACCACAGGAAGGTTTGTCTGTGTGTGACATTGTGACAACGACCAAATTATACCACAGGAAGGCTTGTCTGTGTGTGACATTGTGGCATACCAAATTATACCACAGGAAAGCTTGTCTGTGTGTGACATTGTGACATACCAAATTATACCACAGGAAAGCTTGTCTGTGTGTGACTTTGAGACAACGACGAAATTATACCACAGGAAGGCTTGTCTGTGTCTGATATTGTGGCATACCAAATTGTACCAGAGGAAAGCTTGTCTGTGTGTGACTTTGTGACATACCAAATTATGCCACAGGAAAGCTTGTCTGTGTGTAACATTGTGACAACGACCACATTATACCACAGGAAGGTTTGTCTGTGTGTGACATTGTGACATACCAAATTATACCACAGGAAGGCATGTCTGTGTGTGACATTGTGACATACCAAAATATGCCACATGAAGACTTGTCTGTGTGTGACATTGTGACAACGACCACATTATACCACAGGAAGGTTTGTCTGTGTGTGACATTGTGGCATACCAAATTATACCACAAGAGAGCTTGTCTGTGTGTGACTTTGTGACATACCAAATTATACCACAGGAAGGTTTGTCTGTGTGTGACTTTGAGACAACGACCAAATTATACCACAGGAAGGCTTGTCTGTGTGTGACTTTGTGACATACCAAATTATACCACTGGCAAGCTTGTCTGTGTGGGACATTGTGGCATACCAGATTATACCACAGGAAGGCTTGTCTGTGTGTGACTTTGAGACAACGACCAAATTATACCACAGGAAGGCTTGTCTGTGTGTGACTTTGTGACATACCAAATTATACCACTGGCAAGCTTGTCTGTGTGGGACATTGTGGCATACCAGATTATACCACAGGAAGGCTTGTCTGTGTGTGACTTTGAGACAACGACGAAATTATACCACAGGAAGGCTTGTCTGTGTCTGATATTGTGGCATACCAAATTGTACCAGAGGAAAGCTTGTCTGTGTGTGACTTTGTGACATACCAAATTATGCCACAGGAAAGCTTGTCTGTGTGTAACATTGTGACAACGACCAAATTATACCACAGGAAGGTTTGTCTGTGTGTGACATTGTGACATACCAAATTATACCACAGGAAGGCATGTCTGTGTGTGACATTGTGACATACCAAAATATGCCACATGAAGACTTGTCTGTGTGTGACATTGTGACAACGACCAAATTATACCACAGGAAGGTTTGTCTGTGTGTGACATTGTGACAACGACCAAATTATACCACAGGAAGGCTTGTCTGTGTGTGACATTGTGGCATACCAAATTATACCACAGGAAAGCTTGTCTGTGTGTGACATTGTGACATACCAAATTATACCACAGGAAAGCTTGTCTGTGTGTGACTTTGAGACAACGACGAAATTATACCACAGGAAGGCTTGTCTGTGTCTGATATTGTGGCATACCAAATTGTACCAGAGGAAAGCTTGTCTGTGTGTGACTTTGTGACATACCAAATTATGCCACAGGAAAGCTTGTCTGTGTGTAACATTGTGACAACGACCACATTATACCACAGGAAGGTTTGTCTGTGTGTGACATTGTGACATACCAAATTATACCACAGGAAGGCATGTCTGTGTGTGACATTGTGACATACCAAAATATGCCACATGAAGACTTGTCTGTGTGTGACATTGTGACAACGACCAAATTATACCACAGGAAGGTTTGTCTGTGTGTGACATTGTGGCATACCAAATTATACCACAAGAGAGCTTGTCTGTGTGTGACTTTGTGACATACCAAATTATACCACAGGAAGGTTTGTCTGTGTGTGACTTTGAGACAACGACCAAATTATACCACAGGAAGGCTTGTCTGTGTGTGACTTTGTGACATACCAAATTATACCACTGGCAAGCTTGTCTGTGTGGGACATTGTGGCATACCAGATTATACCACAGGAAGGCTTGTCTGTGTGTGACTTTGAGACAACGACCAAATTATACCACAGGAAGGCTTGTCTGTGTGTGACTTTGTGACATACCAAATTATACCACTGGCAAGCTTGTCTGTGTGGGACATTGTGGCATACCAGATTATACCACAGGAAGGCTTGTCTGTGTGTGACTTTGAGACAACGACGAAATTATACCACAGGAAGGCTTGTCTGTGTCTGATATTGTGGCATACCAAATTGTACCAGAGGAAAGCTTGTCTGTGTGTGACTTTGTGACATACCAAATTATGCCACAGGAAAGCTTGTCTGTGTGTAACATTGTGACAACGACCAAATTATACCACAGGAAGGTTTGTCTGTGTGTGACATTGTGACATACCAAATTATACCACAGGAAGGCATGTCTGTGTGTGACATTGTGACATACCAAAATATGCCACATGAAGACTTGTCTGTGTGTGACATTGTGACAACGACCAAATTATACCACAGGAAGGTTTGTCTGTGTGTGACATTGTGACAACGACCAAATTATACCACAGGAAGGCTTGTCTGTGTGTGACATTGTGGCATACCAAATTATACCACAGGAAAGCTTGTCTGTGTGTGACATTGTGACATACCAAATTATACCACAGGAAAGCTTGTCTGTGTGTGACTTTGAGACAACGACGAAATTATACCACAGGAAGGCTTGTCTGTGTCTGATATTGTGGCATACCAAATTGTACCAGAGGAAAGCTTGTCTGTGTGTGACTTTGTGACATACCAAATTATGCCACAGGAAAGCTTGTCTGTGTGTAACATTGTGACAACGACCAAATTATACCACAGGAAGGTTTGTCTGTGTGTGACATTGTGACATACCAAATTATACCACAGGAAGGCATGTCTGTGTGTGACATTGTGACATACCAAAATATGCCACATGAAGACTTGTCTGTGTGTGACATTGTGACAACGACCAAATTATACCACAGGAAGGTTTGTCTGTGTGTGACAATGTGGCATACCAAATTATACCACAGGAAGGTTTGTCTGTGTGTGACTTTGAGACAACGACCAAATTATACCACAGGAAGGCTTGTCTGTGTGTGACTTTGTGACATACCAAATTATACCACTGGCAAGCTTGTCTGTGTGGGACATTGTGGCATACCAGATTATACCTCAGGAAGGCTTGTCTGTGTGTGACTTTGAGACAACGACCAAATTATACCACAGGAAGGCTTGTCTGTGTGTGACTTTGTGACATACCAAATTATACCACTGGCAAGCTTGTCTGTGTGGGACATTGTGGCATACCAGATTATACCACAGGAAGGCTTGTCTGTGTGTGACTTTGAGACAACGACCAAATTATACCACAGGAAGGCTTGTCTGTGTGTGACTTTGTGGCACACCAAATTATACCACAGGAAAGCTTGTCTGTGTGTGACTTTGAGACAACGACGAAATTACACCCCAGGAAGGCTTGTCTGTGTCTGACATTGTGGCATACCAAATTATACCACAAGAAGGCTCGTCTATGTGTGACATTGTGACAACGACCAAATTATACCACAGGAAAGCTTGTGTGTGTGTGACTTTGAGACAACGACGAAATTATACCACAGGAAGGCTTGTCTGTGTGTGACATTGCGCCATACCAAATTATACCACAGGAAGGTTTGTCCGTGTGTGACATTGTGACATACCAAATTATACCACGGGAAAGCTTGTCTGTGTGTGACTTTGTGACAACGACCAAATTATACCACAGGAAGGCTTGTCTGTGTGTGACTTTGTGACATACCAAATTATACCACTAGAAAGCTTGTCTGTGTGGGACATTGTGGCATACCAAATTATACCACAGGAAGGCTTGTCTGTGTGTGACTTTGAGACAACGACGAAATTATACCACAGGAAAGCTTGTCTGTATGTGACATTGTGACAACGACCAAATTATACCACAGGAAGGCTTGTCTGTGTGTGACATTGTGGCATACCAAATTATACCACAGGAAAGCTTGTCTGTGTGTGACTTTGTGACATACCAAATTATACCACAGGAAGGCTTGTCTGTATGTGACATTGTGACAACGACCGAATTATATCACAGAAAGACTTGTCTGTGTGTGAATTTGAGACAACGACGAAATTATACCACAGGAAAGCTTGTCTGTATGTGACATTGTGACAACGACCAAATTATACCACAGGAAGGCTTGTCTGTGTGTGACATTGTGGCATACCAAATTATACCACAGGAAAGCTTGTCTGTGTGTGACTTTGTGACATACCAAATTATACCACAGGAAGGCTTGTTTGTATGTGACATTGTGACAACGACCGAATTATATCACAGAAAGGCTTGTCGGTGTCTGACTTTGTGACAACGACCAAATTATACCACAGGAAAGTCTGTTTGTGTGTGACTGTTCTAAATGTGCTAATACATTCAATACACGTCATGCACCCTGAACAAATTTGATTGCGTTTGGATCCAAACAGTACTGTTGTATCGACATTTTTATTGGAATGTTCAATAACGTATATGCATGCATCTCCGATAAAAAGTAAGCCATGCTCGTCCATTATGCCCTATATAAACGTGGACCTGTCTACTCGGGACGCCCTGTCGTGTTGGAGAGGTTACGTGACGCTGACACGTCTACCATTAGACTATTCAGTGTTGCTGGTATATTAATTTCCTAAAAAGCACTAGATGATTCGCATATACAATTGCAATGTACTATAAGAGGAGAAAAGAAACAGCACCCGAGACATTCCGAATGAATAATTGAGCGGATAACGTGTAAAGCACATGTCGGTAAACAGCAGACCTCTGCACTTTCTGGGAACTATCTGCATGCCATCAATAAGGGGGTGTAGGGGAGGCCAAGTACCATACTCCACGCCAGCATTGTGGGGGTGTAGGGGAGGTCAAGTTCCATACTCTACGCCAGCATTGAGAGCTGTAGGGGAGACCGTTATTAGACCTCCTTCGGCCTGATTTACCCGACGAGCTTTGTTATTAGACCTCAAACGGCCTCATAAACCTGACAAGCTCCGTCATAAGACATCCTTCGGTCTGATTTACCCGACAAGCTCCGTTATTGGACCTCCTTCGGCCTGATTTACCTGACAAGCTCCGTTATTAGACCTCTTTCGGCCTGATTTACCCGACAAGCTCCGTTACTGGACCTCCTTCGGCCTGATTTACCCGACAAGCTCCGTTATTAGACCTCGTTCGGCCTGATTTACCTGACAAGCTCCGTTATTAGACCTCTTTCGGCCTGATTTACCCGACAAGCTCCGTTATTGGACCTCCTTCGGCCTGATTTACCTTAAAAGCTCCGTTATTAGACCTCCATCGGCCTGATTTTCCTGACAAGCTCCGTTATTGGACCTCCTTCGGCCTGATTTACCTTAAAAGCTCCGTTATTAGACCTCCATCGGCCTGATTTTCCTGACAAGCTCCGTTATTGGACCTCCTTCAGCCTGATTTACCCGACAATTTCCGTTATTGGACCTCCTTCAGCCTGATTTACCCGACAAGCTTCGTTATTAGACCTCCTTCGGCCTGATTTACCCGACAAGCTTCGTTATTGGACCTCCTTCGGTCTGATTTACCCGACAAGCTTCGTTATTGGACCTCCTTCGGCCTGATTTACCCGACAAGCTTCGTTATTGGACCTCCTTCGGTCTGATTTACCCGACAAGCTTCGTTATTGGACCTCCTTCGGCCTGATTTACCTGACAAGCTCCGTTATTGGACCTCTTTCGGCCTGATTTACCCGACAAGCTTCGTTATTGGACCTCCTTCGGCCTGATTTACCTGACAAGCTCCGTTATTGGACCTCCTTCGGCCTGATTTACCCGACAAGCTTCGTTATTGGACCTCCTTCGGCCTGATTTACCTGACAAGCTCCGTTATTGGACCTCTTTCGGCCTTATTTACCTGACAAGCTCCGTTATCAGCGTAGGTGTTCTATGTGTGAAAACAAATCCCTTCGGCCTGGGTATTAACCATCTTCAGAGCAAACGATCTTCATACTACTTCACTTTTTAAAAGAGAAAAAACATCCCAAATATGAATTTGGTTAGCATTTCAGACTGTGGTTATGGGATATTTTATATAGTGTAGTGCTATCGGACATATAGGCATTGCTGTAGGGTCTCACGAGGATTTTCTCCTTCACTTGTAATAGGTTATACTTAGTAATAAAAATATTGAGAAAAGTTGACCAAAGTTGATTTTTTCCTGTAACAATTAGTCCTACAGAGTAACGTGGTTTTTGTGCCATAAACAAATGGTAAATTAGCTGCCCGTCTTTGTCGGTAAACAATTACATAACGAAGTGGAATAGGCGTAGAGATTGAAAATATCATATTAACGGCATCACGAGCTATCTACTGTGTGAGTTGGCTGGCGATGAAAGAGAAAACAATCAGTTCAGATTCGTCTTATTATTGCTGTGTGTTATTTGATGGGAGTGTGTGGTATGAACGAGTGCTATCGACACTTGAGGAGAGCGTGAAGAAGTGGAAAGTAAAGTTGTTGGGAACTCCGGGAAAAAGAAGATTGTAGGGTACTCCGTGACGGGGAGATTGTATGGTACTCCGGGACGGGGAGATTTTACGGGACTCCGGGACGGGGAGATTGTACGGGACTCAGGGACGGGGGGATTGTACAGTACTCCGGCGCAGGAAGATTGTACGGTGCTGCGGGACGGGGAGATTGTACGGTACTCCGGGACGGGGAGATTGTACCGGCTCCAGGACGGGGAGATTGTACGGTACTCCGGGATGGGAGATTGTACGGTACTCCGGGACGGGGAGATTGTACGTTACTCTGAAACATGGAGGTTGTATGGGACTACGGGACGGGGAGATTGTACGGGACTCCGGGACGGAGAGATTGTACGTTACTCTGAAACATGGAGATTATACGGGACTCCGCGACGGGGAGGTTGTACAGGACTACGGGACAGGGAGATTGTACGGTACTCCGGGATGGGGAGATTGTACAGTACTCCGCGACGGGGAGGTTGTACAGGACTACGGGACAGGGAGATTGTACGGGACTGCGGGACGGGAATATGGTAGCGGAATTCAGAACTGGGATAAAATGACAGGAAACGGATGGGGAGATGTGAAACGGGAAAGAGGGCTAGGGACAAAAATGATGAAACCAGAGCAGGTGTGATTGGGATAGGAGAAGTCAGCGATTATAAGGGAAAACCATTGAATGGCGAGCACAGCTCGACATTTTAAGGAACCGCGCCAAATAAAAAAGACAAGATTTAATTCTTGTGTTAGGGGATGAGTGGCTGAGCTGGTGGGTGGGACAGGACGAGGGAATGGAGGTTAATTGAAAAATACCGAAACACAAAGAATTAGGAAGGGATAACAGAGAAGTGTCCGATCTAGATTGTCTTTCTTTTGTTATTAAATTGTAACGTTAGAGTCAGTTACATGATGAAGTGTTTTCTGAATATAATTGCAAGTGACTTAATGTAAGTTAAAACAAATGAACACCATACAATAAATATTTCATTAGTTATATTACAAAATCAACAAATACTAATTCAATCACAAATTCGATCAAACTAAGAGAAAATAGGACAAAAAGACTTTACACGGCTACTTCTGAAAATACTCAAGAAATGAGATCAGGAGTTGCGGAAGAGTAAGCGTCTTCTGCACCATCGACGACACCTACCATGAAAATCCAAGTAAGAAGAGCCACGCTCCTTAATAGAAAAGTAAAGAACATCGGAACCAAAGGTATACTAATGATCACCAAACATGTCCAGCCGAAAGGAAATAGAATTTCTCTCAATGACTTCTTCATGACGACAATGAAACTTTCCAGTAATCTTCATCGACTTGAATCTCATGAAACTCTGTGTAATGAGTTTGTCCTACACACGATATTTTCGGAAAAATCTTGTCAGGGCTACCGGAAAACCTGTAATATGAAGGGTACTGTAAACAGTCCTACAGGTGTGGGTGGAAGTACTGTCTGGACTACTGGAAACTTCGTAATATACAGGGTACTGTAAACAGTCCTACAGATGTGGGTGGAAGTACTTTCTGGACTAATGAAAACTCCGTAATATACAGGTTACTGTAACCAGTCCTACAGATGTGGGTGGAAGTACCGTCTGTACTACTGGAAACACCGTAATATACAGGGTACTGTAAACAGTCCTACAGATGTGGGTGGAAGTACCTTCTGGACTACCGGAAACACCGTAATATACAGCGTACTGTAAACAGCCTACAGATGTGGGTGGAAGTACTGTCTGGACTACTGGAAACACCGTAATATACTGGGTACTGTAAACAGCCTACCGATGTGGGTGGAAGTATCGTCTGGACTACTGGAAACACCGTAATATACTGGGTACTGTAAACAGCCTACCGATGTGGGTGGAAGTATCGTCTGGACTACTGGAAACTCCGTAATATACAGGGTACTGTAAACAGCCTACCGATGTGGGTGGAAGTATCGTCTGGACTACTGGAAACACCGTAATATACTGGGTACTGTAAACAGCCTACCGATGTGGGTGGGAGTATCGTCTGGACTACTGGAAACACCGTAATATACTGGGTACTGTAAACAGCCTACCGATGTGGGTGGAAGTATCGTCTGGACTACTGGAAACTCCGTAATATACAGGATACTGTAAACAGCCTACCGATGTGGGTGGAAGTATCGTCTGGACTACTGGAAACTCCGTAATATACAGGGTACTGTAAACAGCCTACCGATGTGGGTGGAAGTATCGTCTGGACTACTGGAAACTCCGTAATATACAGGATACTGTAAACAGTCACACAACTGGAAACTCAACAAACACGATCTGTATTCCAGGGTTAGTTTATATTTTCTTAGGAATCAATAATATCAGTTACATGCCGTATGCTAACGATTAAGATATCTCCCAATATTTATTTATCCCGCAGACGAAATTCCAATTCCGCAAACTATCTCGAGAGCTGTTTACGCCGTCAATCTAAAACATTAAAGGCAAATATGTTGATGATTGAGGAACAATAACAACGTTAGGCAGACTTGTCCCATGTCGATTAATAATATACAGTCTCGCCGTATGTAGGTTACTAATAGACAGTCTCGCCGTATGTAGATCACTAATAGGCAGTCTCGCCGTATGTAGGTCACTAATAGACAGTCTCGCCGTATGTAGGTGACTAATAGACAGTCTCGCCGTATGTAGGTTACTAATAGACAGTCTCATCGTATGTAGATTACTAATAGGCAGTCTCGCCGTATGTAGTTAACTAATAGGCAGTCTCGCCGTATGTAGGTTACTAATAGGCAGTCTCGCCGTATGTAGATCACTAATAGGCAGTCTCACCGTATGTAGGTTACTAATAGGCAATCTCGCCGTATGTAGATTATTAATAGACAGTCTCACCGTATGTAGATCATTAATAGGCAGTCTCGCCGTATGTAGATTAACAATAGACAGTCTCGCCGTATGTAGATTATTAATAGACAGTCTCGCCGTATGTAGATCACTAATAGGCAGTCTCACCGTATGTAGGTTACTAATAGACAGTCTCACCGTATGTAGATAACTAATAGGCAGTCTCGCCGTATGTAGATTACTAATAGACAGTCTCGCCGCATGTAGGTTATTAATAGACAGTCTCGCCGTATGTAGGTTATTAATAGACAGTCTCGCCGTATGTAGATTACTAATAGACAGTCTCGCCGTATGTAGGTTACTAATAGACAGTCTCGCCGTATGTAGAATAATAATATAGTCTCGCCGTATGTAGATCACTAATAGACAGTCTCGCCGTATGTAGATCACTAATAGGCAGTCTCGCCGTATGTAGGTCACTAATAGACAGTCTCGCCGTATGTAGGTTACTAATAGACAGTCTCGCCGTATGTAGGTTACTAATAGACAGTCTCATCGTATGTAGATTACTAATAGGCAGTCTCGCCGTATGTAGGTTACTAATAGGCAGTCTCGCCGTATGTAGGTTACTAATAGGCAGTCTCGCCGTATGTAGATCACTAATAGGCAGTCTCACCGTATGTAGGTTACTAATAGGCAATCTCGCCGTATGTAGATTATTAATAGACAGTCTCACCGTATGTAGATCATTAATAGGCAGTCTCGCCGTATGTAGATTAACAATAGACAGTCTCGCCACATGTAGATCACTGAAAGACAGTCTCACCGTATGTTGATTACTAATAGACAGTCTCACCGTATATAGGTTATTAATAGACAGTCTCGCCGTATGTAGGTTATTAATAGACAGTCTCGCCGTATGTAGATTACTAATAGACAGTCTCGCCGTATGTAGGTTACTAATAGACAGTCTCGCCGTATGTAGAATAATAATATACAGTCTCGCCGTATGTAGATCACTAATAGACAGTCTCGCCGTATGTAGATCACTAATAGGCAGTCTCGCCGTATGTAGGTTACTAATAGACAGTCTCGCCGTATGTAGAATAATAATATACAGTCACGCCGTATGTAGATTACTAATAGACAGTCTCGCCGTATGTAGATTACTTATAGACAGTCTCGCCGTATGTAGATAACTAATAGACAGTCTCGCCGTATGTAGATAACTAATAGACAGTCTCACCGTATGTTGATTACTAAAAGACAGTCTCGCCGTATGTAGGTTACTAATAGACAGTCTCGCCGTATGTAGGTTACTAATAGACAGTCCTGCGGTATATAGATTACTAATAGACAGTCTCGCCGTATGTAGATTACTAATAGACAGTCTCGCCGTATGTAGATCACTAATAGACAGTCTTGCCACATGTAGGTTACTAATAGACAGTCTCGCGGTATGTAGATTAATAATAGACAGTATCGCTGTATGCAGATTAACAATAGACAGTCTCGCCGTATGTAGATCACTAATAGACAGTCTCATCGTATGTAGATCACTAATAGACAGTCTCGCCACATGTAGATAACTAATAGACAGTCTCGCGGTATGTAGATTAATAATAGACAGTCTCGCCGTATGTAGATTAATAATAGACAGTATCGCCGTATGTAGATCACTAATAGGCAGTCTCGCCGTATGTAGGTTACTAATAGACAGTCTCGCCGTATGTAGAATAATAATATACAGTCACGCCGTATGTAGATTACTAATAGACAGTCTCGCCGTATGTAGATTACTTATAGACAGTCTCGCCGTATGTAGATTACTAATAGACAGTCTCGCCGTATGTAGATTACTTATAGACAGTCTCGCCGTATGTAGATTACTAATAGACAGTCTCGCCGTATGTAGATTACTAATAGACAGTCTCGCCGTATGTAGATTACTTATAGACAGTCTCGCCGTATGTAGATAACTAATAGACAGTCTCGCCGTATGTAGATTACTAATAGACAGTCTCGCCGTATGTAGATTACTTATAGACAGTCTCGCCGTATGTAGATTACTAATAGACAGTCTCGCCGTATGTAGATTACTAATAGACAGTCTCGCCGTATGTAGATTACTTATAGACAGTCTCGCCGTATGTAGATAACTAATAGACAGTCTCGCCGTATGTAGATAACTAATAGACAGTCTCACCGTATGTTGATTACTAAAAGACAGTCTCGCCGTATGTAGGTTACTAATAGACAGTCTCGCCGTATGTAGGTTACTAATAGACAGTCCTGCGGTATATAGATTACTAATAGACAGTCTCGCCGTATGTAGATCACTAATAGACAGTCTCGCCACATGTAGGTTACTAATAGACAGTCTCGCGGTATGTAGATTAATAATAGACAGTATCGCTGTATGCAGATTAACAATAGACAGTCTCGCCGTATGTAGATCACTAATAGACAGTCTCATCGTATGTAGATCACTAATAGACAGTCTCGCCACATGTAGATAACTAATAGACAGTCTCGCGGTATGTAGATTAATAATAGACAGTCTCGCCCTATGTAGATTAATAATAGACAGTATCGCCGTATGTTGATTACTAATAGACAGTCTCGCCGTATGTAGGTTGCCAAAGAGCTGACTCGCCGTATGCAGAAGACATACACAATTGAAATGAAGCGCGCCAAATTATATTTTCCTTGTAAATAGTCACCGGTGCACGTGCGTTCATTACACCAAAGTTCACTGCACATTAAACGGGTTGTTTAAGAATTAGCTTCCTATTTTATACAGGTTTTCTCCATGAAAATTGTTTTATCCATTCCAAAGTTACAGACACATAGATAACGAAAACGTTGAGTTTATTGGCGATCATGGAACAACAACATATTGTGTCAGTCTTGTTAATACCACAGCAGCAAGAACGGAGATACTATATCAGTACATAACAAAGAGGTGTAACACTTTACCTGACGGAGATACTTTGTCAGTACGTAACAAAGAGGTGTAACACTACCTGACGGAGATACTTTGTCAGTACATAACAAAGAGGTGTAACATTTTACCTGCCGGAGATACTTTGTCAGTACATAACAAAGAGGTGTAACACTTTACCTGACGGACCTGCATGTAAACCTGCATGTCTAAATATAGAACAAGTGCCTCCTGAAAGTGGTGTGTCGCTGGCGATATCACTATTGCAGGTAAAGTTGGGAAAGGTGCAAGAAAAACGACAAAGGGGATACATTACAATGGTCGACTGATTACTAAATGATATGAGATCATGTATAATAGTGAAGATACCTGTCACAATACTATTATGTTACTCATCAGCATTATTGTCATCTCAAATAACAGGCCGACTTTCCGAAATCATCGCTGCAAAGCATATCCATATAATTAAATCAATGGTTACTCGCTACTGAAATCAATTTATTTAAATAGTATATTGATAATGAAAAGAATAATGATAAAATCACGATGTCAGTAGCTGATATCGAAGTGCGACCCCAGGAAAATGCGACAAATTCTGAAGTCACGGCTGACTATCTATAAGTACTGACCTGAAAATCTAGGACATTTCAATACTAAATTCAAAATGGAAATGGATACAGGTGTGAACTGCTTGTGAAAAATTTTGATGCCGGGGAAACTCCCATGTTTTATTTCATATTGCTAGTAACAACTTTGACGATCCGTAAAAAACTAACACATGAAATATATCTGAGAAATATTTTTCTGATCACACAAAACACGCATTTGAGTTTAACTCATTGAAATTACCTGTCGGAATTCGCCGAAATAAAAATTTTATATTTTCGTCTTATTGTTCATAACTCATAACTCATTATTTCACATACATTCATAAATCATTTCCTGAACATAAATTTCAGTGTTCTATTGAGATTCCGTTAAAGGAAACATCGAAAAAATTGACAAAGACTTGTATAAGGACCATATTTCAAGTCATTTTCAAACGCGTGAAATTCCAGTGTGTAATTCGATGACGTTATGCGTCATTGTTGTTGTCCCACCAGCGTCATTTACTGTAACAGTGTCGTTGTCCCGCCAGTGTCATTTACTGTAACAGTGTCGTTGTCCCGCTAGCATCATTACTGTAACAGTGTCGTTGTCCCACCAGTGTCATTTACTGTAACAGTGTTGTTGTCACACCAGCGTCATTTACTGTAACAGTGTCGTTGTCCCGCCAGTGTCATTTACTGTAATAGTGTCGTTGTCCCGCCAGTATCATTTACTGTAACAGTGTCGTTGTCCCGCTAGCATCATTACTGTAACAGTGTCGTTGTCCCACCAGCGTCATTTACTGTAACAGTGTCGTTGTCCCACCAGCGTCATTTACTGTAATAGTGTCGTTGTCCCGCCAGTGTCATTACTGTAACAGTGTCGTTGTCCCGCCAGTGTCATTTACTGTAACAGTGTCGTTATCCCACCAGCGTCATTTACTGTAATAGTGTCGTTGTCCCGCCAGTGTCATTTACTGTAATAGTGTCGTTGTCCCGCCAGCGTCATTTACTGTAACAGTGTCGTTGTCCCACCAGCGTCATTTACTGTAATAGTGTCGTTGTCCCGCCAGGGTCATTACTGTAACATGTTGTCCCGCCAGCGTCATTTACTGTAACAGTGTTGTTGTCCCACCAGCGTCATTTACTGTAACAGTGTCGTTGTCCCACCAGCGTCATTTACTGTAATAGTGTCGTTGTCCCGCCAGTGTCATTTACTGTAATAGTGTCGTTGTCCCGCTAGCATCATTACTGTAACAGTGTCGTTGTCCCGCCAGTGTTATTTACTGTAACAGTGTCGTTGTCTCATATAGTTATTGTCTTGTTGTCATGTCAGTTTACTGTCTTTATCATTGGTGAAGTTTCCCATATCATGGCATTAAAAAATCTGTCATGGCATTATTTATTGATAGAAACGATGGATGTATGAAGTTTGTACATGTTGGTTAAGGATGGGAGCTCATGGTTAATTGACACTGTTAAAGTATTTATAAATGAAATGGTTTGATATGCTATTCGTTGCGAACTTGTCAAAATTTCCGAGAAAAGGAAACAACTAGGTTTACATACAGAAAGCTAGTGTTACCATAGATTTGTCTCCTGGAGTCGTGTAGAATGACACATGGTTAACTGAACTAAAATGATTCTCGGTTTGTCTCCCGGTAGAAGTATATATAGAAAGCGATTGGTTACCGTAGATTTGCCTCCCTTGGTCTCATTAGAATATCTCGTAGAAAACGAGAAGTTACCCCAGAGACTTCCCTCCCTGGAGAGTTACACACAGAATTGGTTACTATAGATTTGCCTTCCTGGATCAGTATATACACCTCCCGGGAACAGATGAAAGGCCCGTTCCTACCGAGGTTAATTGGTAGAACTCTCGGCACTTAGATTTAATATCAAACAGATGAAATAGATAGATTTCCATCGTACATTGACATTTATAGAAAAAAAAACATTAGGTTTGAGAGTATTGAGAATTGGAAATATGCGTTTTCACTGATGAACACAGACAGATTTATGTGTCTGTTATAAAAACAATGGCTACAATTTCACCGGTTTAGGACGAACAAGAACATAAATATCTAGAATTTCACAGGTGGCAGTGTTTCTGTTTCTATTGCAGAGACTTTAGTGCCGCCTCCCTTTGAACCTTTGGTGTTGGAAGGAAGTGCTGGCAATTAACACCTGCCACGGAGTCAACACGGACAGGAAAACCCGGCAATTATACAGGCGGAACTCTCCTGTATTCAGAGGAAGTAAAACCAAATCATCACGTGATCTGCAATCGTTAATGAAAAAGATTAGATTTTCTATTACCAGATTGCAGACCAACAACTTATAAACAAACCCATGTGTGTGATGTTCGTGACTGTTTCCTACCCTCCCTAACATTAATTTATACTCCCGTCAGTTTCACCCTATGACTTATTTTTACCAATGTTGAACAGTTATATTCGTGTTGCCCAGTTGTAGCCCTTATAACAAAGTTTTGCCCTTGTTACTAAGCGTAACCCTTGTAACAGAGCTTACCATTGCTCCGAAGTTAAACCCGTTTTACTAAATTTGACCTATTTCACTTATTTTTGGTATTCAGTTTTAATTTCCTCAGTTTTGCCATTGTTTGTACGTGTTACCTGTGTTACTCTAGGTTACCGTTTGAACATTTTTTCTGGTACTCGGTCATTCGCCAACGCTTTCTCTTGCCACATGCAAATCAATGTGTTTATGGTAGCATTTTGTGTGTTGGTTCACTTTCACATTCCATGGAATAAATAACTGATAGGTTTTTGTCATTCCGCTTGGATTGCTACTTCTTTTGTATATGGAATTTTACCAGAATGGAGAGCAGTATTAAACATATTTAGGGTAGGAAATTATCAAATGAAGAAATAGTACCGATCCATTTCCTTTTTTAACAGTGGGACCTTAACTCACCGCTTCTTGAACAGGTTCTCCGGATAAATATCAGACAATATAATTATGAGGATGACGTTGCTGTACAAAACTTAAATGAGCTTATTTTAACAGAAACGACATCCCCTGTGTAGGCACAATTCCTGTCATAATGTTTATATACCTATCGATATAAGTGACAAGACGGCCAGGATTTTAGAAAATGTAGCAAAGATAGAACCAAAGTTCAAAACCATCTTGCCTGATGAATCGCAAATATTGTTGTATTCTCTATCGTCACGATAACATACAGTAGTTCATAAGTTGGCTTCCGTGGTCACGCCAGACTAGTTCATGATCAGCTAAACAGTATGCCAACTCTCCCTAAACTACACGACAGCATTGGTTGTCCCGTTATGTCGAGTGTTGGTCACGTGACATCCCTGTTGAGCTACAGGCTGGTTCACTGATCAAAGCCGACAACAGGAATTATAGAAGACAATCACATATAACCGGAACACTCTCTATCAAATGACCTAACATGTTCATTGTTTCATTCTTTCTATTTACAAGACAACAACCCTTTTTAAGAATAATAATGCATCCAACACGCTCTAAAGTAAATATGCATCATTACGCTTGAAACTAAACAATGACCTTGTACTTCTGACGGTGTCATATCTACTGTTTGCAAAGAGTTTGATACTTTTCTCTAAAATCAATGTTATGTTTTGAGAACCGACCCGATAGATTGTGTAACGACACAATAGTCGATGACTTTAGTGGTACCGAACGTTACAGCAACATCCAGCAAGAAACAGAAAGCAACTTATACCGGAGTCCGTCTCCAAAAATCGTAAACGTACTCTTCCGTACCTTCTAATGCACGTGCGATGAGGTGCACAAGGAGTGGAATTCGTGGAAAACATGTGCGCGACAGATTGGTCTAAATGTTTCTTTTTATCTTTATAAGTGTGCGATGTAAAATACACACATTGCCTCGTACACAGTAACGGAAACGACATACCTACCAGTACAGGTAAAACAAGCATGCATGTAATTATAGGGAAACATAATAGTACTCAGGGTTTTAATGTAGGTCCGTAGTTACAGGGGAGCCAAGGAGTCCTCAGGGTTTTAATGTAGGTCCGCAGTTACAGGGGAGCCAAGAAGTCCTCAGGGTTTTAATGTAGGTCCGTAGTTACAGGGGAGCCAAAGAGTCCTCAGGGTTTTAATGTAGGTCCGTAGTTACAGGGGAGCCAAGGAGTCCTCAGGGTTTTAATGTAGGTCCGTAGTTACAGGGGAGCCAAGGAGTCCTCAGGGTTTTAATGTAGGTCCGCAGTTACAGGGGAGCCAAGGAATCCTCAGGGTTTTAATGTTGGTCCGTAGTTACAGGGGAGCCTAGGAGTCCTCAGGGTTTTAATGTAGGTCCGTAGTTACAGGGGAGCCAAGGAGTCCTCAGGGTTTTAATGTAGGTCCGTAGTTACAGGGGAGCCAAGGAGTCCTCAGGGTTTTAATGTAGGTCCGTAGTTACAGGGGAGCCAAGGAGTCCTCAGGGTTTTAATGTAGGTCCGTAGTTACAGGGGAGCCAAGGAGTCCTCAGGGTTTTAATGTAGGTCCGTAGTTACAGGGGAGCCAAGGAGTCCTCAGGGTTTTAATGTAGGTCCGTAGTTACAGGGGAGCCAAGGAGTCCTCAGGGTTTTAATGTAGGTCCGTAGTTACAGGGGGCCAATATGTCCTGAATATCTAATGAAATACTTTTTCAACATTGATGAGCCATATGACACAATATAAAATTGATTAAAAGTTTCTTAACGCTGATGAAGTAAATGTTTAATGGCAGTTCAACGGTTCATTGATATTCGTCTGCTTTTAGAAAGCTACAAAAATTGTTTGTTTGCAAACATTGCTTTTTGATCAATGCTTTTCAGTGAAAATTGTTGAGTTGAGTGTTTAACGGTCGGAAGGACGGAAATAATATTTTCCATATTTTATAGCAGAAAATATTGAGACAAGATGGTGCTTTCGCTTTAAATAGGCAAACGCAATTATTTCAATTACTTCCACGTTCCAGATATCGAATAACTGCGTAACCTCTTTTAAAGGTATCCTAAAACATAACGATAAATCAGATAACTGATGTACCAGAGACAGCATGTTGTCTCACACATCACCTACAGACTAGATGTTGTCTCACACTACATCACCTACAGGCCAAATATTGTCTCTAGTATCACACTACATCACCGACAGACCAGATGTTGTCTCACACGACATCACCTACAGACCAAATGTTGTCTCACACGACATCACCCACAGACCAAATGTTGTCTCACACGACATCACCTACAGACCAAATGTTGTCTCACACATCACCTACAGACTAGATGTTGTCTCACACTACATCACCTACAGGCCAAATATTGTCTCTAGTATCACACTACATCACCGACAGACCAGATGTTGTCTCACACGACATCACCTACAGACCAAATGTTGTCTCACACGACATCACCCACAGACCAAATGTTGTCTCACACGACATCACCTACAGACCAAATGTTGTCTCACACATCACCTACAGACTAGATGTTGTCTCACACTACATCACCTACGGACCAAATGTTGTCTCTAGTATTACACGACATCACCTACAGACCAAATGTTGTCTCTAGTATCACACTACATCACCTACATACCAGATGTTGTCTCTAGTATCACACTACATCACCTAGAGACCAAATGTTGTCTCTAGTATCACACTACATAACGTACATACCAAATGTTGTCTCTAGTATCACACTACATCACCTACAGACCAAATGTTGTCTCTAGTATCACACTACATCACCTACAGACAGGGTATTGTCTCTAGTATCACACTACATCACCTACAGACAGGGTACTGTCTCTAGTATCACACTACATCACCTACAGACAGGGTATTGTCTCTAGTATCACACTACATCACCTACAGACAGGGTATTGCCTCTAGTATCACACTACATCACCTACAGACCAGATGTTGTCTCTAGTATCACACTACATCACCTACAGACAGGGTATTGTCTCTAGTATCACACAACATCACCTACAGACCAGATGTCGTCTCTAGTATCACACAACATCACCTACACACCAGATGTTGTCTCTAGTATCACACTACATCACCGACATACAAGATGTCGTCTCTAGTATCACACTACATCACCTACAGACAGGGTGTTGTCTCTAGTATCACACTACATTACCTACAGACAGGATGTCGTCTCTAGTATCACACTACATCACCTACCGACTAGATGGTGTCTCCAGTATCACACTACATCAACTACAGACCAGATGTAGTCTCTAATATCACACTACATCACCTACAGACAGGATGTCGTCTCTAGTATCACACAACATCACCTAGAGACCAAATGTTGTCTCTAGTATCACACTACATCACCTACAGACAGGGTATTGTCTCTAGTAACACGCGACATTACCTACAGGCCAAATGTTGTCTCTAGTATCACACTACATCACCTACAGACCAGATGTTGTCTCTAGTATCACACTACATCACCTACAGACAAGGTGTTGTCTCTAGTATCACACTACATCACCTACAGACAGGGTGTTGTCTCTAGTATCACACTACATCACCTACAGACCAGATGTTGTCTCTAGTATCACACTACATCACCTACAGACAGGGTGTTGTCTCTAGTATCACACTACATCACCTACAGACCAGATGTTGTCTCTACTATCACACTACATCACCTACAGACCAAATGTTGTCTCTAGTATCACACTACATCACCTACAGACAGGGTGTTGTCTCTAGTATCACACTACATCACCTACAGACCAGATGTTGTCTCTAGTATCACACTACATCACCTATAGACCAGATGTTGTCTCCACTATCACACTACAACATCTACACACTATATGTTGTCTCTAGTATCACACTACATCGCCTACAGACCAGATGTTGTCTCTACTATCACACTACAACATCTACACACTATATGTTGTCTCTAGTATCACACTACATCACCTACAGACCAGATGTTGTCTCTAGTATCACACTACATCACCTACAGACAGGATGTTGTCTCTAGTATCACACTACATCACCTACAGACAGGATGTTGTCTCTAGTATCACACTATATCACCTACCGACTAGATGTTGTCTCTAGTATCACACTACATCACCTACAGACCAAATGTTGTCTCTACTATCACACTACAACATCTACACACTATATGTTGTCTCTATTATCACACTACATCACCTACAAACCAGATGTTGTCTCTAGTATCACACTACAACATCTACACACCATATGTTGTCTCTAGTATCACACTACATCACCTATCACCCTCACACTTAACTAGTGTATTAATAATGATTATTTTTTACATATGATTAAACCTGTCTATTGTACCTCATAATGCCAGTATCATCGGTCTCATTTCGTACTTAAATTGAAAACAGCAAACAGAATTATGTTTGTTATGACTCGTATAAAAGAACTATGTCTGCTGTATAGGACTCCCTGTGTTTGTACTTGTCCGATGTTAAAATAACCGAAATGCACATTTCAGTCTTCAAAGTGTTGATGATAAACCTATTCCCAGAGGTCTACACACAGGCTAAGATGGTCATGAGAAACTGTTGTGATCCCGAAAGCTTCAAAGGAAGCCACGACGATTTCTTGCCGGCGAGTAAGGAAGGGGGAAACACTTGGCAAATTGTATTGTTTGATGTTTAAAACATTTCTATAACCAGACTAATCTTGTGAGTACAAATCATTGTCGGTAATTCTACAACTACGTTTGATATAACCAGAAATAACTCGAGCGACACATACAGTATATATATATATATAACTGTAACTAAGGACGCCGTTCCTGTTGCCAATTTTGTTCGACATTTGGTATTACGATTAAGAGAGGAGTTATATTGTAGATAGATTACTGGAACGTTGTTATTTGCCATGACGGAAGGAGAACAGTTGGTGGGGACTGATGGAACAATCATGATCAGTTGTGGGTGGAAACTGGGATGATGGGGGTGAAGGGGTGGGGGTGAGGGGGTTGGACGGTGGTAATGTCCACCAAAGCGTCTACGTTTCCCTTGTTAGACAGTCGTGAGAATGCTATGATTTGGCAGACACTATTATGCACATGGTATCATAATCGGGCCTTTTTGTGATCCCTTTTCCTACCCAACCTTGCACCTAATATTTAATCTCCTTCCCTATAATTAGTAGTGATCACTGTGTCTGTATTGGTAGTCCCAGTGTGGTATCCTGTATTAATCATTACTGTACATACATTGTTTAACTCACGGATAATCTATTGTTGAAGACTTTTGTTAGATAAAAATAGTAAACAATAACAATAACAATGACAAATGTTTGCGGTAAAACATTTGCATATGCACATGCTGCCATAATATGGATGGCCGCGAGCCACGACGTTTCCCTCGTCGTGTGGTTATCATTTATGTCAATCTTACCATCAGTACATAAAACTTAATGTCCGGAATCTTTAATGTTCGACAAGGAAATTCACACCATTTTTCATATCCTTTGAAATCGAATCACCCAGGTTTGAGAGCAGACGCCATTCTGATCCTTTGGTCTAAACTCTTGAAATGATCAAGTACCATTATAAAACCTAGATTATATAGGGTTTCCTGAGAGACTTGGAACTCGCCTAACTTATCAACATTCGGCATCCAACTTGGAACCAGAATCTCGCAGATTTCCACCGTATCCTCTGGAATCGCGAAATGTTCATTACGATCGCAGCGGGACGTGGCACACGTAATTGACTGACTTAAATACAGGTATGAGTTGGTTGGCGGAGAATTAGGCAGGTGATCACGAGTGTATTAGGAGTATAGATATATGAAATAAAATTTGCTTCTATCTTAATTGTATAACTGGTGACAGGTGCCCGTTATGCCGAGAGTTAGCGCTTTATTACCCTAGATTGCCTATATTTTGGTAAATAATTTAGGGAGCTATTACCAACATCTGCGTTGGCAAAAACATTAGGCAGAGGAAAATTGATTTTGTGATTTTTCTCGGCAGATAACGTTCTGGTACTTGAGGATGTTGCACGTGCATTTCCCGTCCACAAGAGTCTGGCACTTAAGTTGTTCTGGGGAGCCATGCGCTCTTAACCTCGTTCGCTTTCCCCGGGGTCTTCGCCACTCTTCCTGGAAAACGTAACCATAAGGTGGTAACCAATTCACGTGAGCCGACAACAAAAACATAACAAATTGGTTAAAAGTCTTACGCTCTGCAGCCGGTTGTCAATCAAAGGATGAAACGCTACATCCTCTTCACAAAAACGTTTGATCTGAGCGTGCTGATATGTAGGTGTGATTAAACATTTCATTTACCAAGATAATCTAATTATCTCATAACAAAGGCTTGGTAACATGTATGCAAATTAGCCTTAAATGTCTATATCACTGAGGGAACATTGATCTGACGTCTGTCTACATTGCCTATATTACTGAGGGAACATTGATCTGACATCTGTCTACATTGTCTATATTACTGAGGGAACACTGATCTGATATCTGTCTACATTGTCTATATCACTGAGGGAACATAGATCTGATATCTGTCTACATTGTCTATATCACTGAGGGAACATTGATTTGACGTCTGTCTACATTGTCTATATTACTGAGGGAACATTGATCTGACGTCTGTCTACATTGTCTATATTACTGAGGGAACATTGATCTGACGTCTGTCTACATTGTCTATATCACTGAGGGAACACTGATCTGATATCTGTCTACATTGTCTATATTACTGAGGGAACACTGATCTGATATCTGTCTACATTGTCTATATTACTGAGGGAACATTGATCTGACGTCTGTCTACATTGTCTATATTACTGAGGGAACACTGATCTGATATCTGTCTACATTGTCTATATTACTGAGGGAACACTGATCTGATATCTGTCTACATTGTCTATATCACTGAGGGAACATAGATCTGATATCTGTCTACATTGTCTATATTACTGAGGGAACATTGATCTGACGTCTGTCTACATTGTCTATATCACTGAGGGAAAATAGATCTGACGCCTGTCTACATTGTCTATATTACTGAGGGAACATTGATCTGAAGTCTGTCTACATTGTCTATATCACTGAGGGAACACTGATCTGATATCTGTCTACATTGTCTATATTACTGAGGGAACACTGATCTGATATCTGTCTACATTGTCTATATTACTGAGGGAACGTTGATCTGACGTCTGTCTACATTGTCTATATTACTGAGGGAACACTGATCTGATATCTGTCTACATTGTCTATATCACTGAGGGAACATTGATCTGATATCTGTCTACATTGTCTATATCACTGAGGGAACATTGATCTGATATCTGTCTACATTGTCTATATCACTGAGGGAACATTGATCTGACGTCTGTCTACATTGTCTATATTACTGAGGGAACATTGATCTGACGTCATCCTGTATTGTTGTAATTGTTGATTTCCAATATTGTAGAAGTTAAAATTGAATTAAATTGAAATAAATAAATATATAATGTAGATCAAGTGACGTAGTGAGGAACATGATTCATAGAGCTATATATCATATCAGGTGTATGGGTCGGGTCATTTTTCTTTTAGTTTACTTTCATATTTGCTATGTTGCCATTTCGGTTGTGTACTGTTCTATCATTATTTCCATATTATCTGTTATGTTGTCATATTATCTGTTATGTTGTCATATTCTCTGTTATGTTGTCATCTTCTCTGTTATGTTGTCATATTCTCTGTTATGTTGTTATGTTGTCATATTCTCTGTTATGTTGTCATATTCTCTGTTATGTTGTCATATTATCTGTTATGTTGCCATCGTCTCTGTTATGTTGTCATATTCTCTGTTATGTTGTCATATTCTCTGTTATGTTGTCATATTCTCTGTTATGTTGTCATATTCTCTGTTATGTTGTCATATTCTCTGTTATGTTGCCATCTTCTCTGTTATGTTGTCATATTCTCTGTTATGTTGCCATCTTCTCTGTTATGTTGCCATCTCCTCTGTTATGTTGCCATCTTCTCTGTTATGTTGCCATCTCCTCTGTTATGTTGCCATATTCTCTGTTATGTTGCCATATTCTCTGTTATGTTGTCATATTATCTGTTATGTTGTCATATTCTCTGTTATGTTGCCATATTCTCTGTTATGTTGTCATATTCTCTGTATTGTGCCATATTCTCTGTTATGTTGTCATATTCTCTGTATTGTGCCATATTCTCTGTTTTGTTGTCATATTCTCTGTATTGTGCCATATTCTCTGTTATGTTACCATCTTCTCTGTTATGTTGTCATATTCTCTGTTATGTTGCCATCTTCTCTGTTATGTTGCCATCTCCTCTGTTATGTTGCCATCTTCTCTGTTATGTTGCCATCTCCTCTGTTATGTTGCCATATTCTCTGTTATGTTGCCATATTCTCTGTTATGTTGTCATATTATCTGTTATGTTGTCATATTCTCTGTTATGTTGCCATATTCTCTGTTATGTTGTCATATTCTCTGTATTGTGCCATATTCTCTGTTATGTTGTCATATTCTCTGTATTGTGCCATATTCTCTGTTTTGTTGTCATATTCTCTGTATTGTGCCATATTCTCTGTTATGTTGTCATATTCTCTGTATTGTTGTCATATTATCTGTTATGTTGCCATCGTCTCTGTTATGTTGTCATATTCTCTGTTATGTTGTCATATTCTCTGTTATGTTGTCATATTCTCTGTTATGTTGTCATATTATCTGTTATGTTGTCATATTATCTGTTATGTTGTCATATTCTCTGTTATGTTGCCAGCTTCTCTGTTATGTTGTCATATTATCTGTTATGTTGTCATATTATCTGTTATGTTGTCATATTCTCTGTTATGTTGTCATATTCTCTGTTATGTTGCCATATTCTCTGTTATGTTGTCATATTATCTGTTATGTTGTCATATTCTCTGTTATGTTGCCAGCTTCTCTGTTATGTTGCCATATTCTCTGTATTGTTGCCATCTTCTCTGTTATGTTGTCATATTATCTGTTATGTTGTCATATTCTCTGTTATGTTGTCATATTCTCTGTTATGTTGCCATATTCTCTGTTATGTTGTCATATTATCTGTTATGTTGTCATATTCTCTGTTATGTTGCCATATTCTCTGTTATGTTGTCATATTCTCTGTTATGTTGTCATATTCTCTGTTATGTTGTCATATTATCTGTTATGTTGTCATATTCTCTGTTTTGTTGCCATCTTCTCTGTTATGTTGTCATATTCTCTGTTATGTTGTCATATTCTCTGTTATGTTGCCATATTCTCTGTTATGTTGCCATATTATCTGTTATGTTGTCATATTCTCTGTTATGTTGCCAGCTTCTCTGTTATGTTGCCATATTCTCTGTATTGTTGCCATCTTCTCTGTTATGTTGTCATATTATCTGTTATGTTGTCATATTCTCTGTTATGTTGCCATATTCTCTGTTATGTTGTCATATTATCTGTTATGTTGCCATCGTCTCTGTTATGTTGTCATATTATCTGTTATTTTGTCATATTCTCTGTTATGTTGTCATATTCTCTGTTATGTTGCCATCGTCTCTGTTATGTTGTCATATTATCTGTTATGTTGTCATATTCTCTGTTATGTTGTCATATTCTCTGTTATGTTGCCATATTCTCTGTTATGTTGTCATATTCTCTGTTATGTTGTCATATTATCTGTTATGTTGTCATATTCTCTGTTTTGTTGCCATCTTCTCTGTATTGTGCCATATTCTTTGTTTTCTAATTCTCTGTTATGTTGTCATACTCTCTGTTATGTTGTCATATTCTCTGTTGTGTTGTCATATTTTCTGTTATGTTGTCATATTCTCTGTTATGTTGTCATATTCTCTGTATTGTTGCCATATTCTCTGTTTTCTAATTCTCTGTTATGTTGCCATATTCTCTGTATTGTTGCCATATTCTCTGTTTTCTAATTCTCTGTTATGTTGCCATATTCTCTGTTTTCTAATTCTCTGTTATGTTGCCATATTCTCTGTTTTGTTGCCATCTTCTCTGTATTGTGCCATATTCTTTGTTTTCTAATTCTCTGTTATGTTGTCATACTCTCTGTTATGTTGTCATATTCTCTGTTATGTTGTCATATTTTCTGTTATGTTGTCATATTCTCTGTTATGTTGTCATATTCTCTGTATTGTTGCCATATTCTCTGTTTTCTAATTCTCTGTTATGTTGCCATATTCTCTGTATTGTTGCCATATTCTCTGTTTTCTAATTCTCTGTTATGTTGCCATATTCTCTGTTTTCTAATTCTCTGTTATGTTGCCATATTCTCTGTATTGTTGCCATATTCTCTGTTTTCTAATTCTCTGTTATGTTGCCATATTCTCTGTTTTCTAATTCTCTGTTATGTTGCCATATTCTCTGTATTGTTGACATATTCTCTGTTTTCTAATTCTCTGTTATGTTGTCAGGTGATGTTTTCGGTCATTATCGAATATACAAAATGATATTGTTTATTAAGACAAGAAAAACTAAAAGCCGTTTGATTTGACAGTAGACTTAGCTTCTACCACCTATAAAAGATGTATTACTGGTGAACTTGACATGAAGGGGAGTTATTAAACGTCCTACGCCATATTAGTGTTTATACATTCATAATCACACACGCGTATGACATTGTTTTTGATATATGTGCGTGATTTGTTTTACAATATCCATCGATATCCACCCAGAATAAGTGTATGAATAAGAAGACTACTTCCTTGATTGCGTTGATTACAGTGTAGACACTGAAACGCTCTAAAGGCCGAAGTAATGATGCTGCCGTGTACAGTAAACTCTGTGACCCTGCAGGAACATATGGTGTTGTGGGCGTCCCTTTGTACACACCGACGGTACAGCAGGACTGGATAGTGATTAGTACACCTCGGGGACACGGAGACGGATCCGTATCTCCCGAAACACAACATGGTTTCACGTGGCCTCAGACAATGCAAGCCAGTGCGCATGTTCAGCTTATACACATGCTATTAGACAAGCAGAATGATACTAGGTAATCCATCCAGCGTTTGGTAACGTAATAACAATTATTGTCTTAAATATATACCATCTGCTTATTAATTCAAATGGAAACTCACAATCCTTCGACTGAAATGAAATTAATGTTATTGCCAATCGTCTGATGTTTTTAGAAATGTCTGGAAGCTTTCATTTTTATGTAATTGCTACCAGGTCCGGTCTCTGTGGTATCGTCCCCGGGAAACATTGCCAGAAACGGAGTCTCGACCATGGGAATTCAGAGTTGGGCAAACGAGACTGAAGCACGCATAGCACAATCTCTCTCATGAATTTTCATCATCTTTTTTATATGCAATCTTTCAAATGAAGATTTTAAGTGATTAGAGAAGCATAAAAAAGGAAGTGTCACGCCACTTTATTGTATAGTATCAGGTTCGTCGGCACTTTATAACGTGTATTGGCTGTGTACCCCCAGATGTATATATTCCTACATCAGATATACTCATACAGCTTTTTACAGTAATTGATTCTGGGTGTGAGAGAGTGCTCTCATATGTACACTGGCACTTATTGGTTAAAATCTTACAATTTGTAGCGAAATTACTTGATGAAATTGTCTCTGTAAACGTTGAATTATGTATTGGTCACGTGGTAGAGTACGGACAGGATCACAGTGCTCTGGGTACAGAATCAGGTTCAGCGAAGTATAACAGTGTTATAGAACTCCGGGTACCGGATCAGGATAAGTCAGGTATAACAGGGTTATTGTACTCCGGGTGCCGGATCAGGGTAAGTCAGGTATAACAGTGTTATAGAACTCCGGGTACCGGATCCGGATAAGTCAGGTATAACAGGGTTATATTGTCTCTGTAAACGTTGAATTATGTATTGGTCACGTGGTAGAGTACGGACAGGATCACAGTGCTCTGGGTACAGAATCAGGTTCAGCGAAGTATAACAGTGTTATAGAACTCCGGGTACCGGATCAGGATAGGTCAGGTATAACAGGGTTATTGTACTCCGGGTGCCGGATCAGGATAAGTCAGGTATAACAGGGTTATTGTACTCCGGGTACCGGATCAGGATAAGTCAGGTATAACAGGGTTATTGTACTCCGGGTACCGGATCAGGATAAGTCAGGTATAACAGGGTTATTGTACTCCGGGTACCGGATCAGGATAAGTTAGGTATAACAGTGTTATAGAACTCCGGGTACCGGATCCGGATAAGTCAGGTATAACAGGGTTATTGTACTCCGGGTGCCGGATCAGGATAAGTCTGGTATAACAGGGTTATTGTACTCCGGGTGCCGGATCAGGATAAGTCAGGTATAACAGGGTTATTGTACTCCGGGTGCCGGATCAGGATAAGTTAGGTATAACAGTGTTATAGAACTCCGGGTACCGGATCTGGATAAGTCAGGTATAACGGGGTTATATTACTCCGGGTATTGGGTAAGGATAAGTCAGGTATAACAGGGTTATTGTACTCCGGGTACCGGATCAGGATAAGTCAGGTATAACAGGGTTATTGTACTCCGGGTACCGGATCAGGATAAGTTAGGTATAACAGTGTTATAGAACCCCGGGTACCGGATCCGGATAAGTCAGGTATAACAGGGTTATTGTACTCCGAGTGCCGGATCAGGATAAGTCAGGTATAACAGGGTTATTGTACTCCGGGTGCCGGATCATAATAAGTCAGGTTTATCAGGGCTATTATACTCTGGGCACCGTGTAAGGATAAGGCAGGTATAACAGGGTTATTGTACTCCGGGTACCGGATCACGATAAGTCAGGTATAACAGGGTTATTGTACTCCGGGTACCGGATCAGGATAAATCAGGTATAACAGGGTTTTAGTATTCCGGGTACCGGATCAGGATAAGTCAGGTATAACAGGGTCATAGTACTCTGGGTACCGGATCAGGATAAGTCAGGTATAACAGTGTTATAGAACTCCGGGTACCGGATCAGGATCAGTCAGGTATAACAGGGTTATAGAACTCCGGGTACCGGATCAGGTTAAGTCAGGTATAACAGGGTCATAGTACTCTGGGTACCGGATCAGGATAAGTCAGGTATAACAGTGTTATAGAACTCCGGGTACCGGACCAGGATCAGTCAGGTATAACAGGGTTATAGAACTCCGGGTACCGGATCAGGATAAGTCAGGTATAACAGGGTTATAGAACTCCGGGTACCGGATCCGGATAAGTCAGGTATAACAGGGTTATTGTACTCCGGGTGCCGGATCAGGATAAGTCTGGTATAACAGGGTTATTGTACTCCGGGTGCCGGATCAGGATAAGTCAGGTATAACAGGGTTATTGTACTCCGGGTGCCGGATCAGGATAAGTTAGGTATAACAGTGTTATAGAACTCCGGGTACCGGATCTGGATAAGTCAGGTATAACGGGGTTATATTACTCCGGGTATTGGGTAAGGATAAGTCAGGTATAACAGGGTTATTGTACTCCGGGTACCGGATCAGGATAAGTCAGGTATAACAGGGTTATTGTACTCCGGGTACCGGATCAGGATAAGTTAGGTATAACAGTGTTATAGAACCCCGGGTACCGGATCCGGATAAGTCAGGTATAACAGGGTTATTGTACTCCGAGTGCCGGATCAGGATAAGTCAGGTATAACAGGGTTATTGTACTCCGGGTGCCGGATCATAATAAGTCAGGTTTATCAGGGCTATTATACTCTGGGCACCGTGTAAGGATAAGGCAGGTATAACAGGGTTATTGTACTCCGGGTACCGGATCACGATAAGTCAGGTATAACAGGGTTATTGTACTCCGGGTACCGGATCAGGATAAATCAGGTATAACAGGGTTTTAGTATTCCGGGTACCGGATCAGGATAAGTCAGGTATAACAGGGTCATAGTACTCTGGGTACCGGATCAGGATAAGTCAGGTATAACAGTGTTATAGAACTCCGGGTACCGGATCAGGATCAGTCAGGTATAACAGGGTTATAGAACTCCGGGTACCGGATCAGGTTAAGTCAGGTATAACAGGGTCATAGTACTCTGGGTACCGGATCAGGATAAGTCAGGTATAACAGTGTTATAGAACTCCGGGTACCGGACCAGGATCAGTCAGGTATAACAGGGTTATAGAACTCCGGGTACCGGATCAGGATAAGTCAGGTATAACAGGGTTATAGAACTCCGGGTACCGGATCAGGATAAGTCAGGTATGACAGTGTTATTGTACTCCGGGTACCGGATCAGGGTAAGTCAGGTATAACAGGGTAATTGTACTCCGGGTACCGGATCAGGATAGGTCAGGTATGACAGTGTTATTGTACTCCGTGTACCGGATCAGGATAAATCAGGTATAACAGGGTTATTGTACTCCGGGTACCGGATCAGGATAGGTCAGGTATAACAGTGTTATAGAACTCCGGATACCGGATCAGGATAAATCAGGTATAACAGGGTTATTGTACTCCGTGTACCGGATCAGGATAAATCCGGTATAACAGGGTTATTGTACTCCAGGTACCTGGTAAGGATAAGTCAGGTATAACAGGGTTATTGTACTTCGGGTACCTGATGAGGATAAGTCAGGTATAACAGTGCCATACTAATTCGGGGACCGGATTACGATAATCCACGCACCAGGGTCACACTAATCCCGAGAGAGATGTGATGTTTCTCTAGAGTATCCGTTCCCCAAGATGGCTGTTTTTTTACTTCCGATTTAGGTGTGTGGCTACCTATTAGGTAGGTAGGGCGTATTTTTGTTCTGTTGTTTTCACGACGAGTTTCAGGAGGGCTGTAGAGTATCGTTTTTAATTTCACCTTAATCGTGAAAAAAAACTTTTATCTTTTGATATCAATGGAACAAATGAAAAATAGATTATTTAAAGAGGAATTCCATACTGAACGAGATGAAACGCATGTACGGCGTTGGTTAAATGTTTTATCGTTATAATTGACATGCTTACTTCAAACAAATCTTAATATTTACATTTTTTTCAAACGAATTTACATCTTTTTAAACAAAAGAAATTTATATTCTTCAGAAAATACTCACGTTGAACGGGGTGGTGTGTGCTTTTGTGTTAGGTTTTTAGTGTCTTTGTGTTTTGTGTTTCGTCAAAACATCAAAACAACGTCATACACAAATAAATAAATAAATGTTAAAATTCAAATTTACGTGCAAAAATGTAAAATGTGATACTAAAACACCAAAATAACAAATACGAAAAATAAAAACACAATTAAAAAAAATATTTATAGGTCACGAAAAAATATAGTAAAAAGGATATTCTACAGTCCCGCGAAAACTCGATGAAATCATGAAAAATAATCCCAATAGTTCAAGCACACCACCTTAGGTAACATCCTACCCTTTCCTCTAGGATGACTTAGCAGTCATCTTGATACAGTTTTTGAAAGTGAAAGTAAATATATTTTCAGAAAAGTACCCCGTTCTATATCACATCTCTCTGCAATGGCGTGGTAGATGATGGCGGCCGTTGTGCAATTCCGATTGTTAAAAGTAATTCGTTGGACGAGATATCCATTACAACATTTTATAAGGATTCTGTGAAGACATTAATACCTACTAAGTAAAAAGAAGCAAGCGCGTTAAAGTTCTCACCTACTTTAATTGGTCTATTTCGCTTTACAATAGATGTTGGTTAAAGGAGTGTACCGGATTGTGTTCATGCTTAGCCTTTTTATTAACGATACATCGCACACAGATCAGCCAAACTTTGATCTCGCCTATGTTATGCCAGCGTATCAGTCTTAGCGTAAACAACGCAAACACTTGCTGTAGCTGAAATGAATTTTCACTTCCGAAACCTTTAGAATACAACGATTTTTCCGTCACATTTATCTGACTTTTTTGTACTGTGGAAAGAGATATTTTGAAGTGCTCCTTTGATGTGGCCCGTTCGGTGTCAAGTGCTATCAAAAAAGGAACATTAGTACGCATATATCGGAATTCGATAATTCTTCATGGAAATATGCAACGGATTCTAAGATTATAAAGGAACTGGTCTTGGCGTCTGAAAATATTTGATCAAAGCGGGAAAAAATTGCTAAAGGATTAAACAGGTAGAACAGTCAATAGTTTACATCCCAGCATAGGGGGGTCAGACTAAGTCACTATTGTCTTCTTTTTTTCGTTTTCTTTCACCTAAAAAGTGTTAGATAAAAAAATAAAAATTACTTATCGGGTGTGACATTTCAACGGCCCACAAAAATGGGGTTTTTCTTGACTGTTTCTGACGTGGGACGATAAGACCAACACGTTGGATGTATACAATGATAGTCCATTTATAAAACACATTCAGTACAAAGTATTTTTCTCACGACAGAGGGAATAATACCACCAAATTTTGTTTTCTTCCTTCAAGACACAGTCACGTAAGAAAGTTTTTTGAAAAGATTTTTCTCAGCGTTAATGAAGATAAACAAAACGATGGGTATTGTATAGAACATAAGAATATATAAGATCGATGTTGTGGCATCGATGATTTCACTAATGGCGTGTGTGACAGGTCGATATAAAATGGACAAGATAAAGTGGCCCGCTGTATCCTTCCGCTAATCAACAGCTGAACGTAGTCCCAGTCAGCGCTGTGATTACATCCATAAAGCAGAATACAGTTAGACGGTATCACGCAAAATAGGTGAATAATTGAAGAATTATTGATACAACTTCATTGATATTTCTGGTCATTCTAATGCGGATCATTACTGGTGACTGGTGCAGTTTACACATGTAAGTCCACAACGTGTGTGCGTCCTGTTGATGTAGAATTAATTAGGGGCACCGCCATTGTCGTTCAGGGAAGCTATTTTAGCCACTATTCCTGTGTGAATGTAGGTGATGTTGCGTTTTAACAGACCCTACAGACAGCGAAAGGTCGGTCAATAACCTTATTGAACATTAACGCGTGGTCGAGTGGTGCCGTGGTAACGATCACGTCTTTCACCTAGTACCCAGGGTTCGATAACCCGACCAGGCAAAAAATGTCACCTGCCCGGTCACGCAAACTTTGCCCGGATGCCCCAATTTTCTCCCACAGTAATAGCCCTGTACGTCGCACCAAAAAGACTGATGGATAAAAACCGAAATTTACAAAGTTATATTTAATTCCAACGAACTCATACTGTGATATCGTAGTGCGGAGGAGTAAATTGTTTTCAGATTTTTTTTTTGCGATGTGACGTTTTCGTTTGTAGTGTAACCATGGTGACGACGTTCTTATTTTTGTTTGTATTGTTACCAGGGTGATGATGTTATATGGTTTTGCTTGTAATGTTACCGTGGTGATGATGTTATTATTTTTTTGTTTGTTATGTTACCATGGTGATGGTGTTATTATTTTTGTTTGTATTGTTACCAGGGTGATGATGTTATATGGTTTTGCTTGTTATGTTACCATGGTGATGATGTTATTATTTATTTTGTTTTGTTTCTTATGCTTCCATGGTGACGACGTTCTTATTTTTGTTTGTATTGTTACCAGGGTGACGATATTATAAGGTTTTGCTTGTAATGTTATCGTGGTGATGATGTTATTATTTTTTGTTTGTTGTCATATCATGGCGATTACGTTTTCAGTTTTTATTTATAATGTTACCGTGGTGATAATATTAGGTTTTTGTTTATAATGTTACCATGGTGATGACGTTATTATTTTTTTGTTTGTAATGTTACCATGGTGATAACGTTTTTGGTTTTTTGTTTATAATGTTACCATGGTGATAACGTTTTTGGTTTTTTGTTTGTAATGTTACCATATTTCAGTGGTAACAATTTGATATGATCTATCGACTTGGACGGATAACTAGCGGATCTGATCGATATCAATGATAACCATCTGATGTGATCGATTATCTATTATTAGAATTATTTGTACTAAGCGATTTCAATTTATAAAATTTGATTTCAATTCCATCGTGTTGCTTGATGAGTTTCGTTTACCGATCTCAGATGACAACCATATCGTCTGTGTTTAAACCTCGTCATGCTTACAGTAACTATAGAAACCAGACTGTTGAAATATGTCACTGGGTAGGCCTTAGAAACATTATATTACCGTGGTAACACATGGAAATGGTATCACCAGTTGATAGAAAAAATATATTTGAAAACAAAATGAAGAAAATTGCTTTATTTTTATTGAAATAGCAGTTTGGCGCGAGTAGTCTCCCTTTGTGGCGAGCTACTAAGATGGAGCTTAAGATAAACATTACAGAGTCAGCAATGAAAGTAAAACCTGGTTTGTCAGCATCCGAGTTGTTATGCATGAAACATGTCCAGAATTCGTTTCGAATACCGCTACCGACCAGTGCGTTTCGGACACCCTCTGGGTTTATGTAAAATATTCGGAACAGAAGAGACCCAGAGGGTAAGTGTGCATATGACTCCGTCGAGTCTGCTGCAAAGGCGTATCAACAGGAATCTTTTGAAGTGACTTTGAAGTTGTAACCCCTGCAAGGCGATGGTAGATCTTAATCATTGCCTTATAACAGGACGTGAAATGTTATCAACATTAATATGTTTTTGTATTTCCCTGACGTTTTGGACTTGGTTCGATGTTTCTGCTCATTCCGCTAGTTATTTTCACGGCTGAGCTACTTCCCGTTCCCTGAATGTTAGGAACTTCATGATGGTGATTCGAAATGGAAAATACATATCTCTTGTGGGCTTTACCGTTCTAGGTATCCTGTCAATACACCACATACTTACCATTATGTTGGTGTATCAATTAACAGCTTTCGGGGTTACCTATTACTAAGTTTTACTGGGGGTAGGGGGGAGGGGGGGGAAGTCAACTCGACGAAAAAGACATCCGTTACCTATATTTGGAAATACAAACTTCCCAAATATGAATAAAATAAAAAAAAAACAGGTAGAAGGTGTTTGACGTCATTCACGTGTGTAGGACTACTCCAATCACTTCATCAAACATGTAACTCGCTACACTTTGGATTTGTTTCTTCATTTCTTAAACCAAGCAAATTATAATTATTCAAATATTACATTTGGAAATTGATAAAACACTGGATATGTCGTTTTCTACCAGAGTTAATACTCAATATTTACATCCACAACACCCATTAACCACTGTCCCACAAAACGACTACAAGTCATAAAATCTCTACACGATGAGTAAATACTCAATATCCCTTGTGTGATGTGTATTAGGGGAATGTATGGTAAACACGATCACTAAAACTGCCAGTTATCTTATAAGTACATTGTACCTAGAACCTGAAATACATACCAGACAAGATGGACGTTTAAAATTGTTGGTTGTTGTTTAAGCATCCAACTGTTCTGAAGGTATTCACTTAACAAACTTCGAAATCTCAACCCTGTGATGATCTTACTATTTCCATGTCACGTTTAGTTTATCTGCATGCAAGTTTCATTCGACACGACTGTTGTTAAGACCGAGAACTACTGGATCACCATGTACTAAATAGTGTATCTTTGGACGTATCGCAATGGTCGAAGGATCTGGCAACCTATCAGCCTCGTGGTCAGTGGAGTGATTGGTTTCTACGTTTTCTTTGTTAGATAAGGATTTTACGATATCCGGAAATTAATATGTAACCGACTTGATATGTAAGACACCCACTGCTGCTCCTCCGTCAGAACGTATCCCAATATATTAGTTTGATGACATAACATAAAATATTGCCTTATATAACTTGTATCGTTGTGTATGTGACGATCGCATGCTGGTCATTATACCAAATGTTACCTTCTAGGCAGACTTCGTTAAAAGGATAGGAAATCCCCCAAACTGTTAACCGGAATATGATCACAACGTAAGTTTGATACGGATTCAAAATTATGGTCGTAAAAGAAGAAAAGTGTAATCTTTACAGCACTATAATGGCAGGACACAGCAATTTACGCGGAATGATAACCACGATGCATATTTTCTTCATAAACAAGGAACGAATTATCTCCTAGGCGCTTTTATGTCATTTCAGTTTCAATTCAAGCGCTCTAATCACCCTAACGACCGACGCTGCTGTATCCGTGGCTGTTATGACGTTCAAACAGTCCGGGAGGATTATGTTGTAATTTTTCGAATTCTATCGGGCCGCTCTCCCAGGATTCACGTCGATAAAATGTTGTAGCTTACTTTGAGAATGGAAAAATCCAAGTTCTACAGGAAGACGGTTGTGAGAAATGGTAAGGAAATTTGCCGTTTGAAATGTATTTTCGATATCCTCTATATTACCATTATTTCATAACACCATGAAACATGTGTCACTGAACAAATAAAAAAGCTCTTGTGTATGAATACAAACATTTCGAGTCTTATTTCAATGCGCCACATATATGGAAAACCTATCTATATCGCATTGCCTTTATAACAACAAAGAGCACAATTCAATTCAATTCCAATATACAATTGTTAAAGAGAAAATAAGCGCAAATTTTGAAAAATTATCTGAACACCATACTGCGATATAAGCCCGCGTAGCTCAGTCGGTAGAGCATCAGACTTTTAATCTGAGGGTCTAGGGTTCGAGTCCCTACGTGGGCGATAAATTTTTAATCTATTTTGTCATACTTTTAGGAATATATCCTACATAAAGAATAAACTGGAGTAGTATTGTCATATCGAAATAACAGTAAGTACGAGGAATCTATCCTCTTTATTTTCTAATTTCGATCCGGAAGTGACGTTTCCCACACAACATGTTACTAAGTATGTTTTAAAGTACATGGATGTTTACAAAGCAGAACAGATAATTTTGTATGAATATGTATATTACGATAGCTCCAAGCTTAAATCTATTGGGAGATTTCAAGCGAACAACAACACATCATTTGTATAGTCACGTGATTACCAAGGGACCAGGAGAGCACAGCAGCATCGAATGCGTAATCACATGCAGTGACACAAGGAGGACACTGTGAACTGTTTATAACATATGAGAAACTTGTTAAAATGAGATCTTGAAAAGAAACAAAATGAATGAAAGAAAGAAAATGAGTTATTGTTACAACGACATCCGCTGATGGTACCACGAGACAAACTGTGTTACAAGAAACTATCACGTCACCGAAAACTATCGTGATAATCGATAACTATAATTGATAGTGACAGCTGCTAAGGTGAGCTATTAGGCGGGATCAAAAGTGCAAACATGCATTCTAATGTAATTGTAGAGAGCATTTTTTATTTACGAAAAGATAACATTTTTACAATAATAATTGGTTGTATAATTATAATTGTAACAAATTAGTTCGGTCTGTGAAGTTATCGCTTCACACAATCTTTGGGAAATCCATGTTTGTAACCTAATCCTAGCAATACATGCATGGAACCCCAGCGCCTGTTAATCGGCAATTCAATAGAAATTACACTACAAGGCTAAGAAAGGGAAAAAAAATCTCAAGTTTTCTAAACTTCAAACGATTGTCTGACCGAACAAATTATCAGGACGAGGTTGATAAATCGCAGGTAGTCATCGGAACACGATACTGTTGTACATGGTTTATATAATTAGTGAGGTTTCGGAAATTATCACTTGTTAATTTGTAGCAAGTCAACGTGGTTTTGTTTTCTAAGCCGAATTGAAGTTGTTTCGGCTGCAAAGTGGACAAACCAATAGTTTACACTATCGAATAGTCAAGTAAGATTGTACTAAATTATGCTGTCAGCTGTGTGAAATATGTAAAACCAAGGACACGTAACGGAATTGTTATGAATACACATGTGTATATATACCATAATTAAAATTGATGTTTTCATCGGCATTATCGGCTTAATTTTTACTAACTTATTGGTTACCTCCCCTTTTCTTACAGATTTGTTACCACAGTCCACTGCACACAGCCCCTTTTCATGGTCATGTAATCACGATTACATGACCATGAGAGGGGATTAGTGTGCAGTGGACTGTGGTAACAAATCTGTAACTACGTGATCATGATTACCAACACTTTTCTGTTGTGAAAGGTGTGAAGTATGCTGTAATACAGACTCTTTTCGAGGTAAGGCTGTTTTTGTCTGTAAACATCTTTGTATATAACATCAATAGATGGTATATACCTTCATCCAGTACTGTTAAAGGCGGTATTAAAATTCAGTCACGTGGCTGGTCAGCCGTATCTTCTGTAGGACAAGAAATATTCGTTAAACAGACTTAACAAAGCACACGGTCCATTTACACGAAAATAACTGTCAATTACCTCAGTCATACATGTACCGACCTACCATAATCACACGTGACTAGTTAAAACATGTAAACCGATGTCAGGAAATTCCTGACATGAACTGCCAGTCGTTTTGTAGACGCTGATTTCTTTTGATAGACAATTTTGACATGTTAAAACTAATTGAAAATCAATCACTTAGTCATCTTTAAACGAATATGAAATTGAGATTTGATTTTCAGAGTTGTAAACTTCACCTGTGATTAATCATTGTTCCATGTTTGAAGGTGACTCTGTCATTTGTGAAATAATATGAATAATAAATAATAAAAAAAAATCCTACGTGTTGCTAAATATCATGCAAATTATCTGATGACATTAGCGTATTTTGAATAAAACTTAAGTATGCATGGAATAAATTTATCGACGTATAGGTCACCCGACAGTTACAACTACATTCACTTTGGTTTCTTGTTTTAACAGGATTCAAATTTCGGTATTCACAAATCAACTTCCGGTAGTCCAAGTCAAATTGGCGCATTTCTAAAATCCTGAAAAATAAGTGAATTTAATATAGATAAAAAACAATCATATCGTGTTTCTCTTAAGACAAGGTACTAACATCGCGAATCCAATCAGATCGACAATCGTGTGAATAAGTTGTAATCAAAGTACACTACCTGGTCAGTTAATCTGGTCAGTTATTAAATTTGAATGCCGAACTCTGTAACCTACCTGTCTGTAAATACATGTAGACAAACTGTTGACAATAACACATTCATCTGTTTTATTACTGTTAATTAGCTTTTTTTTTTACCTTAGTACATGTACTTTAAGATTGCGGTAGCCGGCGAATATTACACAGGTAGACACACAGAGATAGGTAATAAAGGTGGTTTGTGAAGCTGTATTACATCAGATAATGGGCGTTCTCGCACTTAACACAATTTGTGTTGTATAACGATAAAATGATAGTATAGATTAATGATAACGAATGATAAATGTTATCACTACATCAGCGGTTTTACCTCGCCCATCACGGCAATGTAGGATAGCGTAGATAATGAAATTAACTAATGAATCGGTCCATCACGGCAATATATGACAGGGTCGACAAGATTTAGTAACAAACTGGTTCATAGCGAAAACTAGGCGAATTAATCAACAGTTCACATGGAGTTAGCTATTTACATGTGTAAGAAATTATCTGGATATCGACACCATTGCGTGTCGAGAACATTTACTTGTGTGATATGGCGATTTTTGCTGTATTAATGTTTATCCATTTAATTTATTTTCAGATGCTCAAAAATAAGAGTGTATGACTGCGAAATAAGATTTCGTCGTTCAAACATTTTTTTCAGACATCAGACATCTGTGCATTAGACGGTAGCCTTGAATGAGCTCACAGCACAGAATGTGATGACAGAAAGGGTTTCTTCATTTTGAGCCGGATGAACACTAACAATAGCCAATCAAATGGTCTAGAGCTATGTCGCTTTGGTTTCACCATGATACGGGGTGATAGTCGTCTGAACTCTGGAGGCCTAATATAACGATAAGTACTATATCGGTTGTCCGTCCATTGAGGACGGGTGGCTTGTATGACATTTAAATAGGGAATATGATCCTGTTGGCGTAGTCTATTATCAGTGACCCTCTGACCCATGCATTGATCTAAGGGCACTCTACGGCCTTACGGGGTAACCTTTCTATCACGGGTCACGTGTGGCCAAACGATATTTGTAATAGTTCTGTGACAGGTGTATCTGTCGACTTTTAGTGACCAGGTTTATCTGTACCCGCCATCATGAAGCGTGGAAGGAGAACCACTCAGTTTCTAGTTTCAGAGAGGTACCAGTCTGAAGTTGCCAGCTACGGTGAACAATAGATAAAGGTATGCATGTGTAAGAAAATGACGTGAACGTTGCCAGAACACTGACGTTCGTCGGTGTGTTAACGCCTCGCGACATGAATGGCCACGGAGAAGGAGAAACCTGTGGCAAGCTAGCCAAAGACCATGATCCTTCCAGAACCGAGGCGTGTATCGTCTGTATGGACGTCAAAGTTCAAACACAAGTGATATTTTCCAAAGCACGCCCCTCCCCCAATAGTAGAACCAGTAATTTGGGAACTCTCCGTACTTTATTTTGTCACGTCGCACTAGTCACAGCGACAACATTATACCTGTTTTAGTTCACTCCACACCCGCTTTGATCTGGTTCAATATTGGCAGACATTATTGCGTGCTTTCTCAGACTGTATCACAATGCGAAATGAAAGCTGGAAGACAAATGGCAGTAACCTAAATATATGTATATTAGAATCTTACTTCCAGTTGGTTGAGCGTGTGGTCTCCATACTAAAGGTATAAAGTGGTACCACTCAATTAAGACGAAAACTGTTGCTAAAACTATTGCTATATTCATTGAGACCCGTTCACGTATGCCATGACACTTGTTTGGATACGACTACAAAGATGTTTATAGGGATTCGTACGTTATGCAGTCACCCCAGCCCAACAATAAATCAGTTTCCCGAGGTCACACGGTTTTCAATTATGTTCAAAGGTACAGCGATACACTATGGGATCAAAAGTGTCCATGCTTCGTTTGGAAACACGCGCACGTGAAATGCTCGCGAGATTTACAATACGTGCTGCGTTAGAACTAACTGAACAGAAACAAGCGAGTGATCTATGTTGGGAAACTTTTAGCTCACCATGATGTGGACACGTGTCTAAACAGGGCAAAATAGTCCTCCAACTATTGACGTATTGTTTTAAAGGAATAATTTTCGTGTGGTCTTCAGAATTGTTTCATGTGCTTCAGGCGTGGTCTGCAGTTGTCAATCACAAATATTTATATGTTAATACAGCTTTGTTTGCTCCGTAAACACAAATCATGACTTTGTCTCGGATTGATGTCGTCTCACAGGAGCCACAAATACCATGGTATGACAAAAGAGAACATCCAAGTTTTTACAACAGATCATGTAATATGCGCTGTTGATATGAACTTCCGGTGTGTATTTTTACACAAAACATTTGTAGCGGGAAACAAAGCAAAACTTTTACAACAGACACAAATCAATAGCTCCTTTTAATCAAGATTCAGTGTTAGAAGATCAACACAATTAATAAAACTGCACCATACAGCTGTTTCGACAGTGATACTATGGGCCTAAATTTTAAACTTAAACGGCGACTGAGGAAAATGCAGAGAGATCGATAGAAATGTCAAAATTTAGATTTGGAAGAGGGCTAACCCCGTAATTAAGTAAATTTGGAGAATTTCATATATCTTATGATTTTAGGAGAAAGTGATTTATATATGATTTATCAAATTAGTGTGCATCGTTTCTCATTTGTTACAGCAATTTCTTGTGCTTGATTTGACACACTGTAGAGGTGAACTTTACGTTCACATCTGTGAGTTCATCAAAATGACATTGCGAAACTCATCATTCGTTTAAGACTACTATTTGTAGAAGTCCTATGTAACATCCGCTGTCTGGTACACATAACGATGTATCATCCGAACTGCCAAATAAATTATCGACTGTTTGATTAGTCTGTTTACCCTGACACAAGTCAAATTAATGGGCGTATGGTGATTAATTATACTCGATAGGATCAATTATAATTTCAAATATGTTTCAGGAAGTATATACTAATAACATTTCAAATCCTTGGGAAACACGACTATTTAGATTCACCAGGAGGAGCAATTTAATTTTGATTGACAGCTCAACCTACCATCTAGTATCCATCGTTTTAGATGTTTGAAGAAAGTATAGGTAAAGACGAAGTCAGGCAGAGAGATCACAAGCTAGTATAAGGGCCGTATTCACGATAAATCCTTGTAAATACAGTGCAGGTATTCGAGACACACCTGGAATGTTAATGTAAGCCCTCTGCCCTCCCCCAATCGAGAGGAGTTGGACAGCATTTACCTAGCACTGGCTTTTGATCTCTCTTCATTGTTTACAGAATAATTACTCTATAACGAGTATTTGTGATGAGAATAGAGGTATTCCGTAGACTTGTATTTGTCTAAGACTTCCGAATGACGGTAAGACTATTTACCGTCCGTTTTGATGTCTGTTGATAGTGTATTGACTATTCCGAGTTCTACGTTAAGTGTCGGAGATTTATCTGTCAGTCAGTCAGAAATAATTACCGGAAGACATGCTCTAGACAACATGTAACGGATGTAGAAAGACGTGTGTACATTCAGGTCTCCAGAAAATGAATCAGGTTCAAGCTGGAATTCTGAATTTGTTCCAAAACAAAAAGGAAATCTCCTAATAAATTTGATAATCAGTCTTATCGCTGTAATGTACAAGTTCACAGCAAGACAATTGTCACCATTCAGCGTTACATTTTTTTTTATAAAACATGGACAAAGTATTTGCATGAAAGGTCAGTTGACGTCACAATATGATGACCCCCGAGTAGGCATCAGTTTTGATATATCTAGCACCAACTCTTTATTTCTGTTTCCTATCCTAAGAGACATCAAGTCAAATTGACTTCTTTGTTCACGCGTGATAAATAAAACAAATTAAAATTTCAAATATCAAAGTATTGTATATCCAAATCTTTGCAAAACGATCCGCCATTTCTGTTACATACAGCATAAAGATATTACGGATACAATATATATGTTATTTACCAGGGACCTAATGCTGATTTCAGTGAAATTTGTTGGAGTGAAAAAGATTGTTCTGAAGCCAGACTGCTGTTTCAACATACAAATGTTGTCATGACAATAGATCGAGGTTCAAGTGTCATAAATCTGTCTGATGGCACTCGATTTCAGGGTTATATCAAGACACAGGCATCACATCAGCAGAGGAAGGCCGTTGTTCTCGGGGATTAGATAACAATGTAATTTTGAAGGTATCAGTTTCAATTTCACCGTTCTTTATCGTTAGGTCTACTACGTTCACGTTGTCTATGCCGAAGGCCGTAGCTCCACGAGCTATCTAAAGATGGATTGGAGGTAATGTCAAGGTCGTAGCTCCACGAGCTATCTAAAGATGGATTGGAGGTAATGTCAAGGTCGTAGCTCCACGAGCTATCTAAAGATGGATTGAAGTTAATGTCAAGGTCGTAGCTACACGAGCTATCTAAAGATGGATTGAAGGTATTGTCAAGGTCTTAGTTCCACGAGCTATCTAAAGATTGATTGAAGGTCAAGGTCGTAGTTCCAAAGACACTCCGAAGTGACGTATATCAATGTTTGCAAAGAAAGCAAAACCTAAAGGTTTTAAGCTCCAATGGCAATCAGAAGACGAATAACAGAGAACGAATACATAAATTCGAAAGTAACATCAATACCTGAAGGTTGTAGTAATTTGTAGTAACATAAATATCTAAAGGTTGTAGTAATTTGTAGTAACATAAATATCTAAAGGTTGTAGTAATTTGTAGTAAAATCGATACCTGAAGGTTGTAGTAATTTGTAGTAACATCAACACCTGAAGGTTGTAGTAATTTGTAGTAACATCAACACCTGAAGGTTGTAGTAATTTGTAGTAACATCAACACCTGAAGGTTGTAGTAATTTGTAGTAACATAAATATCTAAAGGTTGTAGTAACATTAACACCTGAAGGTTGTAGTAATTTGTAGTAAAATCGATACCTGAAGGTTGTAGTAATTTGTAGTAACATAAATACCTGAAGGTTGTAGTAATTTGTAGTAACATAAATACCTGAAGGTTGTAGTAATTTGTTGTAACATCAACATCTGAAGGTTGTAGTAATTTGTAGTAACATCAATACCTGAAGGTTGTAGTAATTTGTAGTAACATCAACATCTGAAGGTTGTAGTAATTTGTAGTAACATCAACACCTGAAGGTTGTAGCAATTTGTAGTAAAATCGATACCCGAAGGTTGTAGTAATTTGTAGTAACATCAATACCTGAAGGTTGTAGTAATTTGTAGTAACATCAACACCTGAAGGTTGTAGTAATTTGTAGTAACATCAACACCTGAAGGTTGTAGTAATTTGTAGTAAAATTTATACCTGAAGGTTGTAGTAATTTGTAGTAACATCAACACCTGAAGGTTGTAGTAATTTGTAGTAACATCAACACCTGAAGTTTGTAGTAATTTGTAGTAACATCAACACCTGAAGGCTGTAGTAATTTGCAATAACATCGATACCAGGGCCATAGTTAGTAAGGCTAAGTAGCTTTGACTGTGACAACAACGCCTTAAGATTATATTTCCAAGGAAAATCTAAAGGTTGGAAGATCTGAGAGTACCAAAAACGTGGTTCAATGGGCTAAATGAAGTAGCATATGAAGGTTTGCGAGTAACGCCGTGATCGAAGGTCGGAGATCCTGTGACTTTCTTAAAAATGATTGAAGGTAAGTGATACTAAGTTCCGGGAGTGCTTGTAACACTGATACCTGAAGGTAAGTGATACTAAAATCCGGGAGTGCCTGTAACACTGATATCTGAGGGTAAGTGATACGAAGTTCCGGGAGTGCTTGTAACACTGATACCTGAGGGTAAGTGATACGAAGTTCCGGGAGTGCTTGTAACACTGATAACTGAAGGTAAATGATACGAAGTTCCGGGAGTGCTTGTAACACTGATATCTGAGGGTAAGTGATACGAAGTTCCGGGAGTGCTTGTAACACTGATAACTGAAGGTAAATGATACGAAGTTCCGGGAGTGCTTGTAACACTGATATCTGAGGGTAAGTGATACGAAGTTCCGGGAGTGCTTGTAACACTGATATCTGAGGGTAAATGATACGAAGTTCCGGGAGTGCTTGTAACACTGATATCTGAGGGTAAGTGATACGAAGTTCCGGGAGTGCTTGTAACACTGATATCTGAAGGTAAATGATACGAAGTTCCGGGAGTGTTTGTAACACTGATATCTGAGGGTAAGTGATACGAAGTTCCGGGAGTGCTTGTAACACTGATATCTGAGGGTAAGTGATACGAAGTTCCGGGAGTGCTTGTAACACTGATACCTGAGGGTAAGTGATACGAAGTTCCGGGAGTGCTTGTAACACTGATACCTGAGGGTAAGTGATACGAAGTTCCGGGAGTGCTTGTAACACTGATACCTGAGGGTAAGTGATACGAAGTTCCGGGAGTGCTTGTAACACTGATACCTGAGGGTAAGTGATACGAAGTTCCGGGAGTGCTTGTAACACTGATACCTGAGGGTAAGTGATACGAAGTTCCGGGAGTGCTTGTAACACTGATATCTGAGGGTAAGTGATACGAAGTTCCGGGAGTGCTTGTAACACTGATATCTGAGGGTAAGTGATACGAAGTTCCGGGAGTGTTTGTAACACTGATATCTGAGGGTAAGTGATACGAAGTTCCGGGAGTGTTTGTAACACTGATATCTGAGGGTAAGTGATACGAAGTTCCGGGAGTGCTTGTAACACTGATATCTGAGGGTAAGTGATACGAAGTTCCGGGAGTGTTTGTAACACTGATATCTGAGGGTAAATGATACGAAGTTCCGGGAGTGCTTGTAACACTGATATCTGAGGGTAAGTGATACGAAGTTCCGGGAGTGCTTGTAACACTGATAACTGAAGGTAAATGATACGAAGTTCCGGGAGTGTTTGTAACACTGATATCTGAGGGTAAGTGATACGAAGTTCCGGGAGTGCTTGTAACACTGATATCTGAGGGTAAGTGATACGAAGTTCCGGGAGTGCTTGTAACACTGATATCTGAGGGTAAGTGATACGAAGTTCCGGGAGTGCTTGTAACACTGATATCTGAGGGTAAGTGATACGAAGTTCCGGGAGTGCTTGTAACACTGATACCTGAGGGTAAGTGATACGAAGTTCCGGGAGTGCTTGTAACACTGATATCTGAGGGTAAGTGATACGAAGTTCCGGGAGTGCCTGTAACACTGATACCTGAAGATCGTAGTTCCATCGACTATCTAAAGATTGGTTGGGGAAACAGTAATACAGTTTCAATGGCTAAATGATGAAGGTTAGGGGTAACAGCAGTTCATCCAGGTACAATCCCATAACCTTCACGAAAATACAGGGCTCTATGGTTATGTTAATATCTAAAAGTCGTTACACCCTACACACTTTAGATCAATACCACATAATTTGAATCAAGTGACCTTGACATTTTTTCCTATATATACCTGTCCGTGGTAAGTAATAAGTCGTCCATGGTATTATAAGTGACCTTGACACTTTTTCCCGTATATACCTGTTCGTGGTAACAGATGAGTCGTCCCTGGTACAATAAGTGACCTCGACACTTTATTCCTGTATAAACCTGTCCGTTGTAAGTGATGAGTCGTCCCTGATACTTTTAGTGACCTTGACACTGTATTCCCGTATATACCTGTCCGTAGTAAGTGATGAGTCGTCCCTGTATAATAAGTGACCTTGACACTTTATTCCTGTATATACCTGTCCGTGGTATATGATGAGTCATCCCTGGTACAATAAGTGACCTTGACACTTTATTTCAGTACATACCTGTCCGTGGTATATGATGAGTCGTCCCTGTATAATAAGTGACCTTGACACTTTATTTCAGTATATACCTGTCCGTGGTAAGTAATAAGTCGTCCCTGGTATCATAACTATGATTAATTCTCTATAATGACTGAAGGACACTGACCTCGTTATCAAAGAAACCACAAACAGTAAAGTCAGTGCATGTCTTTTGACTTTTCCTGTCGCCTGACTAAGTATACCTATAAGTGACAACTTTCAGTACTCGTGGCTACGATACTGCAACAATGCGTTACCCCGGATACTAAATGCCCAATGATTTTGGGCGGAGAATTTAGGAAGGAGATCATGCAGTTGATTCCAGTATATAGAGAAAAACACGCGGAATTATGTAATGGTTTCATAAGGAGGTTTTAGTGAGATAGAGTGTAGAGTCTATACACACAATATCTCATATGATTAAAGCTCAGAAATTCAATTACTATTTAAACAATTCTGACTAACTTAATAAACAGGACTGGAGTTGGGGTGGGGGGAGGTATTCCTTTAGATGATCACACATAGTTATCGTGGGGGGGGGGGGGGGGGGGGGGGGGGGGGGGGGAGGGGGATAGGAGTTGCGCTCCATACCTAGCTTTGACACTGTCAACCCTATTGTGATATTCTTTAAGAAGTGAGCTGTAAGTGATTTCTCGAGCCATACAAACATTCATGTGAATGAGACATACCTGTCTCGGCACTATTCACCTGGCCCTGTAGAGGATAAGTACCAGTGGGTTATTGAATTCAAGAACATTCAAATATTTATAATTTAAGATACCTTGTTTGAATAGGAAGTCGTTCTCCACAAGTATGTCACACCTGGGTCTACCTGAATTCAGTTTACGTATGAGGATAGAATTCCGATGCAGGAGGGACCCAGATACAGGACCCCCCGCATTGATCGGTATTGAGCTATGATCTGTCTCGGAAGAATGACATATTACAAGAATTCGTATTAAATTACATAAATATTACGAAATTAATTGGTTTTGTATACCCTTTTTATCATTAAAACATGTTACTGTTGTTAAATGTCAAAGTTGGTCACTAAAACTCGATACAAATCGTTCTTTGTCGCGACGGGGAAGATTCATAGGTTATAAAATCTATTCAGAGAGTTAACACATTTATGAAAACTGTGTTAAATTCGTTTTTCATATAGCTTATAATGTATGTTTTTGGCGCTGACATACCTGTATGATGTACCTACTTTACGGCACAGCACTAGATTACAACGATAAGCTTTGATAAGTAATAAAAATGTCAAAATCATTTCAAAAGAACTCTAAAATAAAATAACAAAAAGAGTGAAAAATTACACAAGTGAGTGAATTTGAATGGCCATGTAAAAGCTACACTATCATGGCTACTGTCACTTGTTCGTGAATTAGATTTTAACTTCATTGTAAAATTAGCAGCGTAGCATAAGCTTGTGAAGCGATACAGCTAAAACATGTTATCCTATTATAATGTACAGTGGCCAGGTTGTACATACAACTTTCTACAGTTTGTGGAAAACGACGAGTCTTTATTACAGGTATAAAAATATATTACCTTTGTTCTTCATAAACAATTGTTAACACTATAATGACAGCAGTTGTATATTATTCATATGTACAATGGGGATATATAGTCCGTATGCTCTGTGATTCGATTCCCGAAACAGTTAATAGTGAACCGGAAACAGAATACAGTTTTAAGTTTCATATGTGACATGCTGTGTCTTACAACCTTAAATAAAACATTTCCGTGTATATAGAGTATATAGACTTAAGTCCATGACAAAAATAAATCAACATTTTGTTTTATAAAAGTTTACCATTATTGTTTCTGGGTTAAAAAGTCTCTGTTTGCTGAGCTCTTTTGATGATTTACGCTAAATACGTTGTTACTGATGCTGTACGTCTTCAGGTTTATCTAAGAAAATCTACCTGATACGCTATATGTTCCACCGACTACTAATGACATGAGTGAAAACTGTAGTATAAATACATGACAAGGGTGTATTAGCAGTCTAAAGTCGTCGTCCATTTAGGCGTCTCGACTTTACATAACTTGGTTGTGCAAACATGTTGCGCCGGATCTGAAATATCCCCGAGTTTACGTGTCGTAAGTCTGTATGCAGGTAGATATTCAAAAATGTTCAATTTCTAAGACGTGTTTGCTCCTAGTTTGACATTAGGATTGGTATAAAAGTCTGGATTTGTGATTTCACACGATCCCGATTTTAATCGGATCTTCAGTAGACAATAAGAGAGGGAAATGCACGCGGCTTTATCTCGCCAGAATGAACATCTCTCTCTCTCACATCAACTCAACTTGGCGAAATAACAGGATTAACCTATGGATCAGCTTATTAATTTTATTCTGTCCTGCAAACTTCTGCTTCAAGACGTTTTCAAATACATTTGGATTACAAAGCGAATCAAGCGTGAAGCGACCCTTGGACCTCCTTCACCAGTGTCGGCCATGTTGGATATTTGACGACATGGGACAATGCCTAACAGCGATTTGGCATTACCTCCTCCTCGTGAGATCGTCACGCCTCATTTATCGCCATATGAGATAGGTGTGCTATGTCAGCATATAAATATTTTCTATAAAAAGAAATAATTAAATTTGATCAGAGAAGCGAAATTTATCTTTTTCTTGATCTTTAATAGACCGCTGGTCGACCTCGAGCACATCAGGAGCTAGAACACCTCATTCGATGCAAATGGACGATAATTGACTCCATTTCATTTGGTGCTATATCGTCAACACTGAGGCCACTGTGCTTTTCATAAAGAGAGAAAGAGAAGACATTGAATTTTGACCATAAAGATAACCAAATAGTGCTGTCAGGTGATTTATTTAGGCTCCTCTGGTGCTCGATAGAAATGGTCCTATTTATGTTAACGATACGCTCTCTTTCAAGGAAATTTAACAAATCTAGACGTCTTGACATAACATCTGTTGCCTACCAGGTAGATGTTCTGTTTGTCTGTCTGATGACATTTCATATAAAGCGGATCAATAACAAAGTCATCTGTGTGTTTGAGGGTGAGGGTGAAAGTGTGTGTGAGAGGTGAGTATGTGTGTATGAAAGAGGATGGTATTGTGTTTGTTAGAGTGTGTGTGCGTTTTTTCCCCATTTTGGAAATTATACCAAACAGAAGCAGCATGACATTATTTCATACCGCTAGGAAATCATCATTACTGAATATTACCAGTAGAATTAACATTATATCAAAACAGTAAAAGTAGCGACGTTGAGACTTTGGTCCCTTTGTAAAGGAACAGTCGATTCACACGAGGTTTCTCTGATAGCGACCTAGATAACTCCGCTTATCTCTGGTGCCTGTACCTTGTTAATGACGTAATAACAACAGCTATTTCCTGGTCTGATTTATCATTTCTGTGACAATAAAATGTAATGAAGATCGTAACAAAACTATTAAAGGAAAACGAGGTTATCACACTAAGGAACAAGTCACGTGGACACCAAAGTATAAATAACTCATAATCCTTAACATAATCCATCACAGTACAATGTACAATTTCCTATCACATTTTTTATATGATATACGTAAATAGGTTTATCCTTCTGAAAAGGTCATTTATGATTTGGCATAGATACATTTATCAATGACGTAGATACATTTATCATTTGTCATAGCTATACTTACCACTCTGTGTACATACATTTATTATTTATCATAGCTATACTTACAACTTTGTGTACATACATTTATCATTTGTCATAGCTACACTTACCACTTTGTGTAAACACATTTATCATTTGTCATAGCTACACTTACCACTTTGTGTAGATACATCTATCATAGCTACACTCACCACTTTGTGTACATACATTTATCATTTGTCATAGCTACACTTACCACTTTGTGTACATACATTTATCATTTGTCATAGCTACACTTACCACTTTGTGTAGATACATCTATCATAGCTACACTTACCACTTTGTGTAGATACATTTATCATAGCTATACTTACCACTTTGTGTAGATACATTTATCATAGCTACACTTACCACTTTGTGTAGATACATTTGTCATAGCTACACTTACCACTTTGTGTACATACATTTATCATTTGTCATAGCTACACTTACCACTTTGTGTAGATACATCTATCATAGCTACACTCACCACTTTGTGTAGATACATTTGTCATAGCTACACTTACCACTTTGTGTACATACATTTATCATTTGTCATATCTACACTTACCACTTTGTGTAGATACATCTATCATAGCTGCACTCACCACTTTTTGTGTAGATACATTTGTCACAGCTACACTTACCACTTTGTGTAGATACATTTATCATAGCTACACATACCACTTTGTGTAGATACATTTGTCATAGCTACACTTACCACTTTGTGTACATACATTTGTCATAGCTACACTCACCACTTTGTGTAGATACATTTGTCATAGCTACACTTACCACTTTGTGTACATACATTTATCATTTGTCATAGCTACACTTACCACTTTGTGTACATACATTTGTCATAGCTACACTTACCACTTTGTGTACATACATTTGTCATAGCTACACTTACCACTTTGTGTACATACATTTATCATTTGTCATATCTACACTTACCACTTTGTGTACATACATTTATCATTTGTCATAGCTACACTTACCACTTTGTGTAGATACATCTATCATAGCTGCACTCACCACTTTTTGTGTAGATACATTTGTCACAGCTACACTTACCACTTTGTGTAGATACATTTATCATAGCTACACATACCACTTTGTGTAGATACATTTGTCATAGCTACACTTACCACTTTGTGTACATACATTTGTCATAGCTACACTTACCACTTTGTGTAGATACATTTATCATTTGTCATAGCTACACTTACCACTTTGTGTAGATACATTTGTCACAGCTACACTTACCACTTTGTGTAGATACATTTGTCACAGCTACACTTACCACTTTGTGTAGATACATTTGTCACAGCTACACTTACCACTTTGTGTAGATACATTTGTCACAGCTACACTTACCACTTTGTGTAGATACATTTGTCATAGCTACACTTACCACTTTGTGTAGATACATTTATCATAGCTACACTTACCACTTTGTGTAGATATATTTGTCATAGCTACACTTACCACTTTGTGTAGATACATTTATCATAGCTACACACACCATTTTGTGTACATACATTTGTCATAGCTACACTTACCACTTTGCGTGGATACCTTTATAATTCAACATATTAACCTTTAACATGGTATGAAAACGTATCATTTCGTCTGTAAAGTATACAATGTTCAGACGTTCTTCTAAAACTAGCAGATATTTCAGAATTATGACATGTATTGTATCATGGGGCTAGCACACGTCTACATCTAGATTTTAACATTTTCGAGCACTTTGGATTCTCCTCAGCCGGCTCATATGCTTCAATATTTAGGCACTTAGCCTCACTGACAAGTCCTACAGAGACGAAACAGCTGTATGGTGCAGTTTTATTCATTGTTCGACTCTACAGCATCTAACGCTCAATTTGTAATAAAAGTTTACTTGTGTGTCTTTGGTACAATCTAAGAAATGACATTGAGAGCGTTAACTTACTATGTAAGGTGTACAATTGATGATAAACGGATAAGTTAATCAGACTAAATGCTGAGACTGTACTAAATTCTGAAATGTCCAGAATTTTTATAAAAAGTACTAGATATCACGTGGTCATCGTTAATCAACTCGCCCCCGTACCTATGACTAACAATCAACATGAAACATTCCGTTCGTCTTCATCTATCTGTTGTAATGTGTTAATTGTAACTGATGTGTGTCACAAACAGATTCGCATAATTACAGGCCGACCCAACAACACAGAACTATGAATGGTTCCTCTCCAGGGCCGCGAACCAACAACACAGAACTATGAATGGTTCCTCTCCGGGGCCGCGAACAAACAACACAGAACTATGAATGGTTCCTCTCCGGGGCCGCGAACCAACAACACAGAACTATGAATGTTTCCTCTCCAGGGCCGCGAACCAACAACACAGATCTATGAATGGTTCCTCTCCAGGGCCGCGAACCAACAACACAGATCTATGAATGGTTCCTCTCCGGGGCCGCGAACCAACAACACAGAACTATGAATGATTCCTCTTCAGGGCCGCGAACCAACAACACAGAACTATGAATGGTTCCTCTCCGGGGCCGCGAACAAACAACACAGAACTATGAATGGTTCCTCTCCAGGGCCGCGAACCAACAGCACAGAACTATGAATGGTTCCTCTCCGGGGCCGCGAACCAACAACACATAACTATGAATGGTTCCTCTCCGGGGCCGCAAACCAACAACACAAAACTATGAATGGTTCCTCTCCGGGGCCGCGAACCAACAGCACAGAACTATGGTTGGTTCCTCTCCGGGGCCGCGAACCAACAACACAGAACTATGAACGGTTCCTCTCCGGGGCCGCGAACCAACAACACAAAACTATGAATGGTTCCTCTCCGGGGCCGCGAACCAACAGCACAGAACTACGAATGATTCCTCTCCAGGGCCGCGAACCAACAACACAGAACTATGGTTGGTTCCTCTCCGGGGCCGCGAACCAACAACACAGAACTATGAATGGTTCCTCTCCGAGGCCGCGAACCAACAACACAGAACTATGAATGGTTCCTCTCTAAGGCCGAGGACCAACAACGCATACACGTCAGTATACAGGTATCATACCATGATTCATCCATATCTTATAACTGAAGACAGCCATATAAATACTTCATTTCTCTAAGAAAGATTGTCATCAAGGAATTTTTCCGTTTTGTTTCCTGAAACTGAATCACTTAAAATTGATTAGACGCTATTATTCCTCCGAGACATCTTGTCACCAATCTGGTGCTATCATAGCCTGATTATCGCCAATCTACAACAGTGTTAATTGTACGGCAATCCAGAGTAATCAGACAGTATGATAGTGATGTTGTATGGCAGCCCAGAGTAATCAGACAGTGTGATATCGATATTGTACGGCAGCCCAGAGTAACCAGACAGTGTGATAGTGATACTGTATAGCAGCCCAGAGTAATCAGACAGTGTGATATCGATATTGTATAGCAGCAAAGAGTAATCAGACAATGTGAGAGTGATATTGTATAGCAGAACAGAGTAATCCGACAATGTGATATCGATATTGTATAGCAGTCTAGAGTAATCAGACAGTGTGAAAGTGATATTGTACGGCAGCCCTGAGTAATCCGACAGTGTGATATCGATATTGTATACCATCCCAGAGTAATCAGACAGTTTGATAGTGATACTGTTTAGCAGCCCGGAGTAATCAGAAAGTGTGATAGTGCTATTGTACGGCAGCCCAGAGTAATCAGACAGTGTGATAGTTATAGTGTATAGCAGCCCGGAGTAATCAGACAGTGTGATAGTGATATTGTATAGCAGCCCGGAGTTATCAGACAGTGTGATAGAGATATTGTATAGCAGCCCAGAGTAATCAGACCGTGTCATAGTGATATTGTATACCATCCCAGAGTAATCAGACAGTTTGATTGTGATACTGTTTAGCAGCCCGTAGTAATCAGACAGTGTGATATCGATATTGTACGGCAGCCCAGAGTAACCAGACAGTGTGATAGTGATACTGTATAGCAGCCCAGAGTAATCAGACAGTGTGATATCGATATTGTATAGCAGCAAAGAGTAATCAGACAGTGTGAGAGTGATATTGTATAGCAGAACAGAGTAATCCGACAGTGTGATATCGATATTGTATAGCAGCCAAGAGTAATCAGACAGTGTGAAAGTGATATTGTACGGCAGCCCTGAGTAATCCGACAGTGTGATATCGATATTGTATACCATCCCGTAGTAATCAGACAGTTTGATAGTGATACTGTTTAGCAGCCCGGAGTAATCAGACAGTGTGATAGAGATATTGTATAGCAGCCCAGAGTAATCAGAAAGTGTGATAGTGCTATTGTACGGCAGCCCAGAGTAATCAGACAGTGTGATAGTTATAGTGTATAGCAGCCCGGAGTAATCAGACAGCGTGATAGTGATATTGTATACCATCCCAGAGTAATCAGACAGTTTGATAGTGATACTGTTTAGCAGCCCGGAGTAATCAGACAGTGTGATAGAGATATTGTATAGCAGCCCAGAGTAATCAGAAAGTGTGATAGTGCTATTGTACGGCAGCCCAGAGTAATCAGACAGTGTGATAGTTATAGTGTATAGCAGCCCGGAGTAATCAGACAGTGTGATAGTGATATTGTATAGCAGCCCGGAGTTATCAGACAGTGTGATAGTGATATTGTATAGCAGCCCGGAGTAATCAGACAGTGTGATAGTGATATTGTAACGCAGCCCAGAGTAATCAGAAAGTGTGATAGTGCTTTTGTACGGCAGCCCAGAGTAATCAGACAGTGTGATAGTTATAGTGTATAGCAGCCCGGAGTAATCAGACAGTGTGATAGTGCTATTGTACGGCAGCCCAGAGTAATTAGAAAGTGTGATAGTGCTATTGTACGGCAGCCCAGAGTAATCAGACAGTGTGATAGTTGTAGTGTATAGCAGCCCGGAGTAATCAGACAATGTGATAGTGATATTGTACGGCAGCCCAGAGTTATCAGGGAGTCTAAAAGCAATATTTTACAGCGGCCCAGAGTAGCTTCTGTCAACATTAGACATATGTGTTTGACAGACACTAATTATTGTTTACAGTAATCTGTGTCTCTCATACAGAATTTGTCTAATGTTGACATTATTTAGTGTCTGTCAGACAGATGTGTCTGGATTTTTTACATGTGCTTCAGGTTGGTAATGTCAATAGAATAGAAGTTCTTATAACACAACCAGATTAGAATGTGACGTTTTGATGACAACACTGTTACCTTAATTAGACAAATGACCAGTGTGGAGCGTCCCGGCACTGGCATACGTTGTGTATGATTCGATCACTTTTTTCGACTGTTCTGTAATCCCATGTACACTAAGGCCAAAAATAGTGTGGCGAGATGGTAAACAGATTATAGACAAAAAATAAACCAGATGATAAGAATGTAATGTTGTCAATTCGGCTACGCTTTGTTAAACACTTGGTCATAGATGTGCGAGAGTCTGGACACTTGGTGGGAAAATCTTAATCATCATGTCAAAAACTCTAAAGACCTTGTAGCAAGTATGTCCACGGTACTTATCAAAAACGATCAGGATTTCACTTACACGATGTAGTGTCTCTTTTTACCAGCACCCACTGACAAAGCACTAGGCATATTCGGAGCCGCCTAGAGCAAGACCGGTCATGGCGGAAGAACACCAATTTCCATATCCAACATCTCATTGATTTACTAACATTTGTGCTTACAACAGTCTACATTTCCTTCCGAGATACCATTTATCAGCAACAGTTTGGCACAGTCATGGGTAGTCCAGTGTCTACGATTGTGGCGGACTTGTTCATGGAAGAGGCTTTAGCCACAATCCCCATAGAATGCAAGCCCATTCTGTGGAAGCGGTATGTTGATGATCTATTGGAAATAGTGAAAAAAAAGGTCGTGAAGATTTGATTGAGCCCTTGGCCTTGACGGTACGATCAAAGTATTGCTCTGTGGGAAAAAGACACACACATACCAATAACCTAACTTCCCATCTCACCACCCCTTACATCCGAATTTGGGCGTTGTACCAACCTTGCTCAACAGATCTGAAACGATTGTCACAGAAGAACAAGACAAGAAGCAGAAACACAACATGTGGGTACCTTGTTTGGGCGATACAGAAAGTTAACAATGAATTTTATGTAAGCAAAAAGACTGAGACGAAACACCAAGGAAAAGAACAAAATGAGAAGACAAGTTGTCATTCCTTACATCAAAGGCCTGTCAGAGACCAATCAGAGGATTTACCATGACATTGCAGCTGCCATGAAACCTCACGACACTCCCAAATATCCTAGTCCGCCCTAAGGATGAAACACCCAAAGAAAATGTCGTAGAATGCGGATACAAAATATGATGCAAGAACTGTGATGCATCATGTATCGAAGAAACAAGCAGGAGATTCCGGTTCTGGCTGAATAAACATCAGAGAGACGCGAAATCCCAAGAAAGGAAAAAAATCACTAGATCAGAGCGAAAACATTGACAGTCCCAGATCAATAAATCTGCACTTACAGATCATTCCATACAGCAAAATCATATCATTGACTGAGAAAATTCCAAAAAAGTCGACAGGAAAAACGAACTTTTCAGGGGTTTGGTTAAGGAAGCAATCTGGATACGCCGCAGCGGGCCTGTACTTGATAGGGACGAAGGGGGCCACAGACTCACGTACATCTATGACCAAGTGTTTAATAAAGCGTAGCCGAATTGACTACAGTACATTCTTATCATCTGGTGTATTTTTGTCTATAATCTGTTTACCATCTCGTCACACTTTTCGACCTTAGTGTACGTAGGATGATAGTACAGTCGATCACCTCGTACTCTACGTACATCGGTACTGGTACGCTCCACACTGGTCATTTGTCTCATGAAGGTGACCGTGTTGTCATCGAAACGTCACACTCTAAACTTCTACAGGTTTTGTTATAAGATGAAGGTGACCGTGTTGTCATCGAAACGTCACACTCTAATCTTCTACTGGCTGTGTTATAAGATGAAGGTGACCGTGTAGACATCGAAACGTTTCAATTTAATCTTCTGTTGGCTGTATATAAGAACTTCTATTCTGTTATGTGTCTAATAACATTCAGTGTCTGTCAGACAGATTATGCCTATTGTTGACAGAAATCTGCGTCTGTAAGGTAGAAGCGTCTATTGCTGGCATTAGGCAGTGCCTGTATAAGAAAATAGCATTAAATGTTTGTTGCAGGGAAATCACTCTAGGACCGACAGATTAAAAATTCGGTTTGCTCGCACATTTCTGATTTTCCTGTAAATATTGTCGTCGTCAATCGTTTAGCACACCTTGGCTGCCTTGAGAAATTGTTTAGAAAGCTTTGGACTGGCGTCAATAACCCGTCACTGGGTGTAATATATCTAAAGTATGAGGATTTTCTGGTGTAAAGACATGCATCACGACAACACATCGATTCAGTTTGAATATTTTTTATTAGCACCTACACGTGTTTTCTCTGACAATTTCCTGTCACCTGTGTTGTTGCCAGGCTCCGGATGTCTCCCAATGATTTATCGCGCTGTCTTCAAGTTCCGTTCGGTTTCTCCAATATCAGACTGGTGTGACTAGCTATCACAGCAAGCTCCCGGATACTCTACGCCTGCGCTATTTCTACGACTGTCCGTTTGCGATGGTCTTCATGTCTCTTTAATTTACTCAACGTGAGACTTCTTCAATAGAATATGATTGACAACCGAGATATCTTAAGCTGTGTTCATTCGCTGTTATAGAGAATTAAAGTCAGATCACAGATTGATCCTGTGTGTCATTGTTATCTCTCCGAGTAACGTACAGACGACTCGGTATGACTGCTGGTATCAAACTATAGCTTGCACCTGAAAGATGTTACCGCAGTTAATACTCCATAATAAGAGAAAAAGGAGCCGACATACTTACCTTCGTGATGTAAGTATGTCTAACGGCTAGTGAAACACTTGTTCGTTGTAACGATTGACATTTCACTATATTATTCAAGGGATGGTGTCAGTTGTGATGTCCCTCGTTTGTTTCCACCTGTTGTTTTTCCTGTATAAATTCGTTTTATGTTTCTGTTAATTTTCATGTCAAACGTTATCTCTCTAGGAACTAAAACCTCTTGTCAATCAGCTACATTTTTATCAACCAATTTGGATTTGGATTTTCCTCGATCGCCGCCTTGGTTTCAACAATCGGCCTTTAGCATCACTGACGATTCCTGGGGGACGAAACAGCTATTGACACAGCTAAACCTATACCTATTTCTTTTTAGATTTTAAAATTTTCTATTTCTACAATCTACACATATAGACGTACAATACGTCAACCAATTAGTGTACGTAAGTTTACAAATCATAAAAATAAACGTGCTGAACTTACATGTGCTCAACTGACCATATATGTACATGGGTTAAATTAACAGAGTTATATAATATTGATTGCAAATTAAAAGTTTCCCAGAACTTTTTCGGAAACAACGAAAAGAACTATTCCTCACTGCTATGTGTCTTTGCTATAGTGATAATCTACTTACATAGACCCGGACGTTGTCACGGGGGTAAGGACTCCTTAAACAACGGAAAGTAAAATTTATCCATTTATTTTATTCGTCAATGATAGTAGATTTATACAATATGGAAAAGTGACAATTGTAACTGAAATTCTCACCCACAACCGGAAAATGAACTAAATGTGGATTATGTGACGTCATTGTTTGCAAAACAATATTGTTCATGCAGAAAAAAGATATGAATGTCATATTATTGGTGATGAAATTGAAATCTTGTGGCTAATTTTGGGGAACGACAAAATCTATATCGGTATTTATCATAACTATCATTTTTTGATAATTTGAAGTAAACTATTTTAATTCAACAGACTTCATTCTACAGTTACCTGTATTCTGCTATATAAACTCGTTGACAAAGTGCAGACTGTTTTTGTAATTTCAAAACATGAATGAATAAAAATTAATGTTATATTCATGAAGAATGACAGCTGGTATTTCGCCCATTCAACCTGTGAATTACCTGTAATATACATTTGAGAAATACCTGTAATATATCATTTGAGAACTGCATGAAATATATTTCTTGAGAATCACCTGAATTATATTATTTCTTGAGAATTACCCGAATTATATTATTTCTTGATAATTACCTGAATTATATTATTTCTTGATAATTACCTGTAATATGTTATTTGAGAATTACCTGAAAGATATTATTTATGAGAATTACCTGTAATATATACATAGAAGACAACTAAGTAAATTTTGTGATCGGGACATCTCGGCAATATACATTATAAGAAATAATGGACATGTTCTTTACAATATTAAGTTGATAAACAGGCGGTGTTCCTTATAATATAAGTCACTAATGGTATGTCTCGTTACAATCGTTGGTTGTTAGCGTCTCTCCAATCATACCTTGATGTCCCTATCAACAAGTACGATTGTTTGAAATTCTTGTTTTCATCATGGTGGTTTGACCTCACATCACATTGGTTACCTCCCTTCCTGACCATAGTAATGGTATAGAACGAAGTACACTAAATCCGATTACGTCATCAAGTTAAGAGGTCATCTATACTGAAAGCAGGTGCAAGTGATGTTATATCCGAAACAGACACCTCTCGTTGTGTGGACGTTCACGATATCAAAGCGTACATTTAAAATATCACATATCACAGGCGATATCAGCGACCCCGAACAAATGACGCAGAGTCTGTAATTGTCGATTTGTTTATGAGTGGATATTCATTTTCTGTCGCCATTGTTGTTTTATAATACACATTACCGGAGGCATCAGAGGATGAGTCCAAATGCATTTTAGAATGTGATCTTATGGTTGTTTAAATGTCATGAATAATTTCCAAAAGACTTCAGTTCTATTTACATGTGTTACGGGTTGATAGCGGATTTTAAAGGCTATGTTTTTGTTCGTATATTAAACATGATAATTACTCTTCAACTGTAGGCTGATTCACCCATTCACGTCCCGTATTAAAGTCCAATATCGATTGATTGTTACAACATAAATCTGATTATTTGACAAGAGTAACTTGCCATAATTACAGCACTTGAGGTATAACACTTGTAATATATATTGAAATATTACATAACTGAGCATTTTGCTCAGAGCCTTCTTCAATGAGACATTTACAAAGATCCACATCATTTCTATGCGAACAGTTACGCAAGAGGGGAACAAAGCTGAACGATAGAATATGTTTGACAATCAAAAATGTAATGAACTCGGGTGATTTAATTTGATGTAAATTATTTCTTAATGTAAATACACTCCTGTGTAAAAGCTGTATTATCTTACAGTGGTAATCTCTGAAGGCCTCTGTGATACACAGGATAGGAAGTTGTTAGTAATATATGGCACAAGACATCGAGAATTAGTCTTCATAAGTAGTCACGAAGTCAGGAAGTGTCTGGTATTTAAATAAAATTGAAGACATGTATAATATAGCGGATCAATTCGATATGATTTCATAGACATGCTCTGATTCCTTACATAACTTGATACCGTCAATAACAAATTTAAAACACTATGTACACAGACACCTGTGAAGTGTGACGTAGTGACAATGTGATACTGCTTAAGTAGGTATAACTTACAACTCCCTGTCCTGTATATAACTTAAAATTCACTGTCCTGTATATTACTGTAAATTTCATGTCCCGAATAAAACCGACAGCTTCCTATCCTGTATATAACTTTCAATTTCATGTCCTTTATATTATTTACAACATCTTGTCCTGTATATTACTAACGACAACATCCTGTCATTTACGTAACTGACAACTTCATGTCATCTACATTACTGACAAATTCCTATCCTGTATATTACTGACAACGACCTGTCCTGTATATTACTGACAACTTCCTGTGTTGTATATTACTGACAACTTCCTGTGTTGTATATTACTGAAAACTTCCTGTGCTGTATATTACTGACAACTTCCTGTCCTGTATATTACTGACAACACCCTGTCCTGTATATTACTGACAACGCCCTGTCCTGTATATTACTGACAACTTCCTGTGCTGTATATTACTGACAACTTCCTGTGCTGTATATTACTGACAACACCCTGTCCTGTATATAACTGACAACACCCTGACTTGTATATTACTGACAACTTCCTGTGCTGTTTATTACTGACAACACCCTGTCCTGTATATTACTGACAACTTCATGTGCTGTATCTTACCGATAACTTGCTGTCCTGTATATCACTGACAACTTCCTGTGCTGTATATTACCGATAACTTCCTGTCCTGTATATCACTGACACCTTCCTGTCCTGTATATTACTGACAACGCCCTGTCCTGTATATTACTGACAACTTCCTGTGTTGTATATTACTGACATCTTCCTGTGCTGTATATTACTGACAACACCCTGACCTGTATATAACTGATAACACCCTGACCTGTATATTACTGACAACTTCCTGTGCTGTATATTACTGACAACACCCTGTCCTGTATATAACTGACAACACCCTGACCTGTATATTACTGACAACTTCATGTGCTGTATCTTACCGATAACTTGCTGTCCTGTATATCACTGACAACTTCCTGTGCTGTATATTACCGATAACTTCCTGTCCTGTATATCACTGACAACTTCCTGTCCTGTATATTACTGACAACACCCTGTCCTGTATATTACTGACAACTTCCTGTGCTGTATATTACTGACAACTTCCTGTGCTGTTTATTACTGACAACACCCTGTGCTGTATATTACTGACAACACCCTGTCCTGTATATAACTGACAACTCCCTGACCTGTATATTACTGACAACTTCATGTGCTGTATATTACTGACAACGCCCTGTCCTGTATATTACTGACAACTTCCTGTGTTGTATATTACTGACAAATTCCTGTGCTGTATATTACTGACAACTTCCTGTCCTGTATATTACTGACAACTTCCTGTGTTGGATATTACTGACAACTTCATGTGCTGTATGTTACTGACAAATTCCTGTCCTGTATATTACTGACAACTTCCTGTACTGTATATTACTGACAACTTCCTGTCCTGTATATTACTGACAAATTCCTGTGCTGTATATTACTGACAACTTCCTGTCCTGTATATTACTGACAACTTCCTGTGTTGGATATTACTGACAACTTCATGTGCTGTATGTTACTGACAAATTCCTGTCCTGTATATTACTGACAAATTCCTGTGCTGTATATTACTGACAACTTCCTGTACTGTATATTACTGACAACTTCCTGTTTTGTATATTACTGACAACTTCCTGTGCTGTATATTACTGACAACACCCTGTCCTGTATATAACTGACAACACCCTGACCTGTATATTACTGACAACTTCATGTGCTGTATATTACTGACAACGCCCTATCCTGTATATTACTGACAACTTCCTGTGTTGTATATTACTGACAAATTCCTGTGTTGTATATTACTGACAACTTCCTGTGTTGTATATTACTGACAAATTCCTGTGCTGTATATTACTGACAACTTCCTGTCCTGTATATTACTGACAACTTCCTGTGTTGGATATTACTGACAACTTCATGTGCTGTATGTTACTGACAAATTCCTGTCCTGTATATTACTGACAACTTCCTGTACTGTATATTACTGACAACTTCCTGTCCTGTATATTACTGACAAATTCCTGTGCTGTATATTACTGACAACTTCCTGTCCTGTATATTACTGACAACTTCCTGTGTTGGATATTACTGACAACTTCCTGTTTTGTATATTACTGACAACTTCCTGTGCTGTATATTACTGACAACACCCTGACCTGTATATTACTGACAACTTCATGTGCTGTATATTACTGACTACACCCTGTCCTGTACATTACCGACAACGATGGAATATATTTTTCTCCTGTGTACATTTCGGTTTTTGGTAGAAAAACGATAAATATGTTTTCCCTAGATGAGGAAAAGACACTGGCTACGTATGACGCTACTCACAATAGTGTAGTGTCATCTTTTTATGTACCGCAACCATTAATTACGTCATCGATTACAACGCATATTTATTGGGATATTGATGATGACGCGATCAATACATTTCATAACAACTTTTCATTTGCTACCTTTTCTACGTATCTGAGAGAGCAATAATGAAACATGAGTCCGTTATGTGGACAGGTTTGGCTGGTCAGTAGGAGACTTGAATGATGACCAGACGAACTCTTACAAGCGGGTTGAGACTTGAGTGTTAACCAGACAAACTCTTGTAAGAGGGTCGAGATATCTCCGTCCAAGGAACAGGCCCATATAAGATTCTATTTCTGTCTTACTCTTTGTTAGTGATAAAACCACTCCCTTCTCTTCCTAATCTGTCATACTACGGTCGAGATGTCCTACCATAATACTCATGTATGTTAGTGGCAATTCTAGCCCTAGTCTATTTTATTGCCGACGTCCTCTCCTTCTCTCTGTTTTACTGACGATTTCCTGTCCTACCCTGTGATAGTGACGACTTCGTGTCCAACCCTGTGTTTGTGACGACTTCCTGTCCTACCCTGTAATACTGACGACTTCCTGTCAAACCCTGCGTGAGTGACGCTTCCTGTCCTACCTTATGTTAGTTACGACTTCCTGTCCTACCCTGTAATAGTGACGACTTCATGTCCTACCCTGCGCGAGTGACGCTTCTTGTCCTATCCTATGTTAGTTACCACTTCCTGTCCTACCCTGTGTTTGTGACGACGTCCTGACCCACCCTATGTTAGTTATGACTTCCTTTCCTACCCTGTAATAGTGACGACTTCCTGTCCTACCCTGTGTTAATGACGACTTCCTGTAAGACCCTGTGTTAGTGACGGATTACTGTCCTCTTCTGTTATTTTTGCGGACGACTTCCTGTCCAATTCTTTCGATTGGATCGACATCCTGTCCTACTGTTTGTAAAGGATGAATTTCTGTCCTATGCCCCATACGTTTTATTCGATACGAATCACCTCAGAATTGTACCATTTCAAAAGACTTTTCTTCTGTATTTTTAGTGTTTTGTGCTGGTGTGGTCTAGAATGTATTTCGGATGTGCCTTGCCCTTGTCTTGAAAGCCTTGGTGTGCCTCAACGATAGCAATGTGATGCGTATGACGAAAACATGATCTATAACAGCCGATCCCACGTACTAATACTACATTTCCAATTCTTATCTCTTTGAATCATTTTTTGTTTCCCATTAATTAAACATTTTTTTTCAGGTAAGCATCGCTGTGTGCGGCGATAGGGGAAATTATCAATTAATTACCAGGTTAATCGGCCGTTGATAAACAGAAATTCAAGCGACGGACGTTGTCCCAAGGGAAGACCAAGCGTATAAATACGGGCGATTAGACGGGCGTTGATACACCGTATGATAACGTATCACTTGCATATTACAAGCTACATCGGAACAAAAGTGCAAGGGTATCATATGATGAAACTGTCGGATTAAGCCATCTACCGCATTGTTCTCTAGGCTACCGAACTCGTCAGAAATGATTAAACGGAGCATGGCAGCACTCTCGGTAAACACAAACGATGGACCGATTTCATTTTAAAAATACTTATTGGTCCCATGTGTATTCTCGCACAATGCGATGTAACACGAGACCTGGAGGTAGCCATTATCTACTTAGTCGTGGTTAACTGCCACTCTTTGAAGTTCGCCTGTGATCGTGGTCTGCTTCGTTCTCGCGCAATCGCGTGTGAGATTTCACAACAAACCGGGGTCCTCGTTACGCTTGTCAACTGTTTTGTTCCTATTTACTGTTATTATCGTACGATAAAAAAGAGCTATACATTGAGTTAAAACTTCCTACCTACCTAACTACGAAATATTTAAAAAGTAGTGTAACAAAGACGTCGGTACCTGTCCTCCGGTGTACACCTGATTGATTAGAGTAATTATCAATGTGTTAGAGGATTACCGATAGGCTTTGTTGTCTAAGGACTGTCGGGTAAACGAACTACACCAATGCCTGTCCATATCAAACTGTTTCCTTTTTGCACTTTGAATGGTTGAATCAATTGAATCTCTCCCAGACACGAAATAAACAAATCAATTCTGTTTTCTCTAGATTTGCCGTCCCAATGAATTTTATTTATCAAAGTGAAAAACATTCAAAGAATACTTCTATTTTCCAAAGCTGACAGCCACAACGTTTCCAACATGCCTTTTGAGTAGGATGCCATACAGCACATTACAGATTTTTTTTCAAGGGAAAATTACAATGAATCCTCATTATTGATTTGCTGGTAGTGTCTTCAATTGTCTATTGATAAGAATTTACATACAACCCCGGGAAAATGTTCCTTTATGCTGACTACCGTTTGACATCACTTCAACGATGATGAACACGATTTCAATAAAACTGTTTTTCCTCCTTAAATAATATAAATAAAACACCCAATTTGATTTTGAAAATCAATATATAGCGATGATTAATGTCTCCCGAGACCTTAGATTTGACGAGTAAATACAAGAAAATAATCATATTTCAATTCTATCTTATACTGCTATTGAGAGTTTCAAGGAGGAGCTTTCTTTGTGACAGCAATATGACCCTCCTTAAGGTCATTATCAAAATTTCATCAGTCAGTTATGAAGATAAAACATTCTAGCTATCGAGGTTAAGGCCACATGAACCCCGGGTACGAATACGTACATATGTCCTTAATATCGTACAGGTGAATTATCGGTGGTCTTTATGTGTGAATGAGTTTGTCCAAGTCAGCTACAACATCGATAAACGGTAAGAAATCAAAACAAAAATCATGGTTGGTTTTCTATGCGTATATCTCGGTTCCCAGTAATCGTGTACAACTGTTTCAGATTATCCAGAATCGTTAAGGAACCAAATGATGACATACACAATAACACATATAATACAAGAAATAAGAATATCAAAACAATGTAATGGCTTTAATAGTTTTAGTGTACACCAATTAAGCACAAATTTACAAGTGTTTCACCAATTAAGCACAAATTTACAAGTGTTTCACCAATTAAGCACAAATTTACAAGTGTTTCACCAATTTAGCACAAATTTACAAGTGTACACCAATTAAGCACAAATTTACAAGTGTACACCAATTAAGCACAAATTTGCAAGTGTTTCACCAATTTAGCACAAATTTACAAGTGTACACCAATTAAGCACAAATTTACAAGTGTTTCACCAATTAAGCACAAATTTACAAGTGTACATCAATTAAACACCAATTTACAAGTGTACGCCATGATTTAACACCAATTCACAAGTGTACATCGTGCTTAAACACCAATTTACAAGTGTACGCCATGATTTAACACCAATTTACAAGTGTACATCGTGCTTAAACACCAATTTACAAGTGTACACCTTGCTTAAACACCAATTTACAAGTGTACGCCATGATTTAACACCAATTTACAAGTGTACATCGTGCTTAAACACCAATTTACAAGTGTACGCCATGATTTAACACCAATTTACAAGTGTACGCCATGATTTAACACCAATTTACAAGTGTACATCGTGCTTAAACACCAATTTACAAGTGTACACCTTGCTTAAACACCAATTTACAAGTGTACGCCATGATTTAACACCAATTTACAAGTGTACATCGTGCTTAAACACCAATTTACAAGTGTACATCGTGCTTAAACACCAATTTACAAGTGTACACCGTGCTTTAACACCAATTTACAAGTGTACGCCATGATTTAACACCAATTTACAAGTGTACATCGTGCTTAAACACCAATTTACAAGTGTACGCCATGATTTAACACCAATTTACAAGTGTACATCGTGCTTAAACACCAATTTACAAGTGTACACCTTGCTTAAACACCAATTTACAAGTGTGCGCCATGATTTAACACCAGTTTACAAGTGTACGCCATGATTTAACACCAATTTACAAGTGTACATCGTGCTTAAACACCAATTTACAAGTGTACGCCATGATTTAACACCAATTTACAAGTGTACATCGTGCTTAAACACCAATTTACAAGTGTACGCCATGATTTAACACCAATTTACAAGTGTACATCGTGCTTAAACACCAATTTACAAGTGTACGTCGTGCTTAAACACCAATTTACAAGTGTACACCGTGCTTTAACACCAATTTACAAGTGTACGCCATGATTTAACACCAATTTACAAGTGTACATCGTGCTTAAACACCAATTTACAAGTGTACATCGTGCTTAAACACCAATTTACAAGTGTACGTCGTGCTTAAACACCAATTTACAAGTGTACGCCATGATTTAACACCAATTTACAAGTGTACATCGTGCTTAAACATCAATTTACAAGTGTACACCTTGCTTAAACACCAATTTACAAGTGTACATCGTGCTTAAACACCAATTTACAAGTGTACACCGTGCTTTAACACCAATTTACAAGTGTACGCCATGATTTAACACCAATTTACAAGTGTACATCGTGCTTAAACACCAATTTACAAGTGTACACCTTGCTTAAACACCAATTTACAAGTGTACGCCATGATTTAACACCAATTTACAAGTGTACATCGTGCTTAAACACCAATTTACAAGTGTACATCGTGCTTAAACACCAATTTACAAGTGTACGCCATGATTTAACACCAATTTACAAGTGTACGCCATGATTTAACACCAATTTACAAGTGTACATCGTGCTTAAACACCAATTTACAAGTGTACATCGTGCTTAAACACCAATTTACAAGTGTACGTCGTGCTTAAACACCAATTTACAAGTGTACGCCATGATTTAACACCAATTTACAAGTGTACGCCATGATTTAACACCAATTTACAAGTGTACATCGTGCTTAAACACCAATTTACAAGTGTACACCGTGCTTAAACACCAATTTACAAGTGTACGCCATGATTTAACACCAATTTACAAGTGTACATCGTGCTTAAACACCAATTTACAAGTGTACATCGTGCTTAAACACCAATTTACAAGTGTACGCCATGATTTAACACCAATTTACAAGTAAACACCGATATTCATAAGTGTTCACCGATTTATACAAATGTATACCAATATTGTATTCAGCATTATCTGAAAGATTAGGTGACTTGTCCTTCGGAGTTAGTGACAAGGGAAATGAGTTTAGAAAGGAGAAAATCAAACAAAAAAAGAAACACTTTCAAATACATCGGCTGCAACGGCAATGACACTCAGCAGTAACCTGCACCGTATGCAGTCTCTTACCAACTTTCGCAGCATGTCTGGATTCAACATCAGTCAACTGGTGTGAAGTAGAGTTGGCCGAACAACTGTGTCTACTGCTTTGTTGTACTTTCCAGAAACCTAATGCTGACTTGATTTCATGAATGTTGGAAAGAACAGAACGAGATAGTTCGTAAATAACAATAAAGTAACACATCAACTGACATGTAGTAGTGTAACAAGAAGGAGTAAAAGAGCATATCTTATTTCTGTCGTCCGAAACAAGTAATGTCTCTTTAACGTGCGAGGTGAAATAATATTAAACAATGGAATAATTACTAAGTAGTTTTGAAATGTAAAATTATCGAAACTACTTTTTATTCATAAGATATAATAACTAATGGTTTTGTAATTCATTATGTATTTAGTTTGTTCGATGATAGAACATCGCTGATTTTGACATGTGTGACATCATTCCATACTGTAGTAAGGTTAAGTAATTAACATTTTAAACAAGTACTCCGGTCTTACCAGAGACAGGTGCGGGTATACCTTCAATTGTATAGACTGCATCACGAGATGTTACTTTTGGCACCATGCTTTGTAGATGTTTATATTCGAGTAAATATATCTGATTGGAAAACGAACTGAAAAAGGTTCACCAATGGTCAAACCCCCTGCCCCTCCACTTACAACTTCCGCCCCTCCACTCATGACCCCCGCTCTTCCACTTACAAGTTCCATTCATCCGCTCAAACTCAGCACTTCCACTCAAACCATCGCCCTTCGACTCACAACTCCCGCCTCCCCGGTAAAACTTCAGCCTCTCCAGTCACAACTTCTGCCCTTCCACTCACAAAATCAACCCCTCCACTCACAACTCCCGCCGTTCCATCGAAATGCCGGACCACAGCGCTCAATCTAAGAATCTCATTATGATAAACAGTGTTCAATATGTTACAGACGTTTGCTTCGCCCTATACTGTTTTAAAGTTTTTCTACCTAGGCTGATACCTCCTTATAGAAGTAATCTTATTAGATGGATTAATTCCGTAAATGTCTTTGGTAATCTGGAACACACTTTCCCGCGATGCTTTTAACTATATATAAATATAAACTGTTTTACTAAAGAAATCATACAAAATTCAGACGGTATTCTGACTGTCCTTGTGGCTCACGGCCTGGAAACCGTGCAGTATGTGTCCCAACTATCTGTCTGACATGACTGTTCCTTGTGGCTCACGGCCTGGAAACCGTGCAGTATGTGCCCCAACTATCTGTTTGACATGACTGTAGGTCTACAACTTTCCGTCTGACATAAGGATTTGTGAATACATAATAGAAAACATGAGAAGTAGAAACAGCATTTTGTTTAAATATTGACCTAGCGTGTATAAAGTATCATGACTGCGCTAATGTCTGGGGAGATCACCATTAAAATGGTCTTCTCCACCGTCGACGCAACAAAGAAATCGACAACCTCGTGCAAATATTGAATGTTTACTTAATGGTTGGATCTACAATTTATGCATATATCTGTTTTCAATTTACGGGGTGTTAAATAATTGGTAATGTTGAGAATGCAATTTCTTACAATGGAACACAGACAGAGGGAAACACACAAGATTCCTATAGCCGAGATTGAATTGCAATAATCTTCCCCAGTGTATTTATCTATATCCAGGGTTCTATTGAAATATATCCGGGGTTCTATTAGAATTATCTTCCCCACAGTGTATTTACCTATATCCGGGATTCTATTGGAATCCCCACAGTGTATTTACCTATATCCGGGGTTCTATTGGAATCCCCACAGTGTATTTACCTATATCCGGGGTTCTATTGGAATTTCTTACCCACAGTGGATTTACACATACCTAGGGTTCTATTGGAAACACACACAGTGTATTTACCTATATCCGAGGGTTCTATTGAATTGCAATAATCTTCCCCACAGTGTATTTACCTATATCCAGGGTTCTATTGGAATTATCTTCCCCACAGTGTATTTACCTATATCCAGGGTTCTATTGGAATTATCTTTCCCACAGTGTATTTACCTATATCCGGGATTCTATTGGAATTATCTTCCCCACAGTGTATTTACCTATATCCGGGATTCTATTGGAATCCCCACAGTGTATTTACCTATATCCGGGGTTCTATTGGAATCCCCACAGTGTATTTACCTATATCCGGGGTTCTATTGGAATCCCCACAGTGTATTTACCTATATCCGGGGTTCTATTAGAATTATCTTCCCCACAATGCATTTACCTATATCCGGGGTTCTATTGGAATCCCCACAGTGTATTTACCTATATCCGGGGTTCTATTGGAATTATCTTCCCCACAGTGTATTTACCTATATCCAGGGTTCTATTGGAATTATCTTCCCCACAGTGTATTTACCTATATCCGGGGTTCTATTGGAATTATCTTCCCCACAGTGTATTTACCTATATCCGGGGTTCTATTAGAATTATCTTCCCCACAGTGTATTTACCTATATCCGGGGTTCTATTGGAATCCCCACAGTGTATTTACCTATATCCGGGGTTCTATTGGAATTATCATCCCCACAGTGTATTTACCTATATCCAGGGTTCTATTGGAATCCCCACAGTGTATTTACCTATATCCGGGGTTCTATTGGAATCCCCACAGTGTATTTACCTATATCCGGGGTTCTATTGGAATCCCCACAGTGTATTTACCTATATCCGGGGTTCTATTGGAATTATCTTCCCCACAGTGTATTTACCTATATCCGGGGTTCTATTACCCACAGTGTAATATATCCGGGGTCTATCCCCACAGTGTATTTACCTATATCCGGGGTTCTATTGGAATCTCCACTGTCTATATACCTATATCCGGGGTTCTATTGGAATCCCCACAGTGTATTTACCTATATCCGGGGTTCTATTGGAATTATCTTCCCCACAGTGTATTTACCTATATCCGGGGTTCTATTGGAATCCCCACAGTGTATTTACCTATATCCGGGGTTCTATTAGAATTATCTTCCCCACAGTGTATTTACCTATATCCGGGGTTCTATTGGAATTATCTTCCCCACAGTGTATTTACCTATATCCGGGGTTCTATTGGAATCCCCACAGTGTATTTACCTATATCCGGGGTTCTATTGGAATCCCCACAGTGTATTTACCTATATCCGGGGTTCTATTGGAATCCCCACAGTGTATTTACCTATATCCGGGGTTCTATTGGAATTATCTTCCCCACAGTGTATTTACCTATATCCAGGGTTCTATTGGAATCCCCACAGTGTATTTACCTATATCCGGGGTTCTATTGGAATCCCCACAGTGTATTTACCTATATCCGGGGTTCTATTGGAATTATCTTCCCCACAGTGTATTTACCTATATCCGGGGTTCTATTGGAATCCCCACAGTGTATTTACCTATATCCGGGGTTCTATTGGAATCCCCACAGTGTATTTACCTATATCCGGGATTCTATTAGAATTATCTTCCCCACAGTGTATTTACCCATATCCGGGGTTCTATTGGAATCCCCACAGTGTATTTACCTATATCCGGGATTCTATTGGAATCCCCACAGTATATTTACCTATATCCGGGGTTCTATTAGAATTATCTTCCCCACAGTGTATTTACCTATATCCGGGGTTCTATTAGAATCCACACAGTGTATTTACCTATATCAGGGGTTCTATTGGAATCTCCACAGTGTATTTACCTATATCCGGGGTTCTATTGGAATCCCCACAGTGTATTTACCTATATCCGGGGTTCTATTGGAATCCCCACAGTGTATTTACCTATATCCGGGATTCTATTGGAATCCCCACAGTGTATTTACCTATATCCGGGGTTCTATTGGAATTATCTTCCCCACAGTGTATTTACCTATATCCGGGGTTCTATTGGAATCCCCACAGTGTATTTACCTATATCCAGGGTTCTATTGGAATCCCCACAGTGTATTTACCTATATCCAGGGTTCTATTGGAATTATCTTCCCCACAGTGTATTTACCTATATCCGGGGTTCTATTGGAATCCCCACAGTGTATTTACCTATATCCGGGGTTCTATTGGAATCCCCACAGTGTATTTACCTATATCCGGGGTTCTATTAGAATTATCTTCCCCACAGTGTATTTACCTATATCCGGGATTCTATTGGAATCCCCACAGTGTATTTACCTATATCCGGGGTTCTATTGGAATCTTCCCCACAGGATATCCAGGGTTCTATCCGGGGTTTATTATCTTCCCACAGTGTATTTACCTATGTACAGTGTATTTACCTATATCCGGGATTCTATTGGAATCCCCACAGTGTATTTACCTATATCCAGGGTTCTATTGGAATTATCTTCCCCACAGTGTATTTACCTATATCCGGGGTTCTATTGGAATTATCTTCCCCACAGTGTATTTACCTATATCCGGGATTCTATTGGAATCCCCACAGTGTATTTACCTATATCCAGGGTTCTATTGGAATTATCTTCCCCACAGTGTATTTACCTATATCCGGGGTTCTATTGGAATTATACAGTGTATTTACCTATATCCGGGAGTTGTATTTACCTATATCCGGGATTCTATTGGAATCCCCACAGTATATTTACCTATATCCGGGGTTCTATTGGAATTATCTTCCCCACAGTGAAGTTAGTGTAGGACTTCCTATAGCCACGGTTCTGTTAGAATAATTTCCCACAGTGTAATTAGTAACCAATGTAGGTGTTGTTAGGAACTACGACATGATATTGATGTTACATCGGAGATGGAATGTACAATACCGGAATAAAAGTGAAGTGTCTTTCCCCCCTCATTTATTTCCATTTATTTTTGAAAGTTTCCCAGCATTTCTGGCTCTATCGTTACATGTTTTATACTTCTGAAATAAATTACCAAACGACAACATCAGCAATATCTTATCAAATAGGGGGATCCGAAGACACCAAAACAACGTAACCGTGGTAACCAAAAACACACCAAAATAACCAAACAATGGTAACTAAAGAGATACCGAAACAAGACGTGAATCGATGAAATTAAAAAAATAATGAATGATGTTATTATAATTATCTGGGAATATCGTGTTTGATTGTTTGATTCCTGTTGTATGGTTACAAATTCTCTCAAAAGACGGTGACAGGTGTCATACACTTACGCTCCACCCTACGGCTAGTAACCAGCCAACTAATCTGAATATCATATAATTATATAGCAGGTACGTTGAAGAACGGACATATGACCCTGTCTGTAGTATTCACCAAATACCATTGTATGGTGCCGTGTACTCACTTTCGATAGCAGGCGTTGTATACGATGCTTCAAACAGAACGTGATTTTACTTATACTAGATCGATAAGAATCTACGAATATATCCTCAAAGTATGAAAACCGCTGAAATGTGTTTGCCCGTTCCGACCTACATCATAGAGGGGTTAGGTGTTCTAGTTAACATTCACCAACTAGCTTTTCTTGTTAAAGATATGAAAGAAAATTCTGGCCTTTTTCACTGAGGATCGGCTGATTCAATAAATGGTAACGTTTCACATAAGTTGGAAACATCAGCTATCCGCACATCTGTAACACCTAGCAAACGATCCTCCAAAGTTATCAGAGCCGCAGTTAACAGATAGTTTGTCACAAACACTTCTCTCCTTACCGCTGTGGCGCGTAGAACTGGTGATAACTGGTTATCTTATATTCATGATGCTTACTGTTGCTACCCTGTGAATCGTCGCGGTATTTAGTACACCTAATAGTTTTTATCTACAGTCAGGATCATCATCGCTGCGCCACGACACATCCAGACCGACCTGCAGCCTTTGAATCTTTTATCACCGTGTCCTCTACTGGTGTGGATTATGTCATGGTTCAGTGATCCTACTTGTGAATTAATTCATGCGTCAAATATCACGGATACTTACATCTGGTGCTTTTCGTTTAATGTTGAAATATAAGCTGTAGATTTAGATTATTCCGTAATCGCCGTATTCTACACAGATTAATTATCAATATGATTCACTTTGTCCCGAGAAAGTTAGAACTGGTAAATCCATGTATCACTTCCAAGAGTGTACTACCCCATTACACTCTACCAAGTATCTGATCTTTAGACACATTGTTAGATGGTTCCCCTGTATTTTCTCTCGATTGTATCGGTCTTTACAGTGTACCTGCTAAAACGTAGATGTCAGTAAAGAAAAGCTGCTGTATGCTAATCAGAAACGCCTTCATCACTGTTACTTTGATTTTATCAATAATATCTCAAGTATTCTCTATAGTATTCTGACTTACTAAAAAGTCATGTATATCAAGGTTCCGGATGATATCTTTCACCATGTATCGAAAGCTATTAATAGAAATAATCAGAAAGTTATCAGTGGCAATACTGTTTCTCAAACACATGACAGTGTGACGTAAAACATGACGATGTAATACCAAATACGACAATTTAATGTGAAACGTGCAGATGTGGTGTAAAACGTCACGATTTATCGGAAAAAATGACGGTGTAATTTCAAAACGGAAAATCGGATTATATAACACACAGGAGAATGCTGACCCAAAACATTAGATTTTCTTGAAATTTTGATTCATTTTAAAGGGGGAAAATGGAAATACGATCAAAACATACAATCTGTTATCTGTAACTGAGCGAGATCAGTGTATCTCAATCTCGAGCTAAGATTCTGTAACGTCGTAACCTCGATTTTTTTCTCGCACGTTCTACTCTAAAAATTATTCAATATTTCATCAGAGAAACTACCCATACATCCTTTTCACTTTTAAACAACGTTTGGATAGTGCCACGTAAACAATGTAGGCCGAACATTGTTTATCTTTCAAAAGTACAGGGTGGAATTTTCTATTTGATTTTAAATATGATTAATTAAATAGAATATCGTTGAAATTTTAACAACGACATAACCTACGTTTCTGTTGAAATGTGCGAAAGTAGGTACCCTATACGTCTACACACGGAAGAATACACGGAGAGTAAAATACGAGAACACGCACGTACGGGTACGAGACAGATCGGGCGAGATAGAAAAATCTAGGATGGGGTATTACGTGAGATATCAAGATGACGCCATTTTGGATAGGCTGTATGGTATTCTAACATTTTATGTTACAATCTGGTACGAAAAATCGGAGAACTCCATTACATCGACAAGAAAGCGCCGCTGTTATTGGTCAAAACTTCTAAGAATTACACCATAAATGGAAAACCGAGTGTTGTGCAGTCAAAATTCTTACACTTGGGTTGAAATATCCCAGCCCACGGAACAGACGAAATGACCTACCAATAAACTGAATGTCTCTGGGTAGCTCTTTATATATATATATGATAAATACACGAGGAGCTAACGTTAATCATGACCATGCAATGTATAACATGATGTAATGTACAACAAGATGTAATGTACAACATCGTGTAATGTACAACATGATGTAATGTACAACACTATGTAATGTATAACATGATGTAATGTACAACAAGATGTAATGTACAACACGATGTAATGTACAACATGAGGTAATGTACAACATGAGGCAATGTACAACACGATGTAATGTGCAACATGATGCAATGTACAACATGATGTAATGTACAACATGATGTAATGTATAACATTGTGTAATGTACAACACGGTGTAATGTACAACATGATGTAATGTACAACACTATGTAATGTACAACATGATGTAATGTATAACATTGTGTAATGTACAACACGATGTAATGTACAACATGATGTAATGTACAACATGATGTAATGTACAACATCGTGTAATGTACAACATGATGTAATGTACAACACAATGTAATGTACAACATGATGTAAGGTACAACATGATGCAATGTATAACATGATGCAATGTACAACATGATGTAATGTACAACACAATGTAATGTATAACATGATGTAATGTACAACATGATGTAATGTACAACACGATGTAATGTACAACATGATGTAATGTACAACACTATGTAATGTACAACATAATGTAATGTACAACATGATGTAATGTACAACATGATGTAATGTACAAAATTATGTAATACACAAAACACTATCAAATCATAAGAAATCTTCTCGTGAAATCTTGGCATGTCTACTTCGAGGAATGAATAATTAAAATGTCCAGATTATTTAATATTTTGATCAAAGAATCGCAATCAAAAACACTCAGTACTTTCTCCAACTGTTTTACAGTCTCTATAACTCCTTTGTGCTATAATTAGTTATCCAGAGTGACACAAAATATCAAAACGAACATCTGATAATACTTAATAAATTTATATTTACAAATACCATTCGATAAGAACAAAGGGATTTAGGTTCATATAATGTAAGAAAAGTCCTTTAGTATATATTCAGAAATAATTCTTTATTTTTGTGAACAAACAAGAGGTTTTACAGTCGATAAACATGATAATTGGATAACTATGATGTTATTAAATAGAAGTTTGCTTGAATCGCAGAACATGTCATGTCTAGCCATGAATCACTTGCTTCACTCTGGCAGCACGTAAATCACGCGAATGCACGTGTCCCAGTTTATTTGTAATGATAATGTTAGGAACAGAAACAATGATTAGTTATAGCATCATTAGACTTTATGTATTAAAGATCAAAGACAATCGAGAGCAGAAAAATCGAAAAGGTTCAGTACGGATAAAAGGCTATGGTTAGCAACTTATCCGACAAAAAACTGGAGTGCCTATCTCATCAAATCACTTAATTCTATTATCGTGTAACCTAATTGAAAAATTCAATAAAGTGTGTTTTAGAAGCGTAACTGCAACTTTGATGTTTTTGTTGTGTGCTGTGAGCCATCAGATACGAGGAAACAGTATCGTCTTAGGGAGTTTTACGTATCGTTTAAATGTTCCGAATGATACAAATTAGTCCGCCCTATAACTGTATCCATCAGACAGATACACATGCGATCATACCGCATATAGAAGCATTACAGGACACCGCCTCTTTCTACATGGATAGGATACGAGGAAACTTAATGGAAATACCTTGCATCAGGATAGACACATTACCGCAGCTGGCGTTATTCAGATGTCTTTCATATGATGCGATAGTTGATGCAGATAGTTCCGGCTTGAGAAGACGTGGTCTTAAAGAGACATCACATCTATACTGAACGAACGAAAGCCGTGTCGCGGATGATCAACCTTGTATCAAAACTATTCTGTGTATTAATCTATCTGAATATTGTTTTTTTTTCCAGAATAACACTCATTATTTCGTTATCATTAAAACGAGCAAAATATAAACATTTCCGAACGATCAGAACCTATTTCCGAACGATCAGAACCTATTGCCGCACGATCAGCACCTATTCCCGGAAGATCAGCACCTATTCTCAAGCGATGTATCATTTTACCAGAAAAATACCTATGGTGCTAAGAATATCATCGTCACTAGGTAGGACAAACCCGGCAATCACAGCTAATTTATTTTGCTCATAATTCTGTTTTACAAATCTGCCCCAAGCAGACAAAAAAACATTAAAAATATGTTATATACGAATAGGTTTCTTTTGAAGACAACATCTAGAATGACGATTTTTTTTTCTAAATTGTAACAAGAGTTGTCCTTGGTTATTCACATTCAATGTCACGAGGGAGATTGTGTACACAATATTGATATCATATAGTATGGGGTGATAGGAAAATCAATGTTCAGTACACATTGTTGTCATAAAACACGTTCATCATTGTCGCCGGGTACAAATGCCGGAGTTTATTGGGCCGGTTGAAGCTGCCAAATTTGTTAAAATATGTTGTTTTTTTCTGGAATCAATCAATCTCCTGTCTATCTGATTAATTCTGTTCATAATGTATATACATCACCTTGGTGACGTTAGTATCTCCAATGGTGAAGCACAGATTTATTTCCGAAACCGTTCAAAACATTAAAAAGCTGAACTTATCAATGTTGATACGGTTGACTGGTTTTACTCTTTATTACGTTACATTTGATGTGATTTACTAGCGATCGTTTTGGGAGATGATCAACATACAAAAATTATCACAATAAGGATAGGGATAGCTCGCCTTATCATCCATCCTATTCAGTGTGGACTCGATATCACGACTAAACATGATAGAACCGGGAGCCACAGCTTTCTATGTGATCCTGACCGATTAAACCTCTCTCGGATTGATTCAGTCATTTTGTGTTATGGCCATATGTCGCAGTGTTTCAAACAAGGGTTTCGTTGAGCCCTGTTGGGGAGCTCATTTGCTTTATCTGTTCAGGCCAAATTGGCGAAGCCCCTGCTTGATACGAATACACCATACTCAAACAATCCAGACTCGGACTCACACAATCCATACTCGGACGGGAACCCCTACTGGAATAGCATACTCACACAATCCAGACACGGACGGGTACCCCGACTGGAATAACACACTAACACAATCCATACTCGGACGGGTACCCCGACTGGAATAACACACTCACACAATCCAGACACGGACGGGAACCTCGGCTGGAATAACACACTCACACAATCCAGACACAGACGGAAACCTCGACTTGAATAACACACTCACACAATCCAGACACAGACGGAAACCTCGACTTGAATAACACACTCACACAATCCAGACACAGACGGGAACCTCGACTTGAATAACACACTCACACAATCCAGACACGGACGGGAACCTCGGCTGGAATAACACACTCACACAATCCAGACACGGACGGGTACCCCGACTGGAATAACACACTCACACAATCCAGACACAGACGGGAACCTCGGCTGGAATAACACACTCACACAATCCAGACACAGACGGAAACCTCGACTTGAATAACACACTCACACAATCCAGACACAGACGGAAACCTCGACTTGAATAACACACTCACAATCCAGACACAGACGGGAACCTCGACTTGAATAACACACTCACACAATCCAGACACGGACGGGAACCTCGACTTGAATAACACACTCACACAATCCAGACACAGACGGAAACCTCAACTGGAATAGCACACTCACACAATCCAGATTAGGACGGGTACTTTGGCTGGAATAACACACTCATACCATACAGAAACACACTCACAGGATCCAGACACGGACGGGAACCTCGGCTGGAATAACTTACTCACACAATCCAGACACGGACGGGAACCTCGACTGGAATAACACATTCACACAATCCGACACGGACGGGTACCTCAACTGGAATAGCACACTCACACAATCCAGATTAGGACGGGTACTTTGGCTGGAATAACACACTCATACCATACAGAAACACACTCACAGGATCCAGACACGGACGGGAACCTCGGCTGGAATAACTTACTCACACAATCCAGACACGAACGGGTACCCCGACTGGAATAACACACTCACACAATCCAGACACGGACGGGAACCTCGGCTGGAATAACATACTCACACAATCCAGACACAGACGGAAACCTCGACTTGAATAACACACTCACAATCCAGACACAGACGGGAACCTCGACTGGAATAACACACTCACACAATCCAGACTTGGACGGGAAACTCAACTGGAATAACACACTCACACAATCCAGACTTGGACGGGAAACTCAACTGGAATAACACACTCACACAATCCAGACACGGACGGGAACCTCGGCTGGAATAACATACTGACACAATCCAGACTTGGACGGGAAACTCGACTGGAATAACACACTCACACAATCCAGATTCGGACGGGTACCTCGACTGGAATGATGTTGTAAATGGACGATATCCTCTATCTTACTCCCTCCCCTATCGTCAACAAGAGAATAATTCTGTATGTGTTATTGCCAGCATGTCTTACCTTTATACATACATACGTTTAGGGTGTGAACTCTGGTACCCATTGTTCTTCCATTTCAGTATATACAAATGAAGTGACGTGGCTGGTACAGTGATATAGTAGGAATGGTTACAACTACATTAGTCTGTAGACAAATCTTCTGTTTCGTATTTCATAATTCTGTTACAATTTTGAGATAATCTGTTGTATGACAGGTTGCCGTAAGTTTATTTTTTGTTTTCGTAAATTAAAAAAATAAAAATAAACAAAGTATTTCATTATATCCATGGAAGTACTTTGATAACTGTCTATTGTGTCGGTTGTCCATGACAACATCCAGGTATTCCCGAAAAACAAACAATTGTTCCATACATTGACTGTTACAACACGGGTGAATAAGAGTATCATTTCTTTTTCTTTAAAACAAAGAGACAGGAAAAAAACGTTTGAAAGTTAGATGTTGATATATATAGATTTTATCAGATAATTAACACGTATATGTGTAACATAATTAACATGTATATGTGTAGCATAATTAACATGTATATGTGTGTAACATAATTAACATGTATATGTGTAGCATAATTAACATGTATATGTGTAACACAATTAACATGTATATGTGTAACATAATTAACATGTATACGTGTGTAACATAATTAACATGTATATGTGTAGCATAATTAACATGTATATGTGTGTAACATAATTAACATGTATATGTGTAGCATAATTAACATGTATATGTGTAACATAATTAACATGTATGTGTGTAACATAATTAACATGTATACGTGTGTAACATAATTAACATGTATACGTGTGTAACATAATTAACATGTATATGTGTAACATAATTAACATGTATATGTGTGTAACATAATTAACATGTATATGTGTGTAACATAATTAACATGTATATGTGTGTAACATAATTAACATGTATATGTGTAGCATAATTAACATGTATATGTGTGTAACATAATTAACATGTATATGTGTAGCATAATTAACATGTATATGTGTGTAACATAATTAACATGTATAAGTGTGTAACATAATTAACATGTATATGTGTGTAACATAATTAACATGTATATGTGTGAAACATAATTAACATGTATATGTGTGTAACATAATTAACATGTATATGTGTGTAACATAATTAACATGTATGTGTGTAACATAATTAACATGTATACGTGTATAACATAATTAACATGTATATGTGTAACATAATTAACATGTATACGTGTGTAACATAATTAACATGTATATGTGTAGCATAATTAACATGTATATGTGTAGCATAATTAACATGTATATGTGTAGCATAATTAACATGTATATGTGTAACATAATTAACATGTATATGTGTATAACATAATTAACATGTATATGTGTGTAACATAATTAACATGTATATGTGTAACATAATTAACATGTATACGTGTGTAACATAATTAACATGTATATGTGTAACATAATTAACATGTATACGTGTGTAACATAATTAACATGTATATGTGTAACATAATTAACATGTATTTGTGTGTAACATAATTAACATGTATATGTGTGTAACATAATTAACATGTATAATGTGTAGCATAATTAACATGTATATGTGTAACATAATTAACATGTATATGTGTAACATAATTAACATGTATATGTGTGTAACATAATTAACATGTATATGTGTAGCATAATTAACATATATACGTGTGTAACATAATTAGCATGTATATGTGTGTAACATAATTAACATGTATATGTGTATCATATTTAACATATATAAGTGTGTATCATAATTAACATGTATACGTGTGTAACATAATTAACATATATACGTGTGTAACATAATTAACATGTATATGTGTAGCATAATTAACATATATACGTGTGTAACATAATTAACATGTATATGTGTGTAACATAATTAACATGTATATGTGTAGCATAATTAACATGTATATGTGTAACATAATTAACATGTATATGTGTAGCATAATTAACATATATACGTGTGTAACATAATTAACATGTATATGTGTGTAACATAATTAACATGTATATGTGTAGCATAATTAACATGTATATGTGTAACATAATTAACATGTATATGTGTGTAACATAATTAACATGTATATGTGTAGCATAATTAACATATATACGTGTGTAACATAATTAACATGTATATGTGTGTAACATAATTAACATGTATATGTGTAGCATAATTAACATATATACGTGTGTAACATAATTAACATGTATATGTGTGTAACATAATTAACATGTATATGTGGGTAGCATAATTAACATATATACGTGTGTAACATAATTAACATATATACGTGTGTAACATAATTAACATGTATATGTGTAGCATAATTAACATATATACGTGTGTAACATAATTAACATGTATATGTGTGTAACATAATTAACATGTATATGTGTAGCATAATTAACATGTGTATGTGTGTAACATAATTAACATGGATATGTGTAGCATAATTAACATGTATAATATGTGTGTAACATAATTAACATGTATATGTGTAGCATAATTAACATGTATATGTGGGTAACATAATTAACATGTATATGTGGGTAACATAATTAACATGTATATGTGGGTAACATAATTAACATGTATATGTGGGTAACATAATTAACATGTATATGTGTGTAACATAATTAACATGTATATGTGTAGCATAATTAACATGTATATGTGGGTAACATAATTAACATGTATATGTGGGTAACATAATTAACATGTATATGTGGGTAACATAATTAACATGTATATGTGGGTAACATAATTAACAAGTATATGTGTGTAACATAATTAACATGTATATGTGTGTAACATAATTAACATGTATATGTGGGTAACATAATTAACATGTATATGTGTGTAACATAATTAACATGTATATGTGTGTAACATAATTAACATGTATATGTGTGTAACATAATTAACATGTATATGTGGGTAAACATATATGTGTGTAACATAATTAACATGTATTTGTGTGTAACATAATTAACATATATACGTGTGTAACATAATTAACATGTATATGTGTGTAACATAATTAACATATATATGTGTGTAACATAATTAACATGTATATGTGTAGCATAATTAACATATATACGTGTGTAACATAATTAACATGTATACGTGTGTAACATAATTAACATATATACGTGTGTAACATAATTAACATGTATATGTGTAGCATAATTAACATATATACGTGTGTAACATAATTAACATGTATATGTGTGTAACATAATTAACATGTATATGTGTAACATGATTAACATGTATATGTGTAACATAATTAACATGTATATGTGTAGCATAATTAACATATATACGTGTGTAACATAATTAACATGTATATGTGTGTAACATAATTAACATGTATATGTGTGTAACATAATTAACATGTATATGTGTGTAACATAATTAACATGTATATGTGTAGCATAATTAACATATATACGTGTGTAACATAATTAACATGTATATGTGTAGCATAATTAACATGTATATGTGGGTAACATAATTAACATGTATATGTGGGTAACATAATTAACATGTATATGTGGGTAACATAATTAACATGTATATGTGGGTAACATAATTAACATGTATATGTGTAGCATAATTAACATGTATATGTGTGTAACATAATTAACATGTATATGTGTGTAGCATAATTAACATGTATATGTGGGTAACATAATTAACATGTATATGTGGGTAACATAATTAACATGTATATGTGGGTAACATAATTAACATGTATATGTGAGTAACATAATTAACATAATAACATGTATATGTGTGTAACATAATTAACATGTATATGTGTGTAACATAATTAACATGTATATGTGGGTAACATAATTAACATGTATATGTGTGTAACATAATTAACATGTATATGTGTGTAACATAATTAACATGTATATGTGGGTAAACATGTATGTGTGTAACATAATTAACATGTATATGTGGGTAACATAATTAACATGTATATGTGTGTAGCATAATTAACATGTATATGTGTGTAACATAATTAACATGTATATGTGTAACATAATTAACATGTATATGTGGGTAAACATGTATGTGTGTAACATAATTAACATGTATTTGTATGTAACATAATTAACATATATACGTGTGTAACATAATTAACATGTATATGTGTGTAACATAATTAACATGTATATGTGTGTAGCATAATAAACATGTATATGTGTGTAACATAATTAACATATATATGTGTGTAACATAATTAACATGTATATGTGTAACATAATTAACATGTATATGTGGGTAACATAATTAACATGTATATGTGTGTAGCATTTTTTACATGTATATGTGTGTAACATAATTAACATGTATATGTGTGTAACATAATTAACATGTATATGTGGGTAACATAATTAACATGTATATGTGAGTAACATAATTAACATGTATATGTGTGTAACATAATTAACATGTATATGTGTGTAACATAATTAACATGTATATGTGGGTAACATAATTAACATGTATATGTGTGTAGCATAATTAACATGTATATGTGTGTAACATAATTAACATGTATATGTGTAACATAATTAAGATGTATATGTGGGTAAACATGTATTTGTATGTAACATAATTAACATGTATATGTGTGTAACATAATTAACATGTATGTATGTAACATAATTAACATGTATATGTATGTAACATAATTAACATGTATGTGTGTAACATAATTAACATGTATATGTGTGTAACATAATTAACATGTATATGTGTGTAGCATAATTAACATGTATATGTGTGTAACATAATTAACATATATATGTGTGTAACATAATTAACATGTATATGTGTAGCATAATTAACATGTATATGTGGGTAACATAATTAACATGTATATGTGTGTAGCATAATTAACATGTATATGTGTGTAACATAATTAACATGTATATGTGTAACATAATTAACATGTATATGTGTAGCATAATTAACATATATACGTGTGTAACATAATTAACATATATACGTGTGTAACATAATTAACATGTATATGTGGGTAAACATGTATGTGTGTAACATAATTAACATGTATTTGTATGTAACATAATTAACATGTATATGTGTGTAACATAATTAACATATATACGTGTGGAACATAACTAACATGTATATGTGTGTAACATAATTAACATGTATATGTGTGTAACATAATTAACATGTATATGTGTGTAACATAATAAACATTTATGTGTATGTAACATAATTAACATGTATACGTGTGGAACATAATTAACATGTATATGTGGGTAACATGATTAACATGTATATGTGTGTAACATAATTAACATGTATATGTGGGTAACATAATTAACATGTATATGTGTGTAACATAATTAACATGTATATGTGTGGAACATAATTAACATGTATTTGTATGTAACATAATTAACATGTATTTGTATGTAACATACAATGATTAACTACATATTTAACATGGTGAACTAACACACCAATCAATGTAAACGTTCTGACATTTATTTACGTGTGACGTCACTGCCGCTGTGACGTCACATTATGGTTTTCTTTGCGTCAAAATGCTGATGCTCTGAAAACGACTTTTCAGTTTATTAAATTTGTCGACGAATACGCCTTTGAAAGCAATATCTATTTTGACTGAGAGTTAGTTCTATGGACGCAAGGTTTTACTTCGCGCTATTAGTAATTGATTTTGTTTTTCATCAAATGAAATCATCGTCATCCACGTCACATGTATGGAATGAAATCTCTCGAGTATTGGAGAACCACGTGACCCATGATTGTGAAATATATTGTTTATGAATAAATAATGACATGCCAACATTACCCTGTTTAATGTTTTCCTGTATTGTTTTGCTATCTTCTCTTCCTTTTTCCGCGATCTATATTATTTCAGTTCCAACCGAATGATTGAAGTTGATTAAGATATGGAACTTATTGAAAAAAGTAGTTCAGTGCACTAAGTAAAAACGACCCACTTCGAGATCACGGCATTAATGAACGTGTGATATTAAGTAAAGTATTGTGTGGAGATTATTTGAAATATGTAGACCATAACTTGTATAGCTTAATTATCGATAAATTCACAGTTTTAATTAAATTGTTATCTAAAATATCAATCACAAATGATTCACTTGAAACGATGGGTTGTTCTGAATCCGCAATCGTTATCTGATCTCTCTGGTTCGACAGTGGCCTCGAGATCCAACACCAAGGACGTGACCTATCGCATGCTGCACGGATACAAGGTGACGAATCACGTGCAGAAATCAAATCTGTGCGATCTTGTGGACTGGAATACGGTAACAAAAATAAAGTGAAATCACAACGGAAATTATAGTTAATTAGAATGGACGGGCAGCTCATGTTAATCATCTTGTGCCAAAATTTATACTTAGGATGTAGTATAGACAATTATTTATATGTGTGTGTGTGTGTGTGTGTGTGTGTGTGTGTGTGTGAACAGGTGTAGATCGTTAATTATTTAAGACGAACATTGATTACTTAGGTCGGACAATTATCGCCGATTATTAACGACAAACTGTTATTGTTCATTATGTTACAGGAAGGATTATCGATGATTATTGAAAGTTGAACAACTATAGTTAATTATTGAGTAGTGTTTTAGGATGGACAATTAAGATAAACAATTTTTAGGACGAACAGTAATGATAAAAATCTAGGAGAGACAGTTATGATGAAAATTTAGGACGGACAGTTATGATAAACATTTAGGACGGACAGTTATGATAAACATTTAGGACGGACAATAATTGTGAATCATTTTAGGATGGCCAATTAAGAGGTAGCAAGAAAGAGTTAAAATGTACAAAGTAAGAACAATTACCAAAAGAATTTAAAAGGCCAGGCATAAAACACATACAATCCGCGCCACAAGGCTAAATCACCCTCTTCATTCATCAAATAACTACTCTAGTTTTTGACAAGTCAAAAAAGATGAAAGGTCCACGAGGTCGGTTTGGGGCGGAAGGTCGGGACTGGTGGAGCATTTCTCTAGTAGGGGTTGTTCGTTAGGAGGGAGAAAACTTTAGTGATGTAAGTAATTAAACACATGCGAGTTCGTCACGTACACCTACGTGTTATAGTCATTCTACTATGTGTTACATCTCCGTCAAAACTTATATTGGATACATTTTTTAATATTTCATCATTTTTATCACTACTCCACTGTATAATTTGGGTAACAGTACTTCTAAAACATAAATCCTTTTGTCAGTAATTAGACGATTAAGATAAACTCCAGAAATAGGATTCAACACACCATGTGATTGCTAACCTCAGTTACGTGTTAATGAAAAATTACATCACTATTTTGGTGACAATACTAGATGTTATCGGTAAGGTGTCCGATAGCAAATTGATCAAGCAGTACAGCATCATAACTAATGTAATGCTGTGAATGTTGTCATAAGTTTTTAACCAATGAACGGTTGTCAGATTGTATTTATTGTCAAAATGAATGCAATCTCGGTAATATATAAAGAGAATGGCGTTGTGGCGTCATTGTATTTTGCTGTCGCCAATATTGCATTCATTTTGACAAAGACTGCAGTGTGACGACCCTTTATTTACAGTACAGCTATTATTTTGAAATATTAATGTATTTTTTATTTAATAAAAATAGAGCTTCCCCTTTGTATGAAGAAGGGAGTGTGTATTATCATATTCATTATTAAAGCGTTGACGTAACTCATGTTGATCTGCATTAAGGCGCCAAAATGACGTCACATGAGTGTCACGTGATCTAGAATGTAAACACTGAGTTACGTTGCAAAATATATATTCACACGTGTGTCAAATTCAGGTAAAACAATATTTAGAACGGAGTCGATCTAGGTGAGATTCTCGAAGATAAATGTAACGACGTTACTATCATTTTCTACATATATACACGTGATAAATAAACAGAAGAACAAACTGGAGCGTTATCTCTAAATTTCAATTTCCCTGGTTACAGACATGTTTTACGAGTCTTTGTTACGACCGCGCTCACGTAAATTGACAACATTCTGTGTTCAGAATTATCATAATAACGAAGTAATTACCCCGGCCTTGGTATCTCTGCCATCGGTGCTCCTCGGGTGTGACGGTTACTCTAGATAATATCAAAAAAATTGTATTCATTGACTTTTTATACGATGCTAGAGCGTTGGCTGTGCGGTCAAACCAAGTGTGCGCATGTGCAGACATTTCATGCAGCGTTGTTAATATTTTATACTAGTATCACAGCGGTATCAACAAACACTAGAAGTGTCTTTCGACATTCCGTCCTTGTGGCCACCAATTCCAGACTTGATGAGACTCAGACTAAAACCCATGATACACCTAAGCATACCAATTAGCGGTAGAAAGGAGAAAATGATAATTGTAACGAATACATTGCAGTAACCAGAAAAAAAACAACGAAAAGAATAAAATATGTGAAAACATTGTCCGTAAGCACAATAGCATTTTTTTTATTCCTACAAGTGTATCCTTTTCTATCAACACACGATGATTCAAATGTCTAAACTATCAAACGGAAGTACACAATATGTCATGAAAATAGAGAGATTCCGAAGACCACGTCATGTTTTCTCATACCGATGACACCAACTTCAAATACTGTCTTTCTTACACGAATCAACTTTTTTCAGAGAGAAAATTCTTGTGATCTATTATATATGCGAGGCTAGAATACATCCGAAGTCCCAACTGAAGGGAAAAGACTGTCTTTTATCAGGCAACAGATGGTACGACGAGCTCATCATGTCTGTATCAGTAATTATAACGAATACTGGGTCTGATCGCTGCTGCCATCTGATTACCTACTGACGTGTTATACTTTTGAAAAAGTTGTATCATAAAAAAATGTTGAATGCAGAGTGAGGATTGTTATCCTTTTCATATTGTTTGCTTATATTTGTAGTTCGGCGTACGTCTTACACGGCCGAGAAGACACGTTTAGTTGGTGACATGGATAAAATATGGCCCTGTTACCATGGAACCAGAGCGATGTAATAGTATATCCTTTGTTTATATATCACTGGTCCTACTCCACCACCAGTGTCCTTTATGGTTATATGTTAACCTAACATGAGTACCTAAGGCAGGATGTTTGGTACTGGGTTAACGATGCCGTAAAGTACACCGTCATGCTTTGATAAAGAGTGACTGGATAAGCTGTGTTCGAACAGTATGTACAACATGAATATATTAGTATCTAATTAGCAATAGCTGCCAGGGGTGTCATAGTATTTGATTGCTAGGTTTTGTCCGCGTTCTAATTAAGATATATATAATGTATTACTTTCTATATTACACATGTACTCAGTATTTTTTGTCCAATGTTTCATTTCTATATTACTCGGCTCAGTATTTTTTGTCCTTCAGTTATTAAACTAACATGGACGTTAAGCCCAATTAAGTAAAATTTGTGTAACAAATGACTTAAGCTGACACAATCAGACAGCAAACTGTATGCCGTCATTTGTCGACACATCTATCGGAAGCCAACTACTACGACATACAAACACTTTTGGAAATCAGGTCCGGTAAAGTCTAGAAATGAAAGTTTCGCAGCAAGGAAATTGAAATCATGGCAGTTAGACTGACTGGTGATAAGATTGTCTTGTTTAGTTTCGCTGTCAATAAGAAACACGTTCTTTAGCTGATATAAAACAGCTTCTTGTTGATTTCAGTTTCTTCATTGTGTTTCCAATGGGCATGGTCAATACATTTTTGTTATTAAAAGAAAATACATCAAAATGTATATATAATTGAAATTGAAGACCTCGGTAAGATCTTCGACAAGTTCACATCGAGTTGTTGGCTCTGTACGAGAGAGATACACCCATTGTCTATTACTACATACATCAGTGAAGGGTTAGAGCTGTCTTATTTACGTCACACACGTTTAGCACCTGTATAAACTGTCGTGGGACCGACCCTGTGTCGTGTACAGTAGTACAGACCTGTCGTGGGACCGACCCTGTGTCGTCTAGAGTTGTACAGACCTGTCGTGGGACCGACCCTGTGTCGTGTACAGTAGTACAGACCTGTCGTGGAACCGACCCTGTGTCGTGTACAGTAGTACAGACCTGTCGTGGGACCGACCCTGTGTCGTGTACAGTTGTACAGGTCAGTCGTGGGACCGACCCTGTGTCGTGTACAGATGTACAGGTCAATCGTGGGCCCAACCTTGCGACTTGTAGACTTGTACAAGCATGTCATATCGCCGACTTGTCTGACCGGTTGTTGAGCCTACTTTGTGACATGTACAGCTTTACAGACATGTCGCGGGCCGACCCTATGGCGTGTAGACTTGTACAGACCTAGCGTGGGGCCGACCCTATGACGTGTAGACTTGTACAGACCTAGCGTGGGGCCGACCGTATCACGTGTAGACTTGTACAGACCTAGCGTGGGACCGACCCTATCACGTGTAGACTTGTACAGACCTAGCGTGGGGCCGACCCTATGACGTGTAGACTTGTACAGACCTAGCGTTGGGCCGACCCTATGACGTGTAGACTTGCACAGACTTAGCACTTAGCGTGGGGCCGACCCTATGACGTGTACACCTGTACAGACCTCGACATGGTGACGTGTACACCTGAACAGGCCTCGACATGGTAACGTATACATCTGGCTATCAATTGGAAATGAAACCATTAGAGAATAACTGACATGTAGCAAAATACACAGGTAACCAACAAATTATCGGGTAACACGTACCAGACGCCGGTCGTCCGAGATACATTTAACGGACGCCGGTCGTCCGAACACACGAACCGGACGCCGGTCGTAACATACCAAAACCAATCAACATGTACTGGGAAATAACTGCCCGAGAAATAGTTACACAAACCAGCCAGGTGACATGCTGGACTGGGACAGTCACGGTAACTTATAAATTGAGATACCCGAGGTCCGTGTGATGATTGAGACAGTCACGGTAATTATAGATACTGAGATATCCGAGGTCCGTGTGATGATTGAGACAGTTACGGTAATTATAAATAATGAGATATCCGAGGTCCGTGTGATGATTGAGACAGTTACGGTGATTATAGATACTGAGATATCCGAGGTCCGTGTGATGATTGGGACAGTTACGGTAATTATAGATACTGAAATACCCGAGGTCCGTGTGATGATTGAGACAGTCACGGTAATTATAGATACTGAAATACCCGAGGTCCGTGTGATGATTGGGACAGTTACGGTAATTATAGATACTGAAATACCCGAGGTCCGTGTGATGATTGAGACAGTTACGGTGATTATAGATACTGAGATATCCGAGGTCCGTGTGATGATTGGGACAGTTACGGTAATTATAGATACTGAAATACCCGAGGTCCGTGTGATGATTGAGACAGTCACGGTAATTATAGATACTGAAATACCCGAGGTCCGTGTGATGATTGGGACAGTTACGGTAATTATAGATACTGAAATACCCGAGGTCCGTGTGATGATTGAGACAGTCACGGTAATTATAGATACTGAAATACCCGAGGTCCGTGTGATGATTGAGACAATCACCGTAATTATAAATACTGAAATACCCGAGGTCCGTGTGATGATTGGGACAGTCACGGTAATTATATATGCTGAGATACCCGAGGTCCGCGTGATGATTGGGACAGTTACGGTAATTATAGATACTGAGATACCCGAGGTCCGCGTGATGATTGGGACAGTTACGGTAATTATAGATACTGATATACCCGATGTCCGTTAGATATTTAGGATAGTCACGGTAAATTAGGTGTTGGTTGGGACAGTCATCTGAACCATTAAAAAAAACCCAAAAAAACTGCAATGTGAAGGGAAAAATTATAAGTTACAGTTGGAGGTGATTTTTGAAGCCACGGTAAACATAGTTACCGTGTTGTTGATAACTGAGGGGATGTCGTGTACAGTTAAGGAAAGAAGGTAAAAGTGTCGTGAACACAAAATTGAGTTGATTTGTGGAGGAACACCGACGTTGACACAAAGCGTGGAGATATCTTCACTACCTTACGGCTAAATCAAATTGTGTCCTAACGGAGTGTCGATTTATCTGGTATTGTCGAGTACATACCTCGAGAAGTCTTCCGTCTTTATCGTCTCGGAATAGATCGTAAATATGCATTTGATGTCATGGCGATGTTTAAATCAAGCCCTCCCTCAAAAGATTCTTGTTTACCCAACACTTGTTGGCGGTCATTTCGTGGCCTCGACAACGAGGCTACAAGGAGGTAGAGTTGGTCCTTTCGGGACCCTCGGCTTTGATGTTCCAGAGGACATTGAGCAGTATATCTTTATGACCTCCTCCACCCTAGTTTAATGGCTGACGAGGGCATGTTTAGAAGTAGTTTAGGGGTATGTGTACTTATATGGTCACTTGTGCAGTTTTCAGTTAAAATGTCATGTTACTGGACAGTCCATACTAGAAAATAAGAAATTTTCTTGGTGTTTTAGAGTTAAAACCTCTCAAAACGAACTAAAATTTAAGCTAATATCTGGTTTTTATCTTACTTTGTCCAATATTATTTCAATACTCAACTAGGGGGCAAAACATCAAATTACTACCTACCAACACGCTTAGTCGTTATAATAAGTGTTCAGTATCACAGGCACTCGAGGCCAGGATATTATTTTTTAAACATTGATTTTTGTTTTAGCACTCATGACTGACGTTATTTAAACGAAATATCAGCAGAATTCAAGTTTATGTGCCGGTTGACAAATCCGAGGTCCACAGTCATTAAAAATACACAAGGCAAGCAACTCCAGATTTTAAAAAATCGACCCCTCGCTTGGAAACTGGCTCAAAAAAAGTAGTTATGATAAGTTCCTTGTAAAACAATATGTATCCGTAGGTAGTGTGTATATTTACCTTTTATTTGGTGCATAACATTACAGGCAACGAGAAATTCACAATACGTACATGAGATTAACATCTCAATAACCGGAGATTTTATTGTCCATGTAATTATCTTTGACGGAAGTAACATGCCATTTCAAGGGCGGTCACTCCGACTTTTTGGGAGAGGAGTTCCGGATAGCACTATACCAGTGAACAGGTAAGAAAGGTTCCGATGTCATTACGCGCGTAACTTCAAAATAGATATTTTTATTTCTACAAATACATTTGCGGGGATGGAAAAATAATGGCTGGGCAAAGAAAGTCCACATTTGCCAACTCGGATACAATATCATGGTAAGGGATTATACAGAATGCATCAATTTTCAATCAAGCTGGCGGTAATGAGAATTTTTTTTTTCAAAAAAAAAAAAAAAAAATTAGAAAAAAATCATGCAGATAATGAAAAAAGGGCGCAATTTATGAAAAATATCGTGGGGGAAATATATTAACTTAGAATGGTCCAATGTGTTGATTTTTAAACGACTTATTCCGATTAACCAAAAGTCCAGGGATCATGATGTTTGTTAAAATGTTTCTTGGGTGAAGGGCAACAAAGTTTGAGAAAAGATATTACTTTGACATTATATTCAAGGTCATGGATAAACCCTTAAATAACATCTTCTGATAACCAAAAAGGCCTTGGGTCATGATATTTGGTCAGGAAGTCCATTGTATGGATGTTTGCCAAAACATACAGTACCTGTAGCAAAACAAGCCCTTTGGGCCTCTTGGTTAATAAGTAATATGTATTTCTTTTCAAATATTCTCAATAACTTGACAAAAATCACTATGGAAAAAATCATTTAATTTCCAATTTCTAAGTTAATATATTTCCCCCAACGATATTTTTCATAAATTGCGCCCTTTTTTCATTATCTGCATGATTTTTTTCTATTTTTTTTTTTTTTTTTTGAAAAAAAATTCTCATTACCGCTAGCTTGATTGAAAGTTGATGCATTCTGTATAATCCCTTACCATGATATTGTATCCGAGTTGGCAAATGTGGACTTTCTTTGCCCAGCCATTATTTTTCCATCCCCGCAAATGTATTTGTAGAAAAATAAATATCTATTTTGAAGTTACGCGCGTAATGACATCGGAACCTTTCTTACCTGTTCACTGGTATAGTGCTATCCGGAACTCCTCTCCCAAAAAGTCGGAGTGACCGCCCTTGAAATGGCATGTTACTTCCGTCAAAGATAATTACATGGACAATAAAATCTCCGGTTATTGAGATGTTAATCTCATGTACGTATTGTGAATTTCTCGTTGCCTGTAATGTTATGCACCAAATAAAAGGTAAATATACACACTACCTACGGATACATATTGTTTTACAAGGAACTTATCGTAACTACATTTTTGAGCCAGTTTCCAAGCGAGGGGTCGATTTTTTAAAATCTGGAGTTGCTTGCCTTGTGTATTTTTAATGACCGTGGACCTCGGATTTGTCAACCGGCACATAAACTTGAATTCTGCTGATATTTCGTTTAAATAACGTCAGTTATGAGTGCTAAAACAAAAATCAATGTTTAAAAAATAATATCCTGGCCTCGAGTGCCTGTGTTCAGTATAGGCTATAATCTTCATACCGAGATATAGCACCGCTAGCTGCATATAAACCTGGATACTGCACATTAAAATCGAGGACAGGTCTGACGAAATACTCGCATTCTGTGCGGATTCTGTTGGTCGTATAATTGTGCATCCTTCAGAGATGATGCTTACAAAGAAAGCACGCGCGCACGCAGTTAGATCTGTGACTTGATTTGAACCGTGGGTGTAAGGAGGAAAGACGAGGGTGTCCGTACAACTGCCATGGCATTACTGTAAATGAGATTTTAATCTATTGTGCTCTGCTCTCATTTCTTTACGCTTTCATAAATACACTTTGATGTACTGAAGACTCCGCCATGTTTTGAGATGAAATTAACTCCTCTTTGAAGAGCTCCATTGACACTTGACCAATAGGAAGTGCCGTATTATCCTACTTTAGCTAACAGTGGTACATGCGCGCTGAACCCACTTGACCTGAAGTTTGACCTTTGCTTGACTCAAGTGGAAAGAACGCGAAAAAGACGAACATCAAATAACATGTTGTGATTAAAGACAAAAATCTATAAACGTTTCGATATAAGTACTGCATCTTTTGTACCAGTGTTCTAATGAGTGGTGATAATTAACCTTGTCTAGAATCTTGATATCATGACAAAAATGGTACATTTATGGTACAATATCGTAAGTAAATTATCTTTATTCTAGACCCTTGATGGCACAGTATTATCAATAAATTATCTTTATTCTAGTACCTAGATGGCACAGTATTATCAGTAAATTATCTTTATTCTGCTACCTTGATGGCGCTTTGTTTAAAAATGATGAGACAAGACGAATGTCGTCTGAGAATCGAATCGGAAATGGATTACGTTCAAACATTAACCGGTGATGTGTGTGGATTGGTTCGACAAGTCTTGCTGAATATATTTACATATATGTATTTATAATGTGCATGAAATCAAATTTAAACGTATGTGTTAAATTACTGAACATTGAATGAAATATTGTTTCAAACTAAATCTAAACGTGATAACTGAAGAACCTTCCGGAAGTATTTCAGTCGCCGCCTGTTGTCAGAGGAAGTGAAGCCTTGGTCATATAATTATTTTGTAGATGTCAGCCATTTATCATAAAGTGCATTTTATGTCAATTTTTGTTACATGAGCATTTCACAAATTTTCGCCAAGTAGTTTTAAATGTCTTGAGTTATTTTGCCCAGAAGGTATAGTTATAGTGCATCTGATCTGTAGAACGACACAGCACGTCTCTTATAGCGGTGTGTATTGAGGTAAGCGAACCGTGGCGTACATATCTCTCACCTATATCCTTAGCGCCTCGCTCTACTGCTTGCATAAAACGTGGATTAAAAGAGACGTATAACCCTTGAAATTTCACTTCATCTTAAATGTACATCTATACAATGATGTATTTCATGTCCCCAATGTCATACTCATTGATATTACGGAAAAGCATTATCATTACTCAAGCGTAAAGTTTTTACCTGAAAGTCTGTCTATATGACAGGTAGTTATTGATGAGAGATATAAACTGTATAATGGTTTCTTGTCTTCTCCGTGTAAATACGCCGTGACGTACATCACTGTAACACCGGTACATCAACTAGACTTTTTGTATTAACGGAAGTGACAGATCATGACAAATAATCATTGTTATCTCTCGGCACTCGCCCGTCTACGACCCGACATTCGTATCTATTCGACGTTTGGTATGCAATCAACGTTTGATTCTAGATTTTTGAATAACAAATCGTCTTGTCCTTACATATGTAATGAAACATCACAAGGGCGAGACTATATATATATATATATATCTTATGTCCTCTTTTATCTAAATAGATCGAACTGTTCTAAAACTATACACCATCACTTCCGGTGTCGGTCGTGCTATTTCATTTTTACCCTCACTCCATTTATAACACTAAGGATCCACAGCACCAAACCCCATGATCTAAAATCATTTACAGTCAGATATTTTGTTGTATTTTTTAGATAGATCTACTGTCAGTAAACTGTCCGTAGCTTTTGTACTAGCAACTATAATAAACTGTCAGAAGTCAGAGTAAACTGCCAGTAGTTATGGTAAACTGTCGTTATGGTAAACTGTCAGTAGTTATGGTAAACTGCCAGTAGTTATGATAAACTGCCAGTAATCACAAAAGTAATTCGTCGGTATTTATAGTAAATTCTTTGTGGATACAACAAAATGTTTGTACATTGTCTGTATACACAGTTAACTATCTATAACTGTGGTAAATGGTCTGTAGATACGGTAAACTGTCTGTAATTGTGGTAAATGGTCTGTAGATACGGTAAACTGTCTGTAACTATGGTAAATGGTCTGTAGATACGGTAAACTGTCTGTAACTGTGGTAAATGGTCTGTAGATACGGTAAACTGTCTGTAACTATGGTAAATGGTCTGTAGATACGGTAAACTGTCTGTAACTATGGTAAATGGTCTGTAGATACGGTAAACTGTCTGTAACTATGGTAAATGGTCTGTAGATACGGTAAACTGTCTATAACTGTGGTAAATGGTCTGTAGATACAGTAAACTGTCTATAACTGTGGTAAATGGTCTGTAGATACGGTAAACTGTCTGTAACTGTGGTAAATGGTCTGTAGACACAGTAAACTGTCTATAACTATGGTAAATGGTCTGTAGATACGGTTACCTATCTGTAACTATGATAAATGGTCTGTAGACACAGTAAACTGTCTGTAACTATGGTAAATGGTCTGTAGACACGGTAAACTGTCTGTAACTATGGAAAATGGTCTGTAGATACGGTAAACTGTCTGTAACTATGGTAAATGGTCTGTAGATACGGTAAACTGTCTGTAACTGTGGTAAATGGTCTGTAGATACGGTAAACTGTCTATAACTGTGGTAAATGGTCTGTAGACACAGTAAACTGTCTATAACTGTGGTAAATGGTCTGTAGATACGGTTACCTATCTGTAACTATGATAAATGGTCTGTAGACACAGTAAACTGTCTATAACTGTGGTAAATGGTCTGTAGATACGGTAAACTGTCTGTAACTATGGTAAATGGTCTGTAGATACGGTAAAGTGTCTATATCTGTGGTAAATGGTCTGTAGACACAGTAAACTGTCTATAACTGTGGTAAATGGTCAATAGATACGGTCAACTGTTTATAAGTGTGGTAAATGGTCTGTAGACACAGTTAACTATCTATAACTGTGGAAAGTGGTCTGTAGATACGGTTACCTATCTGTAACTATGGTAAATGGTCTGTAGACACAGTAAACTGTCTGTAACTGTGGTAAATGGTTTGTAGATACAGTAAACTGTCTGTAACTATGGTAAATGATCTGTAGATACGGTAAACTGTCTGTAACTGTGGTAAATGGTCTGTAGATACGGTAAACGGTCTGTAACTATGGAAAATGGTCTGTAGACACAGTAAACTGTCTATAACTGTGGTAAATGGTCTGTAGACACGGTAAACTGTCTATAACTGTGGTAAATGGTCTGTAGATACGGTAAACTGTCCGTAACTGTGGTAAATGGTCTGTAGATACGGTAAACTGTCTATAACTGTGGTAAATGGTCTGTAGATACGGTAAACTGTCTGTAACTATGGTAAATGGTCTGTAGATACGGTAAACTGTCTGTAACTGTGGTAAATGGTCCGTAGATACGGTAAACTGTCTGTAACTGTGGTAAATGGTCTGTAGATACGGTAAACTGTCTGTAACTGTGGTAAATGATATGTAGATACGGTTAACTGTCTGTAACTATGGAAAATGGTCTGTAGACACAGTAAACTATCTATAACTGTGGTAAATGGTCTGTAGACACAGTAAACTGTCTATAACTGTGGTAAATGGTCAATAGATACGGTAAACTGTCTGTAACTGTGGTAAATGGTCTGTAGACACAGTTAACTATCTATAACTGTGGAAAATGGTCTGTAGACACAGTTAACTGTCTGTAACTGTGGTAAATAGTCTGTAGATACAGTTAACTATCTGTAACTATAGTAAATCGTCTGTAGATACAGTTAACTATCTGTAACTATAGTAAATCGTCTGTAGATACCTTAAACTCTCTGTGACTATGGCAAATGGTGTGTTGATACGGTAAACTATCTGTAACTATAGTAAGCTGTCTGTTACTTTAACAAACTGTCTGTAACTATTGTTGATTGTCCGTTACTAAAGTAATCAGTCCGTAACTAAAGTGAAGTATATGCACCTGTAATTATGGTATATTATCTGTAGATATCGTAAACTTTGCAAAACTACATTAAATTCTAACTGTTGTCAGTAGATAATGAAAACTGTTTGGAAACTATAGTAAACTGTCCATACCTAAAATAAACTGTTGTTAGATTTAGTACACTATCTGGTGTGTAAATATAGTAAACCGTAGTTCAAATAAAATGGCCGTTACTATTTTTCGAAATTAACATTCGACACGACTCTGCCCAGGACTTTGAAGCAGTTGATATAGAAGTCACAATGAAACCATATAGAAAAGCTGTTGTATGCTCCATATTGTCTAAACCTAGAGCTATGAATATCGTTTCCATTAACCATGAATCGAAGATAAGGAAAGGTAAAAGCATGTGCCTTTATTCAATATGGCGTTATCAGTTCCTTATTCTGGAAAACTGACGGTCCCGGCCCCCCAGGGTCAAGTACCCGCCCTCTCTTACCAGATAAACAAGACAATTGTGAGATATTGCAGACTTTCAATTTGCCTCTCACCAGGTCCACTGGGAGCGGTGCCGAAATTTCAGGAACGCCAGATAATCATCTGTGTGAACATAGGCCCATTCTCTCGGAAATCCAACGTACCCTTAGTGAAACATGCCATAAACTGGAGGTATTAACTCGGACAGATAATTGGTGTAATCCTCGCGTGCTGGGTACATATTTACAGACAATTTACAACACAAAATTATCATTTCAATTCAGTATCTGCATGCGAAACACAATTACCACAAAGGCGGTATTGTATGATAAAATAATTTCTCCGCCGACATTCGTGTGGCACCAACAGAGTGGCACACCAGTAAACGATACTTATCTCTTGTGAGAAAATTTGAATAAATTTGGAATATTGCTACAGTGCAACAATAAAGTAAGAATGTGAAAAAATATCAGCAGTACATCAACTTCATTAGAATTGTAAATGATGTTCTGTATATAGGCCACCATTAGTATTGATATAAGGTAGGCACTGCCTACTGGGCGAGCCCAATAGTTGGTTTCGTCGTTTTCTGAAAAAACAAACAGTATCACTTTGAATCTGAATTTTGAACAATGTTCTTGTCAGTAAGAAAGACATCTACAAAACAGGACTTATTTCACATAGTTTGATATATTTTTACCAAGTAAGACAGTTTCAGTACCCTTAATCCGGAAATAAGGCGAGTTTAAGAATCACAGAATACTGAAACAACGTAAACGAAACTAAGTCAACTTTCGAATAAAAGAGTGTTTGTTCGTCTTCTTGACTACAACAGCCCATCGTCAATCTTGCAGTTTTAGGTTCATCATATTACAATACATGTGCATCGATTAAACGCAGTTAGAGTCCATCAACTACACTGAGTTAAAGTACATCAACTTTATTACAATTAAAGTACATCAATTACACTGAGTTAAAGTACATCATCTTCATTACAATTAAAATACATCATCTTCATTACAATTATAATACATCAACTTCATTACAATTAAAGTACATTAACTTCATTACAATCAAAGTACATCAATTATACTGAATTAAAGTACATCTCTTTCATTACAATTAAAGTACATCAACTTCATTACAATTAAAATACATCAACTTCATTACAATTAAAATACATCAACTTCATCACAATTAAAATACATCAACTACGCTGAATTAAAGTACATCAACTACATTGAATGAAAGTACATCAACTTCATCACAATTAAAATACATCAACTACGCTGAATTAAAGTACATCAACTACATTGAATGAAAGTACATCAACTTCATTACAATTAAAATACATCAAATTCATTACAATTAAAATACATCAACTTCATCACAATTAAAATACATCAACTACGCTGAATTAAAGTACATCAACTACATTGAATGAAAGTACATCAACTTCATTACAATTAAAGTTCATCAACTACGCTGTGTTAAAAGTACATCAACTTAAATATAATTAAAATACACCAATTACATCGAGTACATAAAGTATATTACAATAAAAATACATCAACTACGCTGAGTTAAAAGTACACCAACTTCAATATAATTAAAATACACCAATTACATACAGTACATAAAGTATATTACAATAAAAATACATCAACTACGCTGAGTTAAAAGTACACCAACTTCAATATAATTAAAATACACCAATTACATCGAGTACATAAAGTATATTACAATAAAAATACATCAACTACGCTGAGTTAAAAGTACATCAACTTCAATATAATTAAAATACACCAATTACATCGAGTACATAAAGTATATTACAATAAAAATACATCGACTACATTACAATTGAATCAAATCATGAAAAGCCAAACTGCTATCGTCAGTACTTCTTACCAGATAACGTTATGCCTCCTGGGGAGCAGTTATTTACATCAACTTTCGTCAATGGATTCCGGGGAGCATTTATTATTTTGGTATTACCAAGAAATTGATAGTTGGGAAAGACTTTGTCTCACAACCAGAGAATGAATCGTTCGTGAAATATGATACATATACGTGTATGATAAAAATGTTCATTATAAACAGCAGATCAAGAAAATGTATGTAATAATATCTCCAGAATGTTTCCACACATTTCAGGCATATCAACAGCATCCCATCAGTGTTAACACTTAAAATTCACATTCTTCGTCCAATTTGGTGCTCATTGCATCTTAGGTGGACCGTGCCAACATCCGCAGGTGCATTACAGAATATAAAATCTGCGCTCAGCGGGACAGCACTTAACTTAGGCGGCTACTACGTAGATGTTAAACAATAAGGAAAGTGAGAATATCGCCAGTTCATACAACTTTCCCGTGCATCGCATTACATTTAATTTCCAACAGCGTCATGGCAATGTTAAATCTCCAGCACCATTAATAATTATACTAAAATCCCATTTTGTTCGCACAGCGTAATATTTTGAAAAAAAAATGAAAATAATTAACCAATTAACTGGAAATTTCCTATTCTGTTGTATGTTGGGTCTCCTGAACCTGGTGTAAAATACTGGTGGAAACAACAGTAGGTATGTAGACGTAAAAGTTTCCAACAGGCTTTAATAATTCCAGTGTGCTGGGCTTTCCATACAGTCGACAACAGTACATCATCAATTGTTTTTAAGTTTACGAATTATCACAACATCAATTTCAAATGCAATAAAATAGAATAATGTCTTGGGTGTCATATTTTGATTTAAGAAGAAATTTTAAGTAAAAAAGAAAAAGAAGAAAATAGAACAAACGAGGAGGTAATGACCTGAACCTTGGTTTGTGAAATGTTTGAATTAAAAAAAAAATACCCTTAAACAAACAGCATTGCAGAGTCATCACTGTACACAGGTACAGGGGTACGTATGTCAAACATCTCTACACTATTCAACTGTACTTACTGCAGTGTACATGTAGTCAACTCAACTGTGTTTACTGAATCGTGTTTAGTGTCGTGACATTAAAACAGCTATATCGTGTTTAGCGTTGTTAAATATATCTGAAAGTAAAATAGAAGTAGATATATTTTGTATAAAGTATAACAGAAGTGGATATAGTATATGTAAAGTAAAACAGAAATGGATATATTTGAATAAAGTAAAATAGAAGTGGATATATTTTGTATAAAGTAAAACAGAAATGGATATATTTTGTGTAAAGTAAAACAGAAGTTGATATATTTGAATAAATTAAAACAGAAGTGGATATATCTTAAATAAAGTAAAACAGAAGTGGATATCTTTGAATAAAGTAAAATAGAAGTGGATATATTTTGTATAAAGTAAGATAGAAGTTGATATATTTTGTATAAAGTAAGATAGAAGTTGATACATCTTCGATAAGCTAGCATCAAGATTTAACGAAGAAGTACATCAATTTATTGTTCATTCAACTTATATTGAGAGGTGAGTATTTGAATTCCACGTGACTTGAGAATTCATTACCTACTCTTTATGACACAGTAGGATTCAAGGTTACCGAAGCCAATTAACAACATGAATTTCACAAAGTCCTCAAAGAAACGTTAATCCCTCTGCCATTAAGTTTGGGGCACATAAAACGGACTCTTTCTCATAAATTAGCCGTTTTTATATCAGAATTAAACACCAACAGCTGTCTGGGATAAACTACTCCTTCTTTCTGGTGCCCCAAGCCGCTTAAAGCCCAACTTTATCGAGCATGTGATATTCTAGCTAGACTTTTTGAAGAGTTCGACCCCACAGAGTTGCCATCGCAATAGACCTCCAACACATGTTTTTTTCGACTTTCTAGATTGTTTTCCAGAAATTGGTACCAATCCCTCGAGTGGAGGTCTGTTAGTTTGGCTAGGTAAGAAGCTGTTGGTAGGAGTTGATTGTAATGATGACGTCGTACATGTGAGACAGTCTGTCAATGCCTGACTAGGTTTCCATGTCTTATTCAACATGTGTGAACTAAATCATTCGATAATTCTAAACAGTGACCCGTTTAGAATTGTATCAACATGACGTGAACTAAGTACATTCAAGGCTTACTTTCAGGCTGTATGATGAGCGCACCACTAATACAGATGGTGTTATTTTGTTAGGTTTTGTTTTTGTTTTGCTAAACCTGTGAAAATGTTGAATGGCACAATTGTCCATCAGTTTTGTACTTAGACGACAGGTAGCACAGCCGAATACCTCCACATTACCGTGATTTCCATGTTATGGTAGAGACAGTAAGCTGACGAAACAATGACGTCGACAATCTCACTGTTAATTCCATAACGTTAGGATAAGGCGCTCCTCCCCCGGGAGGGATTCTATTGCCCCACGTGTATGTCAAACCGCTGGCAGGGTTCATTATAACGGTCTGGGATCTTACTTATGATATTGACCGGGTCTTGGGTGTAGCTGTGTTTTTACTTACTCATTATTCAGTATTTGTTAGTTTCACGTTACTAATAACCCCATATGTGTTCGGGCCGTTGGACTAGTTCAGAATCACGAAGGAAATTGCAAACTACCTTCATAGGCCGAAAGTGATTTTGACAAGAGAGGTTTTGCTTTACAGGGGGTGGCGCTCCATGCCAAGCATTCTGTTTACCCTAACATCCCTTGGGCATTTCTATATCATATAATTAAATTATAAGGTATGTTTTCATACGAACGCCAAAAACTTAATCGTGTGCTGAATGCTTTCTACACAAGTGTTCGGAAAATTGCAGAACTGTATAAGAAGTAGAAAACGAAATATCACACTCTAAAAGAAATCTATGTTTTATTGATTGTCGTCACGATCCGATTGGCAAATGCACAGCAACCGATAAACTAAACAATTAATTTCCTTTCATCTGGAGAAACTCCGGAATATACCTCCGCAATAATAGCTGGTTATTACATCGGTAAGCGAGGCAGGTCATACGTATGAACATGGCACTCCATGTATTATAACTTAATGAGATGTCATTTTAGTGCAGTCGACAAGTTAAAATCGGAAGCGTATAATTGAATGACAATTGTTGTTGGTATCACATGTATCTGTCACTGGGTACGCGATATGGGGGCGCAGTAGTAGCAGCTTCGTATATACGTTTTAGCTCCATATGTTAAACAAATAGGCAATTTGTTGTCGAACAGAATTTGTATTATGGACCATGTGAGGTGTAAGTGGGACTGAGAATAGATCCCTCAATCATAGCATTCATCGTAAGACAGAATGTTTGGAAAATAACAGCATTTAATTTAAACAATCTTTCGAGTGAGCGTGCGTCTTAACTGTCGCGCAGCTCCTTGAAGTTCACGTAGAAGTAAGGTTACAAATGATCACAATGGGCTTCCATACTCTACATCAAGGGTCGCCACGACTTCCGTACACCACCCTAGTGCCCCCACACACCACGGCGACAGTTGCCACAACCTCCGTACAGGAGAAGTGCCATCCGGTGCTATATATACCAGGAGATAACACATGGGATTTGCTACATGACAAAGACAGTCACCATAGGCTTCGATACATTACAAGACTAGTCATTGCGGGCTTCGGCACATCACAACACAGGTCATTACGGGCTTTCTTACACCAAAAGACATGTCTTTGCGGGCTTCGGCATATCACAACACAGGTCATTACGGGCTTTCTTACACCAAAAGACATGTCTTTGCGGGCTTCGGCATATCACAACACAGGTCATTACGGGCTTTCTTACACCAAAAGACATGTCTTTGCGGGCTTCGGCACATCACAACACAGGTCATTACGGGCTTTCTTACACCAAAAGACATGTCTTTGCGGGCTTCGGCACATCACAACACAGGTCATTACGGGCTTTCTTACACCAAAAGACATGTCTTTGCGGGCTTCGGCACGTCATAAGATGGGTTATTACGGGCTTTCTTACACCAAAAGACATCCCTTTGCGGGCTTCGCCACATCACAACACAGGTCATTACGGGCTTTCTTACACCAAAAGACATGTCTTTGCGGGCTTCGGCACATCATAAGATGGGTTATTACGGGCTTCCATACAACAAAACATGGGTCATTTCTGGCTTTAATGGGCCACAACACATATTATTACGGGCTTCCTTACATCACAACACGGGTCATTATTGACCTCCATACATCGCGACATGGGGTATTTCTAGCTTCAACGCGCCACAACAGATTATTACGGGCTCCGATACATGTCAACACGGGTCATTATGGGCTTCCATACATCACAACACGGGTAATAACCGGCTTCCATACAGCACAACACGGGGCATTTCTGGCTTCAACGATCATTACGGGCTTCCATACATCACAAAATGGTTCTCCACGTGTTTCCATTCACCACACCGAAGGTCACAACGTACTTACATATACAACAATGACAGTCAATATGGGCTCGGATACATCACACCAATAGTCAATGCGGGCTTTCATACATCACACAGAGTGTCACTATTAGAGGTCACGCGAAATCGAGGGCGACATATGGAAACACACTTCAGTCCGACTTCCATAACATATGATCAATGGTTTAATATGTTGCTCATTGAATTGCGACGATTAAAGACATATAATCTACCACATTAACGTAATACACACGTGTGATTTAAGATCAGGAAGATTGTGTCGTTTCGATGGGGGACAATACAACGTTTTAAATACAATGTACATTTAGTGATGGTCCAAAGTAGCGTGTGGAGAAAAAGAGTTGTACAGATAACGAGTAATGGTTACAATCACTAATTATCAATGTAATGATATTATATAAAACATCACTGTATTCCTGTCAAAGAGATTTAATTCTGACGAATAAGTAAATTAATTAGATTTAAAACATATTACCCAAATAGTTTATAGTTAATTGCTACATCAGTGTTCGCGCCTAGACGATCGGGTACAGGCTGTCCTGTTGAGAACCCGATGCATCTACATCGCTTCCTCTATGCATATTTGTTTCGTGATTCCTAAACAAATAAAATGCAAATGATTCCATAAAATCTTGTTATAATCAAGCTGTCATTTTCAGCGAAATTAAAAACAATATCAGGTTAACACAGATTTATTACAATGTCGTGAATATTCCCGCTATAAGAAAAATACAATTTTTCCAAATCTATATCACTATTATAGACATCTCGATGTAAATCCATCCATTCCGGGTCCCCTTCATCTCCCACTTCGTTACAGTCCACACCTTGTGAAAGAAAGTGACTATAAGAAGTTTGATGACTTAGCAGATTTTGTCCGGACAAGACACCATACACCCGATACGTGTCATTAGAGGACCACACTAACAGGAGACCTCGTCGTTATTACATTTCAACAGTATCGGATGATTCGGTGTGTAAAAACACATTCTCACGTTTAACCTTGCTTATGATTCAATTCACTATACCTTCATATCATATCTGTATTGGGGCAGGACACGTGATCCCTATTACCGACTTGTGGCATTACAGTCGTCGGGGTAGTGTATCCCGTGCCCTATTTAGAGATTAATCTGACGATATGTAATTAGTGTTTATCTATATTCAATTCATAAGAAAAATTGTATAACATCAAACAAGTTACATATTTTTAAGAATAAAAAAACTGGCGTGACGGTATTGTAAGGAGTTCGTTTGATGTGCGGCAGATATTTACGTATTATGTCATTAGGTGGACAGAGTTTCAATATACCTTTAAATCGCGAGCAACAGCCTTCGCTTTGAGATCCGACGAAACAATGGCTCTTGATATTCTAGTCTCGGACACGGTTAAATTGAATAGCGCTATCTACACCTTACCTGTGTATTTAAGCATTTGATGGCAGACATACAGACATTTGTAGCTGACCTATGACCTTTCCTCCTCGTTCTCGAGTGGTAGCAAACCGGGTGCAAACATTATCAACGATTCTAATTAATTTTATCGTGTATCAAGTGTAGACCTACTTGTACTGTGATCTGCATATTCAAATAGTCGGAAGAGTTTCTGATAAATGTTTTAGACTTACCGACATGTACATTATTGGTTAAATTTTTAAATTTTGAAAGCCTCACATCAATGTGAATTCACGATTATTTGATTCTAATTCTATGTATAAAGCAGACACAAGGATTACACAAAATGGACGTATTTTATTTGTTCGACATAACAAAAGAGATAAGACAAAAGTTTTGACACATGAATCGATTTCAGCTCGCCGTCCCTAAAAGTGACGAGAAAACAATCACCGTCCGTATTATTTGGCTTACCTTCTATAAAGCATAATTCTCTTTGAATTATAATGATTAAAAAACAACAAGAACTCAATGTTGAATGCTATTTAAGTAAGGCGTTGAGAATATTCTCAATATGTGTTTAAGAAAAAACTTAAAGGATATAAACCCGTGTCTACCAACCAAGAAAAATCGTACCACCACCAAACCGCATCATAGCATCAACACAAACATACAGGCCAAACCGTATCACAGCGTCAACACAAACACAAAAAGGCCAAACCGTATCACAGCGTCAATACAAACACACAGGGCCAAACCGTATCACAGCGTCAACACAAACACACAAGGCTAAACCGTATCACAGTGTCAATACAAACACAGAAGGCCAAACAGTACCACAGCGTTAATACAAGCACACAAGGCCAAGCCGTATCACAGCGTCAACACAAACACACAGGACAAACCGTATCACAGCGTCAACACAAACACACAGGGCCAAAACGTATCACACCGCCAAGAAAAACACACAGGCTCAACAGTATCACAGCGTTAATACAAACACACAAGGCCAAGCCGTATCACAGCGTCAACACAAACACACAGGACAAACCGTATCACAGCGTCAACACAAACACACAGGGCCAAAACGTATCACACCGCCAAGAAAAACACACAGGCTAAACAGTATCACAGCGTCAATACAAACACAGAAGGCCAAACCGTATCACAGCGTCAACACAAACACACAGGGCCAAACCGTATCACAGCGTCAACACAAACACAGAAGGCCAAACCGTATCACAGAGTCAATACAAACACACAGGGCCAAACCATATCTAAGCGTTGACACACAAGGCCAAAACGTATCACAGCGTTGACACATAAGGCCAAAACGTATGACAACGTTGACACACAAGGCCAAACCGTACCACAGCGTTGCCACACAAGGCCAAACCGTATCACAGCGTTGACACACAAAGCCAAACCGTATCACAGCGTTGACACACAAGGCCAAACCGTATCACAGCGTTGACACACAAGGCCAAAATGTATCACAGCGTTGACACACAAGGCCAAAACGTATGACAACGTTGACACACAAGGCCAAACCGTACCACAGCGTTGCCACACAAGGCCAAACCGTATCACAGCGTTGACACACAAAGCCAAAACGTATCACAGCGTTGACACACAAGGCCAAACCGTATCACAGCGTTGACACACAAGGCCAAAATGTATCACAGCGTTGACACACAAGGCCAAACCGCATCACAGCGTTGACACACAAGGCCAAACCGTACCACATCGTTGACACACAAGGCCAAACCGTATCACAGCGTTGACACACAAGGCCAAACCGTACCACATCGTTGACACACAAGGCCAAAACGTATCACAGCGTCAACACACAAGGCCAAAATGTAGGACAGCGTTGACACACAAGGCAAAAATGTATGACAGCGTTGACACACAAGGCCAAACCGTACCACAGCGTTGACACATAAGGCCAAACCGTACCACAGCGTTGACACATAAGGCCAAACCGTACCACAGCGTTGACACATAAGGCCAAACCGTATCACAGCGTTGACACATAAGGCCAAACCGTATCACAGCGTTGACACATAAGGCCAAACCGTACCACAGCGTTGACACATAAGGCCAAACCGTATCACAGCGTTGACACATAAGGCCAAACCGTATCACAGCGTCAACACATAAGGCCAAACCGTATCACAGCGTCAACACATAAGGCCAAACCGTATCACAGCGTTGACACATAAGGCCAAACCGTATCACAGCGTTGACACATAAGGCCAAACCGTATCACAGCGTTGACACACAAGGCCAAACCGTATCACAGCGTTGACACACAAGGCCAAAATGTATCACAGCGTTGACACACAAGGCCAAAACGTATGACAACGTTGACACACAAGGCCAAACCGTATCACAGCGTTGACACACAAGGCCAAACCGTATCACAGCGTTGACACACAAGGCCAAAATGTATCACAGCGTTGACACACAAGGCCAAAACGTATGACAACGTTGACACACAAGGCCAAACCGTACCACAGCGTTGCCACACAAGGCCAAACCGTATCACAGCGTTGACACACAAAGCCAAAACGTATCACAGCGTTGACACACAAGGCCAAACCGTATCACAGCGTTGACACACAAGGCCAAAATGTATCACAGCGTTGACACACAAGGCCAAACTGTATCACAGCGTTGACACACAAGGCCAAACCGTACCACATCGTTGACACACAAGGCCAAACCGTATCACAGCGTTGACACACAAGGCCAAACCGTACCACATCGTTGACACACAAGGCCAAAACGTATCACAGCGTCAACACACAAGGCCAAAATGTAGGACAGCGTTGACACACAAGGCAAAAATGTATGACAGCGTTGACACACAAGGCCAAACCGTACCACAGCGTTGACACATAAGGCCAAACCGTACCACAGCGTTGACACATAAGGCCAAACCGTACCACAGCGTTGACACATAAGGCCAAACCGTATCACAGCGTTGACACATAAGGCCAAACCGTATCACAGCGTTGACACATAAGGCCAAACCGTACCACAGCGTTGACACATAAGGCCAAACCGTATCACAGCGTTGACACATAAGGCCAAACCGTACCACAGCGTTGACACATAAGGCCAAACCGTATCACAGCGTTGACACATAAGGCCAAACCGTATCACAGCGTTGACACATAAGGCCAAACCGTATCACAGCGTCAACACATAAGGCCAAACCGTACCACAGCGTTGACACATAAGGCCAAACCGTACCACAGCGTTGACACATAAGGCCAAACCGTATCACAGCGTCAACACATAAGGCCAAACCGTATCACAGCGTCAACACATAAGGCCAAACCGTATCACAGCGTTGACACATAAGGCCAAACCGTATCACAGCGTTGACACATAAGGCCAAACCGTATCACACCGTTGACACACAAGGCCAAACCGTATCACAGCGTTGACACATAAGGCCAAACCGTACCACAGCGTTGACACACAAGGCCAAACCGTATCACAGCGTTGACACATAAGGCCAAACCGTATCACAGCGTTGACACACAAGGCCAAACCGTATCACAGCGTTGACACATAAGGCCAAACCGTATCACAGCGTTGACACATAAGGCCAAACCGTACCACAGCGTTGACACATAAGGCCAAAACGTATCACAGCATCAACACACAAGGCCAAAATGTAGGACAGCGTTGACACACAAGGCAAAAATGTATGACAGCGTTGACACACAAGGCCAAACCGTATCACAGCGTTGACACGCAAGGCCAAACCGTATCACAGCGTTGACACACAAGGCCAAACCGTACCACATCGTTGACACACAAGGCCAAAACGTATCACAGCGTCAACACACAAGGCCAAAATGTAGGACAGCGTTGACACACAAGGCAAAAAGGTATGACAGCGTTGAGACACAAGGCCAAACCGTATCACAGCGTTGACACACAAGGCCAAAACGTATCACAGCGTTGACACAGAAAGCCAAAATGTATCACAGCGTTGACACACAAGGCCAAAATGTATCACAGCGTTGACACACAAGGCCAAAACGTATCACAGCGTTGACACACAAAGCCAAATCGTATCACAGCGTTGACACACAAGGCCAAACCGTATCACAGCGTTGACACACAAGGCCAAACCGTATCACAGCGTTGACACACAAGGCCAAACCGTACCACATCGTTGACACACAAGGCCAAAACGTATCACAGCGTCAACACACAAGGCAAAAATGTATGACAGCGTTGACACACAAGGCCAAACCGTACCACAGCGTTGACACATAAGGCCAAACCGTACCACAGCGTTGACACATAAGGCCAAACCGTACCACAGCGTTGACACATAAGGCCAAACTGTATCACAGCGTTGACACATAAGGCCAAACCGTACCACAGCGTTGACACATAAGGCCAAACCGTATCACAGCGTTGACACATAAGGCCAAACCGTATCACAGCGTTGACACATAAGGCCAAACCGTACCACAGCGTTGACACATAAGGCCAAACCGTATCACAGCGTTGACACATAAGGCCAAACCGTATCACAGCGTTGACACATAAGGCCAAACCGTATCACAGCGTCAACACATAAGGCCAAACCGTACCACAGCGTTGACACATAAGGCCAAACCGTACCACAGCGTTGACACATAAGGCCAAACCGTATCACAGCGTCAACACATAAGGCCAAACCGTATCACAGCGTCAACACATAAGGCCAAACCGTATCACAGCGTTGACACATAAGGCCAAACCGTATCACAGCGTTGACACATAAGGCCAAACCGTATCACAGCGTTGACACACAAGGCCAAACCGTATCACAGCGTTGACACATAAGGCCAAACCGTACCACAGCGTTGACACACAAGGCCAAACCGTATCACAGCGTTGACACATAAGGCCAAACCGTATCACAGCGTTGACACACAAGGCCAAACCGTATCACAGCGTTGACACATAAGGCCAAACCGTATCACAGCGTTGACACATAAGGCCAAACCGTACCACAGCGTTGACACATAAGGCCAAACCGTATCACAGCGTTGACACATAAGGCCAAACCGTATCACAGCGTTGACACATAAGGCCAAACCGTACCACAGCGTTGACACACAAAGCCAAACCGTACCACAGCGTTGACACACAAGGCCAAACCGTATCACAGCGTTGACACATAAGGCCAAACCGTATCACAGCATTGACACATAAGGCCAAACCGTACCACAGCGTTGACACACAAGGTCAAACCGTATCACAGCGTTGACACATAAGGCCAAACCGTACCACAGCGTTGACACATAAGGCCAAACCGTACCACAGCGTTGACACACAAGGCCAAACCGTATCACAGCGTTGACACACAAGGCCAAACCGTATCACAGCGTTGACACACAAGGCCAAACCGTACCACTGCGTCAACACAACAAGCCAGAATATAATATGGTGTCACTACTTACATTTAAGGCCAAATTATACCACGGCGTCAACACACATTGATATTAAAAAGCGAAGTAGGATAATGACTATGGGTTATATTATCTACAGAGGATCAGCAGAAAGCAAATTTTCAGCCAGTACAATCAGACCCGGAAAAAAAGGTTTTAAGTCACATGTATTAGGATCCGTTTGGTGCATGTATATTGTATCGGAGAGATATTTGGATAATTGTTTAGATTGCTGAAGAAAACCTGATGCCTAAATGACACTAAATATATGTGTATATTAAAGATAAAAAATCCTACTATGTAATGACACATCGAAGATAACTGTTGTAAGTGGATACAGTCTGTGTTTACGGATAGCGTATCTAACTAGAACAGGAGTACAGATTTGTACCTTTGCATATAACGACCTACTACCGCTAACAGCCCCGAAGGTACAGCTGAACCTTGGCGTAGGGGTGTTATTTTGTCGTAAATAAAATTTACAACAGAAAACTGCGTGACACGTGTAGCCTTGTTAGATACATCCCGAACAATAGACGTAATTATCATATGTAGAAATAATTACACACTGCAGCAGACTGCACGGAACGCGGCTGACCCTAATTCACCCCAATACAGTTGTTTTATGTGCATCAGGAAAGCGTTTTTTTTTTGGAGGCCGGGACATTTACGCTTGGTTGACGGCGTTAAATTTACAACTCTTCGACGTGACTTCGATTTAAAATTACATTTTTTTATATCGACACAGAAGAATGACTGATTTTAACAGAAGTGGAATAGTGTGTAATCAGGAAAATCTCCAACACACGTGTAATCGTGTTAGATTAGAATAAAAATAACGAGGATATCAGGGTCACAAGAACACTTATTTCTTACCGTGGATTGCATTGAACACACTCGAATAATTCCGCCCATAACAATCCAGTATCCATGGTGAACATGTATCTTACAGCGCGCTATTTTATGTTCACCCAACCATAAACCGCAAACTTTTTTATGAAAAAGAAAATCAATGACTTGGGGAATATTTTGGTAAAATCAGTTATTTTAGATAACAGCTATACATATATAGGACATCACAGATTTACAGGGCATCGACATAAAAGCTGTGTTTATTTGTGACAAGTCAGTTACTGTGCTGATCAACTTGTCATAAGGAACATTTCATACTTCTCGGTGTGTGAAATTATAATGACACAATACACGTGAATCCTCTCGAGAAGATCAGCGAGGATGGCTTCGCTTGTTCTACGACTGTGTAACAGTTTTGTATCCACACTGTAAACAACTTGATGTTTGAACCAAACATTTTGAGAGTCAAAATATACAGCCATGTCTTTTAACATTATAAAGTATATAACACAAGGCCAGTTACATGTGATGCTCTCTTCTGGTAGTCTCGGACTGAACGCCAATTCCCGGTTGATAAAGACTTCCAACAGGTAAAATGCACATGTTGTTATCAAGTCTCTTCCTCTGTTTCTCTAAATGCAGGACCTTGTTCATCTGTTTCAATCACCACAGGGAATTGTTCATCTGTTTCAATCACCACGGGGAATTGTTCATCTGTTTCAATCACCACGGGGAATTGTTCATCTGTTTCAATCACCACGGGGAATTGTTCATCTGTTTCAATCACCACGGGGAATTGTTCATCTGTTTCAATCACCACGGGGAATTGTTCATCTGTTTCAATCACCACGGGGAATTGTTCATCTGTTTCAATCACCACGGGGAATTGTTCATCTGTTTCAATCACCACAGGGAATTGTTCATCTGTTTCAATCACCACAGGGAATTGTTCATCTGTTTCAATCACCACAGGGAATTGTTCACCTGTTTCAATCACCACAGGGAATTGTTCATCTACTGTTATCAACACAGGACCTTGTTCATCTGCTTCTATCAACACAGGACCTTGTTCATCTGCTTCTATCAACACAGGACCTTGTTCATCTGCTGCTATCAACACAGGACCTTGTTCATCTGCTTCTATCAACACAGGGCCTTGTTCATCTGCTTCTATCAACACAGGACCTTGTTCATCTACTGTTATCAACACAGGACCTTGTTCATCTGCTTCTATCAACACAGGACCTTGTTCATCTACTTCTATCAACACAGGACCTTGTTCATCTACTTCTATCAACACAGGACCTTGTTCATCTGCTGCTATCAACACAGGACCTTGTTCATTTGCTTCTATCAACACAGGACCTTGTTCATCTGCTTTGATCAACTCCGGGCAATCTTTATATATGATACGTACAGCTTACATAAGTCTCTATATAAGATATCAAATTATACCCAGATACACCACGGCGCAGGAACAGGACCAAAAAGGAATCTATTGGAGATTATCGGTGTCTATTGGCGAATTTGGGTCTTGTGTCTGTGATCAAATCGGCACAGGATCTTGTGTCTGTAATCAAATCAGCACAGGATCTTGTGTCTGTGATCAAATCAGCACAGAATATTGTGTCTGTGATCAAATCAGCACAGGATCTTGTGTCTGTGATCGAATCAGCACAGGATCTTGTGTCTGTGATCAAATCAGCACAGGATCTTGTGTCTGTGATCAAATCAGCACAGAATCTTGTGTCTGTGATCAAATAAACACAGAATATTGTGTCTGTGATCAAATCAGCACAGAATATTGTGTCTGTGATCAAATCAGCACAGGATCTTGTGTCTGTGATCAAATCAGCACATAATCGTATGTCTCTGATCAAATCAGCACAGGATCTTGTGTCTGTGATCAAATCAGCACAGGATCTTGTGTCTGTGATCAAATAAACACAGAATATTGTGTCTGTGATCAAATCAGCACAGAATATTGTGTCTGTGATCAAATCAGCACAGGATCTTGTGTCTGTGATCAAATAAACACAGAATCTTGTGTCTGTGATCAAATAAACACAGAATATTGTGTCTCTGATCAAATCAGCACAGGATCCTGTGTCTCTGATCGAATCAGCACATGACAATATATCTGTGATCAAATCAGCACAGGATCTTGTGTCTGTGATCAAATCAGCACAGAATCTTGTGTCTGTGATCAAATCAGCACAGGATCCTGTGTCTGTGATCAAATAAACACAGAATATTGTGTCTGTGATCAAATAAACACAGAATATTGTGTCTGTGATCAAATCAGCACAGAATCTTGTGTCTGTGATCAAATCAGCACAGGATCTTGTGTCTGTGATCAAATAAACACAGAATCTTGTGTCTCTGATCAAATCAGCACAGGATCCTGTGTCTCTGATCAAATCAGCACAGGATCTTGTGTCTCTGTTCAAATCAGCTCAGGATATTGTGTCTGTGATCAAATCAGCACAGGATCTTGTGTCTCTGTTCAAATCAGCACAGGATCTTGTGTCTCTGATCAAATCAGCACAGGATCTTGTGTCTCTGTTCAAATCAGCTCAGGATATTGTGTCTGTGATCAAATCAGCACAGGATCTTGTGTCTCTGATCAAATCAGCACAGGATCTTGTGTCTCTGTTCAAATCAGCTCAGGATATTGTGTCTCTGATCAAATCAGCACAGGATCTTGTGTCTCTGTTCAAATCAGCTCAGGATATTGTGTCTGTGATCAAATCAGCACAGGATCTTGTGTCTCTGATCAAATCAGCACATAATCGTATGTCTCTAATCAAATCAGCACAGAATCTTGTGTCTGTGATCAAATCAGCACAGGATCTTGTGTCTGTGATCAAATAAACACAGAATCTTGTGTCTCTGATCAAATCAGCACAGGATCCTGTGTCTCTGATCGAATCAGCACATGACATTATATCTGTGATCAAATCAGCACAGGATATTGTGTCTCTGATCAAATCAGCACAGGATATTGTGTCTGTGATCAAATCAGCACATGATCTTGTGTCTCTGATCAAATCAGCACATGATCTTGTGTCTGTGATCAAATCAGCACAGGATCTTGTGTCTGTGATCAAATTAGCACAGGATATTGTGTCTGTGATCAAATCAGCACAGGATCTTGTGTCTCTGATCAAATCAGCACAGGATCTTGTGTCTCTGATCAAATCAGCACATAATCGTATGTCTGTGATCAAATCAGCACAGAATCTTGTGTCACGTCCCTGTTGAATGCATTTATTTGGTTCCGTTCATTATCTTCATCCACACTAAGTCTGGTGTTGGTGTTTCTCACTAAACATGACATTAATTAATTTCGCCATATTTGACTAACGTCTAATTGTCTTGAATATAATTAACAAGTCATGTTTTAAACAGAAGCATTGTGTCTGTAGTATCTTTTTTATGAACACGTGGTCCTTTAATCATCATCTGATTGGTTCCTTGAAGGAAAATAAAAGAATCTTGCAACATATTGTTAATCTTGTCACAAAACTATATAGTTTTCTAATGATAAATCATTAATGCGCCATATTTCCATCGTTTCTTCTTTTTCTCATGGAACTATTGAAATTGAATTTTAGAATAAAGGTGGCGTGTTTCGTCTCCTGTTATGTAACTGTCCACAGACAGTTGTGACGTCATCATTCGTAAAAACGAGCTACTGTGTGCACACAAGGCATGCTATCGATTTGTTTGCGATTTTTAAGACATTTGATTACCATATTGCCTTTCTTTTAGCTAGACAGTTGTTTATGGGTTAATTTTAAGTCGAGCCAAACCCGTGGTTACAGGCAAACATACACAAGCTATTTTCATAGCACATTCAGAATGTAGAGTGTTATCTCGGCCGAGTGTCAACTGTGTGTGCTAAGTTGGTTGTTTACGTTTCCTCTATCTCCAGCGTCCAACGAGAGCACCATATACAAGTATAGGGCTGACACCGACGAGGGCTTTCAGGGGATTCCCCATTCAGGAGTTTGCCATTTTATTTAGTTCCTCTTCGTTGAACAGAATGTATACCTGTGGAAGTCAGCTTGTATTGATTTCATTGACAAAGAAATACCGCTTTATGTTTTATATCTATTTTAATTTATTAATGAAATATGTCGTCGTTCCCTTCGGGGTGAGAGTATTATGTGTCTGGGTACGACTTATGACACACGAACCAAGGTATGATAGGAGTTACAGGGCTGTGAAGTAGCGTTGTCATGGCGGGACACGACCGCCGGTCAGGAATGTTCCCAACGTCCCATCACTTGTACACCGTCTTGTGTATTTCGTGTTTGGGATACAACTTAATGACACCAAACGGTGTGAAAACTGTCACTCTGTGGTTCGTGGATACAGTTGATGTGACATTGGGAGAATATCGTGAGGTACCCTGTAGGTATTCGCTACAATCTTACACAGCGGGCTTTCGTAGATCCAAGACCGTCGTACGAGCAGTCGTGTCACAGTACCCCGAGTCAAGTCGTACCAATCACGTGTTCCATTGAACCCAATGTTCTGTAATACCCGCTTGTAAATACTTCTTTTAGCTAATGGTCATTCGAACACATCTCCGTATCACTGTAAGCCTGTGAGCACATCCTGGTCGATTGGCATGGATGATAGGACACGGGTACAGCGTCACGTTTCAAACCACGAGGGTTTTCTGTGGGTACTCGGCGGCGACGGCAAGAACTGGTATATAAAATGTATTTAGTAAATGATGCACAAAGAAGTTAAAAATAGCAAGGAACTGTGACATATGTTCCCGAAATGATCTGTAACATTGATATGTTGTTAATACATTTCCTCCAAACCATGTTACATGCTCTAAAGGATCACAGTATAAATTTGGATATAACCTGTATAATGTCGTGTACTCCACGTCTATAATGTGTATCAATTGAAAATGTGTAAATCAGAACTTCCTATATTGTCACCTGACGAACTGGCCTTTAACTTTCCGGTATGGTGATCGGTTCGATTCCCCGAACAGACGTGAAAAGTATGGAGTCACCGGCCCGACCCCGTGGGTTTTCCCCGCTTTCCTCCCATAGTGAGACCCTTCCCGGGCTTCCTCCCGGGCCAACAATAGTGCTTAGCATAAATTGGGGGAAAAGTTCAGACATTGTTGTAAAATAGAGTTGGATCATAATATTGTGATATTTCAATAGAGTTTACAAAATATGGATGGATTGCTGACTACATTTGTCAAACACATTTACAAAAAAATGTGGTTAACATGGATACAATAAATCAACTTAAAAAGATAATTATTTTCAAATCATATTAATCATACGTGGAAGCGAACGATGGGCCTTACTGTGGGAGGAAACTGGAGTACCCCGGAGGAAACCCACGTGGTCGGACAGGTGAACCTATTACCTTTCTCGTCCATTCCAGAAATCGAACCCCGGACGGTGAAAGGCGAGTGCGTTACTACATCATCACCCAACGGCCCATATATAAGTGTTGACGTGTTGAGCCAGCCTGGTAACATTTTTGTATAATTTGATTCCCTATCACACTGACCAGTGGTCAGGTCGGGTAGCTCCTCGATATCCGCAACGGTCCTAACAAAGAGAGTCCTAACAGAGTGAGTCCAGACAGAGTGAGTCCAGACAGAGTGAGTCCTAACAGAGTGAGTCCTAACAGAGTGAGTCCTAACAGAGTGAGTCCTAACAGAGTGAGTCCAGACAGAGTGAGTCCAGACAGAATGAGTCCAGACAGAGTGAGTCCAGACAGAGTGAGTCCTAACAGAGTGAGTCCAGACAGAGTGAGTCCAGACAGAGTGAGTCCTAACAGAGTGAGTCCAGACAGAATGAGTCCAGACAGAGTGAGGCCAGACAGAGTGAGTCCAGACAGAGTGAGTCCAGACAGAGTGAGGCCAGACAGAGTGAGTCCAGACAGAGTGAGTCCTAACAGAGTGAGTCCTAACAGAGTGAGTCCTAACAGAGTGAGTCCAGACAGAGTGAGTCCAGACAGAGTGAGTCCAGACAGAATGAGTCCAGACAGAGTGAGTCCAGACAGAGTGAGTCCTAACAGAGTGAGTCCAGACAGAGTGAGTCCAGACAGAGTGAGTCCTAACAGAGTGAGTCCAGACAGAATGAGTCCAGACAGAGTGAGTCCTAACAGAGTGAGTCCAGACAGAGTGAGTCCAGACAGAGTGAGTCCAGACAGAGTGAGTCCAGACAGAGTGAGTCCAGACAGAGTGAGTCCAGACAGAGTGAGTCCTAACAGAGTGAGTCCAGACAGAGTGAGTCCTAACAGAGTGAGTCCAGACAGAGTGAGTCCAGACAGAGTGAGTCCAGACAGAGTGAGTCCTAACAGAGTGAGTCCAGACAGAGTGAGTCCAGACAGAGTGAGTCCTAACAGAGTGAGTCCTAACAGAGTGAGTCCAGACAGAGTGAGTCCTAACAGAGTGAGTCCAGACAGAATGAGTCCAGACAGAGTGAGTCCAGACAGAGTGAGTCCAGACAGAGTGAGTCCAGACAGAGTGAGTCCTAACAGAGTGAGTCCAGACAGAGTGAGTCCAGACAGAGTGAGTCCAGACAGAGTGAGTCCTAACAGAGTGAGTCCAAACAGAGTGAGTCCAGACAGAGTGAGTCCTAACAGAGTGAGTCCAGACAGAGTGAGTCCAGACAGAGTGAGTCCAGACAGAGTGAGTCCTAACAGAGTGAGTCCTGACAGAGTGAGTCCTAACAGAGTGAGTCCTAACAGAGTGAGTGTACCGGAAGTGCAGTTTTATCATAACCCACTACATCTCTACAGCCCTCAGCATTATACATATGTCTGAACTGTAATCATTGTAAGAATTGAATAACAAAAATATTTACCAGTTAATGTGAAAGTATGCCAGATAGAAACATCCAACAATTGTCAACGTACATAAACATCGAAATAAACGAGTGAAACCTTGTCCGCAGGGGATCATTACCGATTTAGCTCCCCTGTTAATGACTGTCTCTGCCCTGACCTAATTGACAATGGCCCTGCGGTAACGGCTTTGAAGACATCATGTTTGTAAGTATGGGCCCGTAACACACGTTAAAGTATGTACAGGTGATCATGTAGGAACACCTGCCCTGGTCTACCTACCATGACAGACATAAAATACAAGATTTTTCACATAGATACTCGCTTTTATTTTCATATCTGGAGTGTAAATTGATCAAAAAACTTGTCTCGCTCTCTCTATACATGTAATCAGGGAAATTGGTGTGTGATAAGATATGTAATCATTTATTTCCATTTCACAACATCGAACAGTTTGTCAAAGCGTTGTGAAAGTAGTTATTTCATTCATTCAGTTTAATAATCATTTGCAACAGTAAAATGTATTGTTTTCAGAAACTGAAATTTATAGTATTCATTTTCATAGACTGCATCTGTAAATCATGCAGAGATTAGAAACCGACCCAGGGAATCGAACCATGACCCACAACGTTCCCACCAGCAGTGCGGTGTTCGATTACTGTGAAAAATCCCAGTTAAAAGTGAACATGTTGATATATCTTCAATATGTCTTTATTAATCTTGTTCATATAAATAATAATATTCCATATTAGTTCTATATATAGTTGTATACTTGTTCTGTACTTGTATCTAATAGAACCACGAATTTTCACCGTAGAAAAAAAGTAATTACGCTGAAAAGATAAATGAACTTAATGAGTGTGTATTTCGATGAAATTACGGTCATCAATCCCCGAACTATAAGACTCTCTATGTCGACCTTTGTTAACTGGAATTGCCCGTATGATAGTACAAACATACCCTGTATCTCTTCATAGTTTATATACAACATCCAGAATGTTTGTTATAATGTGCTGAAAGGTTTGAACCACTCCCTCTCCACCACCCTGAATTTTTCACCATTACAATAAAACTTTAGTTGTTCCTGTCTGGTATGAATAATGTATCATACGTTCCTGTTACATTCCAGACACAATAGTCGATATTTCACATAATCTAATTATAGCTCTTCACATCGTATCAGTAATTTGAATTTGTCGAAATAGCAGTTTGAAAATGATAATTATTGGAGTATTCCATAGTCTATCTCTTGCATTAAAAACCAATTTAGTAGGACATTTCGATTAAGTGATACTGCCTCACACAGGTGTTCCAAGCGCATGGGGATATATTCAAATACAATATCTTAACTGAGATCAGCAATATATTCCAATATTGAATATTCTTTTTTTTTCTACAAAATGTAAAAGTTAAGGAATAATATCCACTCTACATCCAACACTACAGAACGTGCGTTTATAGACGTTTAACGTGCCACAGAAAGGAATCTGTTGGGAAGTGAAGAGACACTGGAACGATTTAGAGATCTTCTGATATCTGTTTCTGAATACTAGACCGATGTAAAGGTAAAGTCAATATAGAACCAACAGAAATCGGACTAGATTTGTCCAAACACGAAGTTTCAATCGTCCGTAATGCTATTATGCAGTTTAAAGTGTTTTTGAACTAATATCAGAAAACGAAACATGTCAAACTTCATTCTATTTGAAATAGGAAAGAAATGAACTATAAAGTAAACATGTTTTCTACACAGGCAAGAAATCCGTATGTTGTAAAATCCTTATAGGTTAGAATTAACGACTACTTCTAGAACAAATTTTGTCCAAGGGATGACAGATGGAAAACAACTTAAAACTATTATGATAACCTGGTTAATCCAAACAGAAATCAATAAGCTATAATGATAACCTGGTTAATCCAAACAGAAATCAATAAGCTATAATGATTACCTGGTTAATCCAAACAGAAATCAATAAGCTATAATGATTACCTGGTTAATCCACACAGAAATCAATAAGCTATAATGATTACCTGGTTAATCCAAACAGAAATCAATAGGCTATAATGATTACCTGGTAAATCCAAACAGAAATCAATAAGCTATAATGAAAACCTGGTTAATCCAAACAGAAATCAATAAGCTATAATGATAACCTGGTTAATCAGAACAAAAATAAATCACAGCGAGGTTTACGAACCACATATCCTATACTTCTCTCTCTATACTCTAATATAAAACTTGGAACACGTTTGTCGTTCGCCCGGTGGCCCGACATCTTTGTAAACGATTTAATCATCACCGTAAACATTTGTACTCGAAATGTTGTTTTCTTGAATTATTCCGTCACCTGAAGCGATACAACGATGTTACAATTTCTTCCAAATATAATATCATGTTTATCAGTAAATATCTAGGAAACATATTTACAGGTAAACGATAACTGAAGCCAGTGGCATGGTGACGTCACGTGTTGTGTAGCTAAAGATAAAATAAGGTAAAAAATAGTACAGAAAACCCAGTCATCTACATGTATTTTTTTTTCATTCAATTTTGGTTTATTTACGGTCGTTCATTTGATGAAGAAAATAGCGCGCGTTATGATAACGTTACCAATTCTGCCGATAAGTTTGTACTTTGACTACTGTTTTGACGTCACAAAAGACGATATCAGCATACAAACCAAAAGAGTAGCGTTGTCTCCCAGGTGTGTACGAATGGATAATTCTTCCTACACACAACCACGAGAAATTTGGCGCCAAATATGACAGTGATGCAAGTCTAAGAAGCAAACAGGACAAACATTTTGAATCAAAATAGTGACGTCACTAGTTTCGACAGAAAGACCATGACACCTTAGAATGTAATCTGTAATGTCGTCTGCGATGTATGGAGAAAGAAATACCAAATCCTCCTGTTTAGAGACTATTTGTGACGTCACAACAGACAATTGTATCATACTAGTCGAAAGAGTTTCAAAACTTGTTTACAATACTTATAAAACAAATTCAGATAAAATTATTGCTACCTAGAAATCGTCTTCGTCGGTAGCGACATCGCTGTCTATTCCAATGGTATTGATTATGGAGGCCGAGCACCCGAGATCCAGCGAGATGATGGAGTACAGATATAACGATTTTATCGCCATATTTCACTAATTTATTGCTTCTAATGACGGCACGTATGCCATTGGATGGGATAGGCATAGTACACTTACATAGATACAGTTTCAATCAATGCAAAGCTAGACTTGTTTTTAATGTAATGAGATCAATAGTGATGTAGACTGTAAGTCTGGGCAGATCGTGCCGGCGCCCGATCAGACGGAGTACGACGGTGGAACCGGGCACAGTGCACCCACTTCTACTCCACGCTCACAAATCCTTTTACTTATTAATGAAACCTTTAATAAGCTTCCATTTAAAATTCATCAAATGATGATAACAAGGCAGTGTCACTGTTGGCCTGGACAGGTGTGTAGGAGGAAGGGTATACATGAAATTCTGGCGTCACTATAGGGTAGTGCGAGTAAAGAAACCCTGAACAGTGTGATGACGAGAAGTATCAGTAATCAGGAGGGCCGAATCAGGCAGGAAAATAACGACAGGAATTATCAATATATGTAATGAAGTCTGAAAAACTGTATACTTTTTGGAGATAAAGGAGACAAATGTATAATTCTTTGGGACTACATGAACCCTCATCTAGGAAAATTTTCCTCTCAATATGTTGAGGTCGTTGAACTGCAACAACCGGTGCTCGATAGTCAACATCATGTCCGTTTACAGAATGGTCTAAATGACATGTCTAAAATCGTCTCCACAATTTATGTATGTATATGTGATACTGTGGCAAATTTCCTCTTGATTCCTGTTCTCTACGACAAACTGTATTTTAATAAAAGTCAACGGACATTTCGTTTGAACGGAAATAAATTGAATGGAATTAAATCGTATGTAACATGGGAGATAGGAGTCCTTATCTAATTTTTGAAACATCATTATAAATAGATGTTTCACCAATTGTCTGTGTGGATATCGGAAATGGACTTGATGTGTTGCCGGTGTACATGGTTTTATGTGCTAGTTCTAACCCCGGTCCAGATGCCTTAGATGTTGTTTTTATTGAAGACAAGATATCCTTAATTTAATCATCTGAAAGTACGTAGTATTTGGCTCCACTCAAGCTTCCTTAAAACTCGGCTTTGAAACTGTTACGAGGCAAAGCATTCGATTTACTGCCTATATCCATCCACGACAGAAAGATTTATATAAATCACGGATCATGGACCCGCTCAAATGTGGAAGATTAAGCGGGTCCCTACAAACGTACCACCACTCGAGATTAATCTAAACAAAAAAAAAAGAAAAAGAACTGCGATTAAAAGTGTGTAACATATATTCAACCTTCAAAAGGACGAGGAAGCTATCACTTTACACCATCTGAAAACCGCCATAATATACATGCAAAACAAGAACATCACAAGCACTTCCCGCCTGCACTATCGTTTTATAGATCATTGGAGTATCGGGAGATCTCCACAAATCTCCAATAGAGGACGTCAGTGGACCGACAAATACACTGCTAATCCACATTTGCATACTGACTTGAGAGCTGAAATTTTGCCAAATCATACCGCTATATTAGACGTAAAAGTACTCATCAGATGAAGGGTGATCACTGCAGTGATAGCAACTCAAATATGCTGAAAACATGATTTCAAGATAGCGCACACGATGGGCTTACTGATAAAATTAAAAACTAATATTGTAAGAAATTCCAACTCCGTCAGTAGACATTAGTTTTTTGCCTATTTTTTCCCTCCGAATAATACATTATCACTAAGCGTGTACGGAGCGCCACACTACAGTCAAGATTTCCTGACCTGCATACATTAGTTATCTCTCATAAAATATCAAGACTCCGTATCATTTATATTCACCGCAGATCTCCATTGACATCCATCTTCTATAAACATTTCAATACAGGAATAAAAACCAACCTTCTGAGTTACCTCCAGACTGTATTGTCAAATTATACCACTTTCTACTTTACAATAAAAAGAAAGAGATTGGACGAATAAGGTGTTTTAGGCTTGTAACCAATTGTAAGTTATCGCAATACAGCTGAGTGTAATAACACATTTAAACCGGAAATGGACGAGGGAAGGGAAGAAGCATTTACAGCACATCTATGCTACCGTACATTTTAAAAAACCACCAGATACCAGCACTAAATACATATATTTCGAATACGCAATCTTAAAGACTATTAACTCATTTTTAAGAAAAACAATATTTTATTAATAAACTTTTTGCCATAGTACAATATCAACAACTTTGAAAAAGATTGCCTCCTCACTGGGTGGCCTTATAATGCAATGCTGACGTCTTGTCAAGAGAGTAGCCTCCCCTGTTGACTTTACTTATTGCTCCATAGATTTGTCAACCGGGAACGGTGTTCTCAAGACAAGATGCCGAAAATCAATCTTATACAATTGGTTTAAAGATGCAACTATCTGTTGCATCTAACACTATGATAATTATACACAATGCACTTTCTCAAAATTTCTCAAGCATATGCATTCTCTCACAATCATACCTTTCTCTAGTGCTACCCGTGTACAACCAAGTGCACTGCGCCATCAAGTGCTTCTCCCAAAATATCACCAACTTCCGGTCACATATTAAACCAACTTCAGCCATACCTCACTAACTTCCGGTTACACAATGCTCTCTTTCTTTCTTTTGGCGTTTTTGTATTTTATCATAGCTTGATAAATAAAAATGTTAACATATGACCTAAATAGATTTATACAGTCGCTCGGAAACTTTGTGACTGTTAAACTGGTGACGAACATACAACACCTACAACGATTCTGTACCACCAAATAGTATCACTTATTAATATCTTTAATCTGAAAAATGTTTGCAATGTCGAATCATAAACACATACCACTTTTCATAAAATCAGTTAAACTTATGTTCTGTAAAACAGAGATTAAGGTGTATCCTTAGTAACCATTTCATCCTGTGTAATTCTAGTAAAGAATCATAAAAAAAGTCGTATTACAACCGGAATCTGTGTGTATATAATGATAGGAGAGATCAAAGAACACGCGCGCAGAATGTCTCGATCAAATCTATTAACATAGGAATATATTTCAAATTTTCAAGGGACATCTAAACGAATTTTGTATAGATAGCCTGGCATAGTCGTACTTGAATAGGAAACGTATTTTATATCTAGTTTGAAGCACGTGCTAACTTCACACATGTAGGTTGTGTAAAAGCACGTCAAATGTTATTTCTTTGTTCGGGGAAGTTATCATTTAAGTAATATAAAAATGGCAGCTAGATTTATCTTGGCCACATCAGAATTATTTTACATAAATATAAGTTATATGCCAAAGTACACATATCATATGAATGTTTCATACCAGTTTGTACCTAAATGTGCGAGATTCCTAGGTGTATATTTGTACGAGTCCAGTCACCCGGGCCTGAAGAGAAATGTGATTTATAGATGTTGTTATATCCCTATGAAAGCAAGGTTCGGGATTTCATTAGATCGGTGAATATCATAAATAGCATTTTTGTTGATTCTGAGTCGATAAATCTACAGGGCCACAGTATAGAAAGGGACAATATCGAGAAAAACAAACAAGCTCGCTTTCACTAAACAGGCTGTTGAAAAAATATTTAGTGTAGTGCTTTAGATCAAAGACTTATCCTAAATCTACGTTCATATTTGTTGAAGGTTAATGGTCCTCATAGGTCAGTCCTATTCACGACTATTGTTACAAATCGCTAAAGTGTCAAGAATAAGTCTGATTTTCTATGCGTACCAAACATTGTACACTGCTTTGATATGTCGATCCTCAATAACTGTTTTACGATCCAGCCAACACTACTCCCTCCGTGTCACTGTTCAATATGTTACCCTCCTGTCACTGTTCAATATATAATCCTCCTGTCCATGTTCAAAATACTCCTACTGTCACTGTTCAATATACCCCTACTGCCACTGTTCAATATAACCCTACTATCACTGTTCAATATGTCCCTACTGCCACTGTTCAAAATACCCCTTCTGTCACTTTTCAATATAACCCTATTATCACTGTTCAATATAACCCTACTATCACTGTTCAATATAACCCTACTCTTACTGTTAAATAAACTTCCCTCCGTGTCCCTGTTCAATATACCCCTATTATCACTGTTCAATATATCCCTACTGTCATTGTTCAAAATACCCCTACTGTCACTGTTCAATATAACCCTACTATTACTGTTCAATATAACCCTACTCTTACTGTTAAATAAACTTCCCTCCGTGTCCCTGTTCAATATACCCCTATTATCACTGTTCAATATATCCCTACTGTCTTTGTTCAATATACCCCTACTGTCACTGTTCAATATACCCCTACTGTCACTGTTCAATATATCCCTACTGTCACTGTTCCGTATAACCCTTCTGTCATTGTTCAATATAACCCTACTGTCACTGTTCAATATAACCCTACTGCCACTGTTCAATATATCCCTACTGTCACTGTTCAATATAACCCTACTATCACTGTTCAATATACCCCTACTGTCACTGTTCAAAATATCCCTACTATCACTGTTCAATATACCCCTACTATCACTGTTCAATATACCCCTACTGTCACTGTTCAGTATAACCCTACTGTCACTGTTCAATATAACCCTCCCGTTCCTGTTTAATAAGTAACCAGACAACTACTAAAGTAATTCCATATTCTAATTAGTGCAGGAGATAATGATCAACGCATCTCCACAAGTTAATTATAGCCTGGTTGTAATTGGGGGGGGGGGGGCCTCCCTAGGGTTGCATATTCTTTGCATGTCAAATAATTGAAAATTTTCGACTCGATTTGAATGATCAATAGTTTTGAGATCCTATAACAATCTGTGTTACTTCTTTGTATATCAAAGTGGCATGGTTACATAATTACGGTAGCAGTCGAACTTTTCAAGTAAAACTAAATTACCGTGTACCTAAGTTACAGAAAATTTTAACAGATTAAATAAGAACGAAACAAAGAAAAAACTGGTTTTGAACTACTCTTGTCAAACTTCAAAACATGACAGTTTCCCGGTGATAACGGATATTTTCGGTTTGGTTAGATGGATATTATATTATTTTCTACGTCTAAATTTAGACGTACGAAGTTAGATAGCGAAATAAATACTGATCACACCCTTGCAGTTGATGGCGTATTAATTTGAATTAGTTAACAACACGAAGAAGTAAACTAAACACAGGGTTATTCATTACGTTAATTATATACTTTAAGCGGACGTAGATTTGTAGTTTAATGTGCCTTCCAGACAGGAATGTCATACAGAAATTCTAACTAAAATCCAGAACAACATATCAATAGCAATTGTTCTCTTTTAAATTATAGTGACGTTTTCAAGTTTGTAAAAAAAAAAAACCTGGTAAGCACGCTTTGTGTAGTGCATTACATTCACATACTGTTGGTGATTACTGTACACCTGTGTTATTAAGGTGTATACTACACACATTTGTCTGTCATATACCAGGTATATCTATGCAGGTATATTGTTATTATCATTATTGTTACTTTTTTGTCTGCGATTTGTTTAGCCGTTTAAGCAGAGTCGTTTTTTTTGTAGTCTTGATGACGTAATCAGACCTCGGACGTAAACAATTTAACTTATTTGAAAAAATCAGACATTGAAAATAAAGTTCGGCTATCCATTACAATATTGTACGATTACGTAGCTATTAAGTAAATACAGAAATATACCTAATTATAGAAATATACGGTAACTATAGAATTATGATACATCCATGTCTTATTTACTCGGTATTATAAAATGTGTTACCGTTTCCGTTAAGATTAAAACTGATGATAATGAGTTACATCAACTTTCACTAGACACCGATAAAAAAAAATACTCAACTTTTCTCCATAATTTATAAATTCCCTTGTGCCTTATCAACTGCACATCGATTTCATAAAAAGAAAAATCAATATTTACTTTTCGATTCGTGTCTGTAAACCAGAAATAAAGCATTTCCTATCGGAATATCGGGAGAAATAATTTAGGTCTGTCAGTATCGTGATCTAAACCAATATAATAATGTTCCCAGGTCACAGCAAAAAAAACATTGGTCACAGAAAAAAAATATTGAAAATTTGTCACAGAAAAAAAACCCAACTAGGTATAAACTACAGGTAAAACCGGTAACAACCCGGCCCAAAAACTAAATATAACGTGTTGTTTACAAACTAGGGACCCAGACAACAGAACTTGGAACAAATAATCTAAGGTGACCATGTAGCTGAGAAAGCAACAATGACAAAGGAAGAACGGTAAACTTATGTTCATCACAGACAAAACAGCACTACCAGTTATTGTTGGTGCTCGATCGACTGTCTAGTACGGTGTACACACACTAGGGTAGCGAGGAGCGCCGTAAATGCCTAGATATTACAGCTAATGTTGTGGTACTCGGCGTCCAAAAACCAGTAACAAACATAAAAAGATGAAAAGAAACTATGAAATTAGTGGCAGCTGGGATAGAAGTTTTCTACGGGGTCCCTGCTGCCTTGTATTGGAAGATCGTCTGTAAACTATCACACTCTCATCAAAATGCCGTCCGCCTCGGTAGTAACGGCTATTTGATCTCCAGCGAAACCAACAAAATGAAAGAAAAAACGTGAATTTTCACAAAATTACTTAATTACTAAACCAAAGAAATAGTAAGTTATATCCTCGCTTACAAAAATTGTGACTGAAAATAGCAGATTAGATTTCCCAGTAGCACCGGACTACATAGTATACAATATGTACATACTGTTAGGAGTTAATATACATTGGAGCATATTGTCATTAACCGGAAAAAAAAATCATAAACTGTTCCCAACACATGGCAACCTTACCGATGACTGCGAGTACTTATCTCAAGTGGAAATATCATAATAATACGTACCAATAATAGTCTAGAGATATCCACTTAATGGATGAAAAATACGGTTTCCATTTCTTGGGGAAGTAAACAAAAAAAATATTATAAGTAAATTACGGCATCATTGGCACGCGGGCTACTTTTAGTGGAAACCAACATACAAACTATCATCTCTAGTAATGTCGAGACACCAACAGGCCATGATCACAACAAACAAAAATCGATGGTTTCTCACTACGGGGCGAAATGCATCACTGGCCTGGAATACAAACCTCTGTCTCATGCATAATTCTTGTTTGTTATAAGTAATTCCTTATTTAAGAAAAATAATTTATTTAAAACAGCATGACTACATTGCTGGAGGGCTCATGAATATCATCTCAAATCGAGATGGGAAATTTATGACCGACGGAAATAAAAAGTTTAACAATGTTGTATCTGTTCAAGTTTTTTTTATAAAACATTACTTGGACGAGGTTTTAATTTTAAGTTGAAAGAACACCTGAAACGTTTTGAAGCTTATATACCGAGCTACCTGAAGATCGAGTGAAATTATCCTTTTGAAAAAATAAAAAGAGAGAAAATTGGTGGAACTCCGCCTATCGGGACAAAAGATAGAGACAAAGCGTGGGCTTTACAGGACGATTACACCATTAGGCCGTGTAGAACGAGGGCCTATCTGGTGTCCCTGTTCGAGACGTGACGACAATAACACTGCTCTGTTGCACTATAGTACTGATGTAGCGTATACATGATAGCTCTGTGTAATGTTATACAACAACATTGTATTGTGACCCTAGGTAATCACACACACAACACAGATTCCACGTTGAAATATTAAACCCCTATTAGTAGAGTGGTTGATGGGTAGCCATAAAGCTAGAATTCCCTTTGCCAACTCGACCTTGTGGCACTCAAAATAACGAAATGTGACCGCCATAAACAGCGTAATTAATCCAGTCCTCTACCCAGAGTTACCGTAATACCAGGACGAAATACGTTAGTACCGTAACTATGTTAAAATTTAGCACGTATTGTGAAGTCATATGTAACATACTTTCATTTGTAGCCTTTGTTTCACCTATCTTAATTAATATGTGACGCTGTAAGTTATAAACCTGAAAAATAACATACGCTTGTTGAACTGTATTGTAAATCCACTCGACTTGCAATATTAATAATAACTGAAAGACAATCAATAATATTCCGCCAATTTCACAGTCGCACCTGTATGATACACACTCATTAAAAGCAGCATTTCCCTCACATTTATACACAGGTATATCACACATTGAACCCCTATTCGCCCGTTACACCCGTGACCCGCTAGGTTTGGGTACGTATTTTTGGCCGTGCTGTGATTTCATCACTATGACGGGTGCCTGGTGGTACCCTGCAGTTCCCGCACCATTAAAGTTGGACTTCCGTCTTGTAAATCTCCGTGAACAGAAGTTACTCCAAGACTTTGCAGTTTTAGAACTCCAAATCCACATCCCACTCGTGATTCCGACCACGAGGGACATGAAAATTTTCAACATATAAACTTCCACTGTGGGTATGGATTTGTCCAGTGTGCAGTCTTTGTGGTTTTTTGACACACGACATGGTGTGTCCATTGACTGTTGAGTCCAGATGGGAAAATGTACTCTTTCATAGAAATAACATCCGATCACGCACGTCGCTGGCACCGTATAAAGTACAGAGAAAACACCAATTTTGGCCATCAACTTTTCCAGTTTTCTAATATTCGAACTTCCGTCCATTTTCAGATTGTTTCGGATACGGAATAACGCTACAAATCCGGCTAAAATAAACATGGTTCCTGTAATTAAATATACAATTAATGGTGCAAGAACGAAACCTGTTAAAGCGGCCGGATCCTGGTTGCCGACGAAACAGAGACCGGTCAGTTCGTCTCCGTCCACACGACGCATTGTTAGTATTATAATGGTTTTGATAGCAGGGATGGCCCAAGCAGCTAGGTGGAAGTAGCTACTGAGTGCTTCTATTGCTTCCTGGCCCCACTTCCTCCCGGCTGCCAAGAACCAAGTGACTGTTAGAATTACCCACCACAACGAACTCGCCATCCCGAAAAAATACAAGATCAAAAATACAATTATACACCAGGTACTCTCCAGTCCCTCCTGAATCAAGAATTCGGTCCCATCCCGAGTTTTATCACATGAAATAGCATTAGGACCGGTGATAGCACGGATCATAAACGCCATGGAGTATATAGCATAACACATGGATAGGAATATGATGGGCCTCTCGGGGTATTTAAATCGGCTGGTGTCGATGACAAATGTAAGGAATGTCATGACCGTTGATAGACAACAGAAAGAAGCCCAGACAATAGTCCAAATTTCAGCAAATCGCTTGTCCTCTTGGCGGAAGAAAACGTCAATGTTGCACTTGGGAGCACACGAGTTGTTCTTGTCGATCTTCTCCACGTGCACGTATCGGTCGGGACACTGATACGGCGGAGGCTTAGTGACTCGAATGTTTTTCCCTTTGATCAGTTTCGTTTTAGAATTGTCACCTAAATTTGTCATCTTTTTCTCCCTCCAGCTCTCTAATATATTCCACCATTCCTCACTCTGAGCTTCCGACCCAAACATTCCCGAATCAAATTCGTGATCTGAGGTGACATTTGGAGCCTCCATGCACAAATTTATAGATGTCCGATCGTCCTTGTTGGGCAGTTTAGAGCAGTCAAGCATCGGTGGCCACTCGAAGCTGAATCTGCTCAGTAAAGGCTCACACTTGGTCCGAACCTCAATACACATGGAGCGACAAACAGGTATGATAAAGGTCTCGTCCCCCATCTCCGTACACATGGGGGCGAACAGTGAACACAGGAAAAAACGCAACAGTCTCGAACAGCTTAGTTGTACTAGTGGTAGAAACTGATGGATTTGAATAGCTGCATCTTTCTGATTCGAATGTCCGACGAGATTTGGCATGCGAGTTAAATTATATTTCATATCCAAACACATCGGGATAGTAATTCTCTCGCATCTTTGATAGTGGGGTCGTGTGTCAAACGGCGATATACCGTGCACCGAGCCCGGGACAGCGTAGCAGACGACAAAAAGAACACTTAAAATCCACATGTACATTTTGAAGAATGCATTCACAAACGTTCGAATATGATATAATATATCCCAACAGTACTTATGTGTTACTATGATGAAGTTGTCTTTCACCACCTCCAGATGTAGACTGTCGATACATTAACGATAGACACATGCTCTCTGTATGTGTGCAGAGCGCAGCCAACTGTGGGAGCTATATGGACACTGTGTTTATACACTGACAGAATATCAACGGGCCGCGCTACTGTAAACAGACAACACAGGCCACTCGCGCGATCAATGCGCTAGGTAGATGATCGGACGGAAATAGTCTACAACGATATGATCCTTGGTATTGCGAAAAGTTTCCATCAAGTACAACATTTATCAGTATAAAACGCCCGCCTAGTAGTCAAAATACTATCTAAATTGAAGTTTTGTCTCGATATAAAATGTGGACTATTTTCTGTTGGACGCATTACATGTAAAATTGATATTCCGCACAAGAGGAGGCGGGGCTACAATCCCTTTGATATCTGCGGAAAGGCGAGTCATTCCTGTGTCAATCATTGACATCAAGTCTTCCGTGCCTAACTTCTATTGCTTCTCTGGTCTTTCATCGCCCCAGTATCCCCGCCCCTAACTTGTTGGTAGAATATTTCCTTTTCAGTGAGAATGTTACTTTATTGAATTTATGATGATGTATGAACAGATCGATTGTCGTTTGGGCGGTTATGTAACGTATAATATGAGTGAGAATACAAGGAGTTGTCGTTGATCAACAGCGAAGTCACGATTTCTGTACATTAGCTTTAACGTTCGTGTCTAAAACATAAAACTCTGTAAAAGCATGCTTGAAAGGAATTACTGAACAAACTTACAATAAACCTTCGGGGATTAAATTATGTTTGCTTCTGCGATTCCTGAATAATCCCGATTCTCATTGTAAAGAAATTGAATTTGTATCGAACTTTTATGTGTACGACTAAGAATATATAAAATAAGGTTTTGAATATTTCATGATAAATGACAATACACGGATTTTATCTAAACACGTTATATTAGAATTAAAGGAAGAGAAATATAAGATGTCAGACATTTTATCAATTTAATTACTTCATTACTATTTTTACTTACGATACTACAACATCTGCTAGCATTTATTTTTGTCTGATAGCAATATGTGTATCTCCAGTTGAGATAAGCTTCATGTATAAAAATGTCAGTTTCAGAAACAAATGAAAGTAATTGATTGACATCAGATTGTTTAAAAAAATATCGCCATCATCGTTACCTTCCTGTTGTACGCTATTATAAAGTTTATCTCTAAACTGCATTCGTATCTTAATTTTCTATACAGTAATATACCCGCACATTTATGGTTTGACATAACAATACAACATCCCCAGTGGCGTCATATACTGACGTCACTAGCACGCTAATTAGAATATATTGATAATCATACCGTGCGTAATTTTAGATTACAATTTATCAATATTGATACCAAGTCAGAGAAATCGATGATTACAAATAACTGTCTCTATTTATATGTGATGATATCTTCTCGACGATGATCACGTGTATTTCCTGCACAATAAACCATGGCAACTCGACCATATACCCTTGGTTCATTTTGATACATATTTAAAATAATTTCTATAGTCCTATATATTCCAATTTAATATTTAAGTGAACAAATTAGATAAAAAAAAAAAAAAAAAAACAATCTCTCAAACAATCTAGGTCCAGTCCCCTGCTCTCTGTAGCAGTCGATGAGAACAGGGATACACGTTTTTATTTCTTGTCCAATAATGTTTATAGGCATGAACGTTTGCGGTGTGTGCGGTGTGTGTGTACATGTCTTTGTATCAAATTCCAATAATAAAAGAGACAAACGTTGCTTAATTTGAAGATTGAGATACAATATGCTGCTGCTCTGTTCTTCATTATACATAATTTATGTAATACTTTACTGGCGAAAAGGATTACATGCCTATTGAAATCAGAGAAGGATCTCTTGATTTAATCGAAATAAGATTTCGTGATTTAATTAAAATCAGAAAAAATCAAGGATTATTGAAATCAACGACGAATGTCTCGGTTTCATGGAAATATGAGGTGAATGTCTCGGTTTATTGGAAATCGTAGGAGAATTTCTCTGTTGAATTAGAATCAGCGAAAGTTTTCATGGTTTAATCGAAATCAGAGAAATATTTCACGGATGTATTGATGATTTCACGGTTCGATTGAAAGGTAACAATCGGATCCATTACTAGCGGGACTAACGATGAGTCTCTAACCTCAGCTCAATTCACACTTATGTAATTCTCAGGTGTGTACCTCCGCCGACAATAAATAGTGCCCGCGTGACAGCGCGTTGAACAGATTCGCCGATAGGAAATTGTATAGACAGGTCTATCGTAAAATTATCATATTTTAACCAAAATATGGAAAATATTCAATCTTTCCGATCTAAACGTGTGAGAGGAATAGTGAGTAGGGTCAGCCCCTGTCATAGTTTAACGGTTATCTTCTTACTGGTGAGATTTTTTTATTTCTAAAACGTATCTGTCATTGAAATTATAATTTCCAACTTTTGGTGAAATGTCCTGTGTAGTTTATGGTTCGTTACACCGTTTGTTAAAATGTCTGTTTTATCTGTCATCGCTGTATTTCACACCAAGTGCCCACAAATTTGCCTTACTTGATGAGTTGCCGGGATAAATGGCCTAAACCTGTTACAAAGGTTTGGATAATGTGCATTTGTAATGGTTTAAACCAGAATTCTGAATGAAAAAAAAAAATAAAACCTTTACTTTGATAAATCTGATTAGGGTTTTACTATTTCCTTCCACCATTATTATTACTATTAAAGAATACCGTGACGGAGTGTCAGTACACCACGTTCACCAAAATATTTATTTTTTAATACGGGTATACCATACAGCTTATTCGGTATTCTGTGGACATTGAGCATGGTCCATAGGCATGTGATCTAAAACACAACGCTCCAGGCGTGCTACACCCTGATAGATCGAATGTCCATCGTCCTGTTTCGTTCACGTCACTCCGCCACGATTTTGATGTACATGTTGCGGAAAGAAATGTCCAAGACTGGTGATAATATAATCAATTTGCGATTTTAAAGGTTTTCCGTGAAAAACAGAGAAAAAGAAAAGTAATTCTGGTACAACTGGATGTAATTTAAAAAATAGCCAACGAAATTAAAATCTGGTAAAAAGTAGAATATACATTATACTGTAATTTGAATGTTTCAGAACTTGGACGGAGTCAGTGTACCCAGTAAATAAACATTAGGGGCAATACAAGGCCTGGTCCTAACACTTGGCCGTGAAAAGGCCGGCTCTATTTCGTCTCCTCGCTATTTATTTATTCAATATAAATTTCGTTTACGTATCATGAATGGAGCATTCATTGGGTATGATTAAAAGTAGAATTTCGATCTCTAAACAAAATTAACACTCAGTGAAATACCTCGATACTTCTGAATGCCCTGTACACTGATCATTGTAAGCAATCACTCATCCGTGAAAATAAATTTGGTGTTAAATTAATTTTCGGTCCCAATGACCATTCCCATATGACAAGGTCAAGCTCAATGACCATCACACCTGTACCACACCTGTCCGTGAGGTACTGCCACGCTCAATAACTCCCTGATAGAGTTCATTCTTTAAATGGGTCGATCACCACAATAAGTTGAGAAGGAGAAACTGTTATGAAGCGCAGAACAAATAGTTAAATTATCACTAAACAATGGGAAGATACCAGGGATCACAAAACAATGGGCAGGTAACAGTGATCACAAAACAATGGGAAGGCAATAGTGATCACAAAACAATGGGAAGGTAACAGTGATCACAAAACAATGGGAAGGTAACAGTGATCACAAAACAATGGGAAGGTAACAGTGATCACAAAACAATGGGAAGATAACAGTGATCATAAAACAATGGGAAGGTAACAATGATCACAAAACAATGGGAAGGTAACAGTGATCATAAAACAATGGGAAGGTAACAGTGATCACAAAACAATGGGAAGGCAATAGTGATCACAAAACAATGGGAAGATAACAGTGATAAAAAACAATGGGAAGGTAACAGTGATCACAAAACAATGGGAAGATAACAGTGATCATCAAACAATGGGAAGGTAACAATGATCACAAAACAATGGGAAGATAACAGTGATAAAAAACAATGGGAAGGTATCAGTGATCACAAAACAATGGGAAGATAACAGTGATCATCAAACAATGGGAAGGTAACAATGATCACAAAACAATGGGAAGATAACAGTGATAAAAAACAATGGGAAGGTAACAGTGATAAAAAACAATGGGAAGGTAACAGTGATCACAAAACAATGGGAAGATAACAGTGATCATCAAACAATGGGAAGGTAACAATGATCACAAAACAATGGGAAGATAACAGTGATAAAAAACAATGGGAAGGTAACAGTGATCACAAAACAATGGGAAGATAACAGTGATCATCAAACAATGGGAAGGTAACAATGATCACAAAACAATGGGAAGATAACAGTGATAAAAACAATGGGAAGGTATCAGTGATCACAAAACAATGGGAAGGTAACAGTGATCATAAAACAATGGGAAGGTATCAGTGATCACAAAACAATGGGAAGGTAACAGTGATCACAAAACAATGGGAAGGTAACAGTGATCATAAAACAATGGGAAGGTAACAGTGATCACAAAACAATGGGAAGGTATCAGTGATCATAAAACAATGGGAAGGTAACAGTGATCAAAAAACAATGGGAAGGTAACAGTGATCACAAAACAATGGGAAGGTAATAGTGATCATAAAACAATGGGAAGGTAACAGTGATCACAAAACAATGGGAAGGTAACAGTGATCACAAAACAATGGGAAGGTAACAGTGATCACAAAACAATGGGAAGGTAACAGTGATCACAAAACAATGGGAAGGTAACAGTGATAAAAAAACAATGGGAAGGTAACAGTGATCACAAAACAATGGACAGGTAACAGTGATAAAAAACAATGGATGGTACCCATAATCATAAAACACTGGAAAATTGACACTAATTACAAAACCATGGAAACTAACCACTCGTATAATCATACCTCCACACAACAAACGCATGGTTACAACTCCGCAAAACACACGCATGGTAACAACTCCACACAACACATGAATAGTAACAACTCCACACAACACATGAATGGTAACAACTTCACACAACACATGCATGGTATCAACTCCACACAACACATGCATGGTAACAACTCCACACAACACATGAATGGTAACAACTTCACACAACACATGCATGGTATCAACTCCACACAACACATGCATGGTAACAACTCCACACAACACAAGCATGGTAACAACTCCACACAACACATGCATGGTATCAACTCCACACAACACACGCATGGTAACAACTTCACACAACACATGCATGGTATCAACTCCACACAACACATGAATAGTAACAACTCCACACAACACATGTATTTGAACAACTCAACACAACTCATGCATGGTATCAACTCCACACAACACATGCATGGTATCAACTCTACACAACACATGCATGGTATCAACTCCACACAACACATGCATATGCATGGTAACAACTCCACACAACACATGCATGGTAACAACTCCACACAGCACATGCATGGTATTACCTCCGCACAACACATGCATGGTATCAACTCCACACAACACACGCATGGTAGCAACTCCACATTACACACGCATGGTATCAACTCCACACAACACATGAATGGTAACAACTCCACACAACACATGCATGGTAACAACTCCACAAAACACATGCATGGTTACAACTCCACACACCACATGCATTGTAACAACTCCACACAACACATGCATGGTATCAACTCCACACAAAACATAAATAGTAACAACTCCACACAACACATGCGTTGTAACAACTCCACACAACACATGCATGGTATCAACTCCACACAACACACGCATGGTAACAACTTCACACAACACATGCATGGTATCAACTCCACACAAAACATAAATAGTAACAACTCCACACAACACATGCGTTGTAACAACTCCACACAACACATGTATTTTAACACCTCCACACAACTCATGCATGGTATCAACTCCACATTACACACGCATGATAACAACTCCACAAAACACATGCATGGTAACAACTCCACAAAACACATGCATGGTTACAACTCCACACACCACATGCATTGTAACAACTCCACACAACACATGCATGGTATCAACTCCACACAACACACGCATGGTAACAACTTCACACAACACATGCATGGTATCAACTCCACACAAAACATAAATAGTAACAACTCCACACAACACATGCGTTGTAACAACTCCACACAACACATGTATTTTAACACCTTCACACAACTCATGCATGGTATCAACTCCACATTACACACGCATGATAACAACTCCACAAAACACATGCATGGTAACAACTCCACAAAACACATGCATGGTAGCAACTCCACAGAACACACGCATGGTATCAACTCCACAAAACACTTGCATGGTTACAACTCCACACAACACATGCATATGCATGGTTACAACTCCACACAGCACATGCATGGTAACAACTTAAAAAAACACATGCATGGTAACAACTCCACACAACACACGCATGGTATTACCTCCGCACAACACATGCATGGTATCAACTCCACATTACACACGCATGGTATCAACTCCACACCACACATGAATAGTAACAACTCCACACAACACATACGTTGTAACAACTCCACACAACACATATATTTTAACAACTCCATACAACCCATGCATGGTATCAACTCCACACAACACATGAATGGTAACAACTCCACACAACACATGCATGATATCAACTCCACACAACACACGCATGGTAACAACTTCACACAACACACGCATGATAACAAATCCACAAAACACATGCATGGTAACAACTCCACAAAACACATGCATGGTAACAAGTCCACAGAACACACGCATGGTATCAACTCCACAAAACACTTGCATGGTTACAACTCCACACAACACATGCATGGTAACAACTCCACAAAACACATGCATGGTAACAACTCCACACAACATATGCATGGTATTACCTCCCCACAACACATTCATGGTATCAACTCCACACAACACATGCATGGTAACAACTCCACAAAACACATGCATGGTAACAACTCCACACAACATATGCTTGGTATTACCTCCCCACAACACATGCATTGTAACAACTCCACACAACATATGCATGGTATCAACTCCACACAACACACGCATGGTAACAACTCCACACAACACATGCATGGTATCAACTCCACACAACACATGCATGGTAACAACTCCACAAAACACATGCATGGTAACAACTCCACACAACATATGCATGGTATTACCTCCCCACAACACATTCATGGTATCAACTCCACACAACACATGCATGGTAACAACTCCACAAAACACATGCATGGTAACAACTCCACACAACATATGCATGGTATTACCTCCCCACAACACATGCATTGTAACAACTCCACACAACATATGCATGGTATCAACTCCACACAACACACGCATGGTAACAACTCCACACAACACACGCATGGTATTACCTCCGCACAACACATTCATGGTAACAAATCCACACAACACATGCATGGTAACAACTCCACACGACACATGCATGGTATCAACTTCACACAACACATGCATGGTATCAACTCCACACAACACATGCATGGTATAAACTCCACACAACACACGCATGGTATCAACTCCACATTACACACCCATGGTAACAACTCCACAAAACACATGCATGGTTACAACTCCACACAACACATGCATGGTATCAACTCCACACAACACATGCATGGTAACAACTCCACACAACACAAGCATGGTAACAACTCCACACAACACATGCATGGTATCAACTTCACTCAACACATGCATGGTATCAACTCCACACAACACATGCATGGTATAAACTCCACACAACACACGCATGGTATCAACTCCACATTACACACGCATGGTAACAACTCCACAAAACACATGCATGGTTACAACTCCACACAACACATGCATTGTAACAACTCCACACAACACATGCATGGTATGAACTCCACACAACACATGCATGGTAACAACTCCACACAACACATGCATGGTATCAACTCCTCACAACACATGCACGGTAACAACTCCACAAACCACATGCATGGTTACAACTCCACACAACACATGCATTGTAACAACTCCACACAACACATGCATGGTATCAACTCCAAACAACACACGCATGGTAACAACTCCACACAACACATGCATGGTATCAACTCCTCACTACACACGCAAGGTATCAACTCCACACAACACACGATTGGTATCAACTACACACGCATGATATCAACTCCACACAACACATTCATGGTAACAACTCCACAAACCACATGCATGGTTACAACTCCACACAACACATGCATTGTAACAACTCCACACAACACATACATGGTATCAACTCCAAACAACACACGCATGGTAACAACTCCACACAACACATGCATGGTATCAACTCCTCACTACACACGCAAGGTATCAACTCCACACAACACACGATTGGTATCAACTACACACGCATGATATCAACTCCACACAACACATTCATGGTAACAACTCCACAGAACACATGCATGGTATCAACTCCACACAACACACGCATGGTATCAACTCCACACAACACACGCATGGTGTTAACTCCACACAACACACGTATGGTATCAACTCCACACAACACATGCATGATATCAACTCCACACAACACACGCATGGTATCAACTGCAAAACACACGCATGGTATCAACTCCACACAACACATGCATGGTTTAAACTCCACACAACACACGCATGGTATCAACTCCACATTACACACGCATGGTATCAACTCCACACAACACATGAATGGTAACAACTCCACACAACACACGCATGGTAACAACTCCACAAAACACATGCATGGTTACAACTCCACACAACACACGCATGGTGTTAACTCCACACAACACACGTATGGTATCAACTCCACACAACACATGCATGATATCAACTCCACACAACACACGCATGGTATCAACTGCTAAACACACGCATGGTATCAACTCCATACAACACACGCATGGTATCAACTCCACACAACACACGTATGGTATCAACTCCACACAACACATGCATGGTAACAATTCCACAAAGCACATCAAATGAAAACAACTCCTCAAAACAGTCACGTGACAACAAGTCCTCAAACACTCACTGGGTAACGAGAAGGAATGATTATGAAATTGTACACTAACGATAGCACCGTGATTGAATCGTAAAGCAAGTCCGGGTATACCTGTGTTACCTGTATTTATCATTAGCTGTCCTCCGGCTGACCTTTAAGGTTTTATTGACAAATGTTTAATCAAATTAAGGAAATTTTCAATAAATTATTCTATGTAAAGAGGAAAGAAATAAGTGATTACACTTGGACCACACGCAGCCAGTTCTAGGAAAGGCTATTAAGGGTGTATAAGGGATGTAGGATCAGACAGTAAAACACGAGTACAGTTAATACAGTTAGTAAATAGGCTATTGTTTATCGAATATTCACACTTTCGTAAGTCGATCTTGACTGGTAAAATAAACCCGAGAAATCGATCCACATTCAGGGAAAACAGGAGTTTCCGAATAAAACTGATTTGGACATGTTAACCCTTCACATTGTGTGTTTAGGGAATTTGGAATGATTACTAGCCTGGGACACCCAGGGGTAAGGGGAAGGGGTGGGGGGTTCTCTGGGCCTAATTCTTTGTCTATGTTACAATAAATACAGATTTTAATATGTATGTGAAAGGAACAGGAATGATAGGGCATTATCACAAGACATCCAGGAAGAACTTTGTTATCCTATAGCGATTGGAACCGTAAACTAGGCACATGGAATGTAAGCATGAACAGTAGAGGATTGTTAATTCCGAAACAGTAATGATTAAGTCCAAAAAAGATTTTCAATTGTGCTCCTAGCAGAACATCAACCGTCTTAACACTTGTCACGAGCGAACCAAACCTGGAGGAAAGAGCTAGCTCCAGATATATATATATATCGTACAGATTTAACAATCAGACATATGGAACTGATAATAAAACCGATTAACTCTACTTTTCTAATTGCCATTTTGTACAAGACGACGGAACCATCAAATCATTACTACACTTGAAATACCTCGGAACGAGAATACCTTAAAGTGTTCTTAGCGACAAGTGCCTCTTACTGCCGGATCGGGACTGACTATTAGCAGATGAAAGGGCTCAGAGGGGACCCAGTCGAGGGTCCTTTTCAAGGGAGATAACTGGAAACTAGGCACTACGCCCTTGTTCTCCCGAATAGGCACCATGCGTGTCTCGGCAATAAAAAGCAACAACATTTAAGTTATATAAGAGATAGCCCTTTTCGATTCCAGGTTTAATTTAGCGTTATTTGACGCAATTTTGAAATAGTTTGTAGATTAGTTAGGTTGATAGAACTAGATGTACCCAGTATGTGATCGCCCTAATGGCTAGGCGAGATTGATTTTTGAGAAGCAGAGGGTATTAACTTGGTCCGCTATCGGGTTTTTGTCGATTTAGCAGTTCTGTTTGTACGAGAATAGGAAGATTACACTTATACCCACTATACGTATTTCAGGGTATAAATATACATGTAGAAGTTTGTATTACAGTATCACGCCGCGCTGCTTATGTTCGAGAACTTAACGGAGTCGAAAGGGATTTTTGTATTTGTTAAATTGTTCTTCTAAACCTAGATAAAATAACTAAAACCATGAGATTTATCCGAAAGGAATATCGAGTTTGTCCTTACACATTTTAATAGCATCATGGTTCTATCCGAAACATATTGAATGATACCACTTATCCAGGGTCTTTACATACAAGGCAATAATACTGTCACGTATAATTAACGAGGCATTAGAATATTGCATTTCATTCTCATCTTATAATTAATGAGATTGATACTGTTTAATGTCAATAACAGGATATACCAATCTTTAAAGTATGACATTTCTGTAGAGTAAAGTATGACATCTCTGTAGAGTAAAGTATGACATCTCTGTAGAGTAAAGTATGACATCTCTGTAGAGTAAAGTATGACACATGTGTAGAGTGAAGTATGACATCTGTGTAGAGTATGACAATTCTGTAAAGTATGACATGTCTGTAGAGTAAAGTATGACATCTGTGTAGAGTAAAGTATGGCATCTCTGTTGTGTAGAGTATGACATGTCTGTAGAGTAAAGTATGACATGTCTATAGAGTAAAGTATGGCATCTCTGTTGTGTAGAGTATGACATGTCTGTAGAGTAAAGTATGACATCTGTGTAGAGTAAAGTATGGCATTTCTGTAGAGTAAAGTATGGCATCTCTGTTGTGTAGGGTATGACATTTCGGTAGAGTAAAGTATGACATCTGTGTAGAGTAAAGCATGACATTTCTGTAGAGTAAAGCATTACATCTCTGTAGTAAAAGCTTTAAAATGATATTTCTATGTAGTAAAGGCATTAAAATGATATTTCTATGTAGTTAAGGCTTGATAATGATTTTCTGTACCACTAAAGGATCAATTTCAATTACAATATATTTACGTTCATAACACTCCCATCATAATTTCTTTATTTTTATATATTTCACACATGTGAACATCTGTTCCGGAAGGATAAGCGTCTTATTCATCGACTATATAAGTAAAATAATTCAGTTACTCAATGGAGAACCAGGTTAACAGTAACGTCTACTTAATACTGCTTTTAACGAATGCTCGGAAAATTACGTAAAAAACAGAATCTTACATTCCTTTACATTTCCTATGAGATCTAGGTCTCTGGTCAGATGCGTTACATTTTACGTAGCCGTGTGTTTGGTAAGATTCGTTTATTCAATATCACATGAATGGGGTTTTAATAATAGTTCAATGCACATGATAGTAGTGATGCTATTTCTATGGTATGTGATGGTACAAGTGATATTTTTATTGGATATGATAGTCATACTGGTATTTCTATGGGATAGGATAACTGTAATAATATTTCTATGTAGTAAAGACTTTGGAATGATATTTCTATTTGATTAAAGGCTTGAAAGTGATATTTCTATGCAGTAAAGACATTAAAATGATATTTCTATGCAGTAAAGGCGTTAAAATGATATTTCTATTTGATTAAAGGCTTGAAAATTATATTTCTATGCAGTAAAGACATTAAAGTGATATTTCTATGCATTAAAGACATTAAAATGATATTTCTATGCAGTAAAGTTATGAAATTGATATTTCTATGGGGAAAAGCATTAAAGTGATATTTCTATGTAGTAAAGGCATGAAAATGATATTTCTATGTAGTAAAGGCTTTAAAGTGATATTTCTATTCAGTAAAGACATTAAAATGATATTTCTATGTAGTAAAGGCATTAAAATGATATTTCTATGTAGTAAAGGCATGAAAGTGATATTTCTATGTAGTAAAGGCATGAAAATGATACTTCCATGCAGTAAAGGCTTTAAAGTGATATTTCTATGCAGTAAAGGCATTAAAATGATATTTCTATGCAGTAAAGTTATGAAATTGTTATTTCTATGGAGTAAAGGCTTTAAAATGATATCTTCTATGTAGTTAAGGTATTAAGATGATACTTCTATGCAGTAACGGCTTTAAAGTGATATTTCTATTTAGTAAAGGTAGTACAATGATATTTCTATGCAGTAAAGGCATTGAAATGTTATTTCTATGGTGGTAAGACAGTAATATGATATTTCTTTCGAGTAAATGAGTTTTAGTGATATGTCTATTTAGTGAAGGTGCCGTTAAAGTAGTGATATTTCTACGGAGTATATAATCTAGTCATTTTACTGTAAAAATAGGCCTTACATGAAACTAATTGAAACAGATTTTTGAAAATTTATCATTATTTTTCTAATTAGTGGCTGGTAGCATTATAACCAGGAAAAGTCACCTAGAAACCCCAGGAAGACTAAGAAAACAAATAAAGTCATATAATTATATCTATTAACTTTTGAACTATAGCATCTTCCCCTTTTGAATTAAATTAACAGCACTGGAACACGCTAAAACACAAAACAGATTTACCAAAATATTCCGCTAGAGGCATTGCATGGAAAAGGCATTGGACTAAGGAAATGGCAGGAAAGCCATTTTTAACTTGATTATTGGATTTTGGCTTTCCTGTTAGATTTAGAAAATACCGTTACTTAATTTCAGTAATAGTACGGGTTTCTCATCCTGAAATATTTTATTCAATATTCATAATTTCCCAATGGCACATTCGTAACACCCCTGCCCCTCTAAAAAACAGAAAACCCATACAAATGGCCTGTTGTACTTAGGTGTCATTCTTCGTTGAAATTGAACATATTTCAATAACTTGTGATTTAAAAAAGAGAGAGAAAGAGCGAGTACTTAAAGACATATTTAACTGTGTATGCTCACCAAACTTCATTCCATGCAATTTTGCCTCAATACTGAGAAAATTCGAACAACGAAAATTTTTCCACAAAGCCTTTGTCCTATGGACAAGTGATTTTGCTTGTGAAACTTCCATAAAATGGATGTTTTCATTAAATGAATCTGAAATTAAACATTCAAATATCTTTTTAATTTGAATGAAAATTGCATAGGTCCTAATCCTGGAAATATTGAGGGAAAGGAAAGAATGCATTCAACCTTGACTTCCATTTAATCGAGAGGATCATGTTATGGTGATTGTTAGAAGATTTAGCAAACTCATAAAAACACAGAAGACACATTGATATCATTGTTATTCAATATCACGGACTTATAAAATTTGTCTTAGGTGAGGATTTAATTAACTTGACTTCAAACATTATTTCCAGATACCTTTACAAAGATAGCATTTCTGTCAAGAGCATCTTACATAGATATTAAGTTAAGGATTTTTTCAGCATTGGCTGAAGACGTTATCAATATAATTAATTCATAATTTGAGATATATCGCCCAATTTCAAATAAAAAACAGCTCAAATTCAACCTCAAAGATTCATTAGTTAATGAAACCGAAAGGAAGATATCTTATTCAAAAGACTAAAATATACCGTATCTTAATCTAATTATACTTAACTCTAATTGATATGGATTAATTTAATGTTCCTTCTTACAAATAAAATAAAAAAACAATATTAGAGGATTTCATGGTTTAAAAAAACATTAAAACCTCTAATATTGACTTTAATCATGGCAATAATCATGGTGTGATATTTTGTCAGTGATGGTTCCTGTTGAAAATTTTGACTCATCTGTATTTTAAATTGGTCGAATTTTGAATACCGTTCATTTCTCATATACAGCTTTTTAAAAAATGAGCTAGATATACCATCACAAGGATGGTTCAGTGAGCAATTTTCCTTACTTTCCTGATCACATTTTGGTTAAAAATCCTCAGGATTGACTTTTTTGGCACGCTTTTCTTGTCGACTTATCTCAATGAAAAAAAGAATATATTCTGTTATTATTTGTTTGAGGTAAAACAATAAATCTACCAGAATGATATGAGTTAACATTTATTAGCGTCTCTACGTCGTACGGTAACTGTTCTGTAGAAGCATTTGTTAATATGACTAAATCACACGTACACATATATATGGATTAAACCTCTACAGATAATGTATTATCTCCCTAACGACTTTGCAGTATCTATATATTGTCGCCTGTGGTCTTCTTTTCAATAGGAAACACATGTTACAACTGTGGAGGTCCATTATCTGTTCATTTTGTGAGAGAAAATCATGTTTTTGAGATACCATCTGGAATTGCGTAATGTATCCGATACAGACCCTACAATGTAATGTTTCATTAAAACTTATGTGGTCGATCAGACTGACTACAGGTGACATTAAGCTCCTACAGAGGAAGTGCTGGGATGTGAACATGATCTACTACATTGCATTATCTCACCAGGTATACTATAAGATCGGTAATATGTTTCCAGGAACAACAACACAGACAGTAAATGTAGTAACAGAAATTTGATCCGAATCACCAGGACATATTAAAAATGTCCTGGAATAACAGCACATATTTAACACACAGTAATACAATGTTGACATCTATATATAACACACACTAATACAATGTTGACATCTATATATAACACACAGTAATAAAATGTTGACATCTATCTGTAACACAAAGTAATACAATGTTGACATCTACATGTAACACACAGTAATAAAATATTGACATCTATCTGTAACACAGTAATACAATGTTGACATCTATCTGTAACACAAAGTAATACAATCTTAACATCTACATGTAACACACAGTAATACAATGTTGACATCTATCTGTAACACAGTAATACAATGTTGACATCTATCTGTAACACAAAGTAATACAATGTTGACATCTACATATAACACACAGTAAATAAATGTTGATATCTATCTGTAACACAGTAATACAATGTTGACATCTATCTGTAACACAGTAATACAATGTTGACATCTATCTGTAACACAGTAATACAATGTTGACATCTGTCTGTAACACACAGTAATACAATGTTGACATTTATCTGTAACACACAGTAATACAATGTTGACATCTATCTGTAACACACAGTAATGCAATGTTGACATCTATCTGTAACACATAGTAATACAATGTTGACAACTATCTGTAACACACAGTAATACAATGTTGACATCTATCTGTAACACAAAATAATACAATGTTGACATCTATCTGTAACACAGTAATACAATGTTGACATCTGTCTGTAACACACAGTAATACAATGTTGACATCTATCTGTAACACACAGTAATGCAATGTTAGATAACTATTTACAACACAAAAGTCCAAAAACACATAAAGTATATAATTTCTTGTAGGACAAGGTTAACAAAAAACATGAACATATCTAAGACAATGACAAGAAGTTTAGTAAAAATAAAGTACATGTTAAGAGGCCGTAGTTCATTGTCAGACGGAACGTTATTAGAGGAATTATTTTCGGTTCTCTAGCTCTCAATAAATTTATGTATATATTGTACTTCTACCTGAACACTAGTAATCGAAATCATATTCATAACTATGATGTTTTAGTTGAACATCCATTATTTAATTACGTTTTCGCTCTATTCGACGTCCTTTTGGTGAGCTCGTGGTAAATGAGTGCTTGGTTTGTTTTGATGGGTATATTAATGGTGGACTGAGACTATATTATCCCTGATCGCTATATTGCCGATAATTTATAATATTTTTTTCTAAATGTAACTTTGTGACTCGCTGTGGAGGATACCAGCGCGCTAATACTGTCTTGTTTCCTTGGATACAACCAAGCAAAGGTAGAAAATATTACAACACCTACTACATAAGTATAATTGAAAAACAGGTGTTTGAAAGGCTTACTGGAAAGTATATGTTGGTTATAGAGGGAAATAATTCAGGACATTTCAGGTTCAGCAACTTAGTCTGAACGAATCATATTCAAGGTGTACTGAGTCAACAGAGGGAAATAATTGAGGACGGTCACTGCGAGGCTCACATCAGCGACATTTCAGGCCCAGCAACTTAGTCTGAACGAATCATATTCAAGGTGTACTGAGTCAACAGAGGGAAATAATTGAGGACGGTCACTGCGAGGCTCACATCAGCGACATTTCAGGCCCAGCAACTTAGTCTGAACGAATCATATTCAAGGTGTACTGAGTCAACAGAGGGAAATAATTGAGGACGGTCACTGCGAGGCTCACATCAGCGACATTTCAGGCCCAACAACATAGTCTGAACGAATCATAATCAAGGTGTACTGAGTCAACAGAGGGAAATAATTGAGGACGGTCACTGCGAGGCTCACATCAGCGACATTTCAGGCCCAGCAACTTAGTCTGAACGAATCATATTCAAGGTGTACTGAGTCAACAGAGGGAAATAATTGAGGACGGTCACTGCGAGGCTCACATCAGCGACATTTCAGGCCCAGCAACATAGTCTGAACGAATCATAATCAAGGTGTACTGAGTCAACAGAGGGAAATAATTGAGGACGGTCACTGCGAGGCTCACATCAGCGACATTTCAGGCCCAGCAACATAGTCTGAACGAATCATATTCAAGGTGTACTGATGTTAAACACGAATAAGACAAAGCCTTCAGATATATCAGGTTAATTATGTCTTCATCGTTTTCTGTACCATAGTCTCTAAATGCTGTCTACAAAGACTTTAACCCAAACGTTTACCTTGGTACGAACAACTGTCCAAATGTCCAGAGTTCTTTTGGTACAAACCACTGTACCCATCAAAAGTCTAGGGTTCGACCAAGCAGAAGTCGGTCGTTTAAACAATCACATTTATTCCATTCCAATACAAGGAATAAATACATTTATTTAATGATTTCCTCGTGAATTTATAGTCAATTAATGATGGGCTGTTATTTCCAACATCCGGTGGTATGGGAAATTTCTCGCGAAGTCTGGATATAAATTCGCTGATTTGTTTATCTCTCAAATGTCATGTAAGAGTAGTTTTCTTTTCACCTAAAACGAGACTCACAGCAATTTTCTTCTTAACTTTCGCGGAAAACATATATTTTCTTGTTTTGTCAATCTCCGAACCGACGTAAATGTCATTCTCGTGTAAATTGTACTAAACATAAGATTCGTAATAAATGTCGTTTGTAAGAAACCTTGTCTGACTCAGCGTTTACACTGGGGAAGGCTGTAGGTTGGGTAATGGGACAGGTTTACTGCAGCACGTGTCTATCAGATATCGTGAATGGGTGGTAGTGCGGTAACCATCCTGCCAGCCAACACCAACTTTATTCATTATCATATTCTGTCATTAAAACGGCAATCTTAACATTCTTCAGAAGTTTGGTATGCATGAGGTCAACAGAGAAACCAATTTGCCAAAACTGATACATGATGATGTTTCCGACTCAAAACAATGTCTTGTGATTGTAAGTTACAACGAGCGATCACCATTAACTGGAAACAGCAGTCGATGGAAGAGAGAACAACGATACGACAGGCACATATTCCTCCGTCATTTAATAATCTGAACCTGAGATTGCCTTGTTAATATAGAAAAGTACTCGGTCTTCATATCAAAGTCATGTTTGATTTTACAACTTCGCATAAACAAGTCTTCAGTAATTTTTCCTAATTGAACCAGGAAAAGAGGGTGACACGGTAAAACCCTTATACTGTTTTGGTGACACGGTAAAACCCCTATACTGTTTTTGAGACACAGTAAAACCCCTATACTGTTTTTGAGACACAGTAAAACCCCTATACTGTTTTTGAGACACAGTAAAACCCCTATACTGTTTTGGTGACACGGTAAAACCCCTATACTGTTTTGGTGACACAGTAATAACCTATACTGTTTTTGAGACACAGTAAAACCCCTATACTGTTTTGGTGACACAGAAAAACCCCTATACTGTTTTTGAGACACAGTAAAACCACTGTACTGTTTTGGTGACACAGTAATAACCTATACTGTTTTTGAGACACAGTAAAACCCCTATACTGTTTTTAAGACACAGTTATCCCCTATACTGTTTTTGAGACACAGTAAAACCCCTATACTGTTTTGGTGACAGAGTAAAAACCCTATACTGTTTTTGAAACACGGTAAAACTCCTATACTGTTTTTGAGACACAGTAAAACCCCTATACTGTTTTGGTGACACAGTAAAACCCCTATACTGTTTTTGAGACACAGTAAAACCCCTATAGTGTTTTGGTGACACAGTAAAACCCCTATACTGTTTTTGAGACACAGTAAAACCCCTATACTGTTTTTGAGACACAGTAAAACCCCTATACTGTTTTTGAGACACAGTAAAACCCCTATACTGTTTTGGTGACACAGTAAAACCCCTATACTGTTTTTGAGACACAGTAAAACCCCTATACTGTTTTGGTGACACAGTAAAACCCCTATACTGTTTTTGAGACACAGTAAAACCCCTATACTGTTTTGGTGACACGGTAAAACCCCTTTACTGTTTTGAGACGCGATAAAACCCCTATACTGTTTTTGAGACACAGTAAAACCCCTATACTGTTTTGAGACGCGATAAAACCCCTATACTGTTTTTGAGACACAGTAAAACCCCTATACTGTTTTGAGACGCGATAAAACCCCTATACTGTTTTTGAGACACAGTAAAACCCCTATACTGTTTTTGAGACACAGTAAAACCCCTATACTGCTTTTGAGACACTGTAATCCCCTATACTGTTTTTGAGACGCAGTAAAACCCCTATACCATTTTTGAGACACAGTAATCCCCTATAATGTTTTTGAGACACAGTAATCCCCTATAATGTTTTTGAGACACAGTAATCCCCTATACTGTTTTTGAAACACGGTAAAACTCCTATACTGTTTTTGAGACACAGTAAAACCCCTATACTGTTTTGATGACACGGTAAAACCCCTATACTGTTTTGGTGACACGGTTAAACTCCTATACTGTTTTGGTGGCACGGTAAAACCCCTATACTGGTTTGGTGACACGGTGAAACCTCCATACTGTTTTTGAGACACAGTAATCCCCTATACTGTTTTGGTGACACAGTAAAACCACGACACTGTATCTGATGATACCAGCTATTAGCGCTCGGCTTTGTGACGTATTAAAGTACATCATACCTCAGAATTACAAAGATACCCAGTAAAGAATAGTTTGATCTCAGGACCAATCGTCTCACGCCAAACATGACAGAAATTTCTAACCAATATCAAAGATTGTATTAAGGTAATCGTTCGAACTGATGACTTTGGTTTGGATGAGATATGATAATATATATTCCGATAAGTTCATGTTGACTTTGTGTACTCACAGGGAGCACACGTTTTTTATTGACAATGAAGTCTGATATTGTCTGTGTGTAACCATAGGAAACACACGTTTTATATTGACAATGAGGTCTGATATTGTCTGTGTGTAACCATAGGAAACACACATTTTATATTGACAATGAGGTCTGATATTGTCTGTGTGTAACCATAGGAAACACACATTTTTGTTGACAAAGATTTCTGATATTGTCTTTGTGTAACCATAGGAAACACACATTTTATATTGACAATGAGGTCTGATATTGTCTGTGTGTAACCATTGGAAACACATGTTTTTTATTGACAATGAGGTCTAATATTGTCTTTGTGTAACCATAGGAAACACACATTTTATATTGACAATGAGGTCTGATATTGTCTGTGTGTAACCATTGGAAACACATGTTTTTTATTGACAATGAGGTCTAATATTGTCTTTGTGTAACCATAGGAAACACACGTTTTATATTGACAATGAAGTCTGATATTGTCTTTGTGTAACCATAGGAAACACATTTTTGTTGACAAAGATTTCTGATATTGACTTCGTGTTTTGGTGAGGATTCTACTGTCAATAAGCAGAAATATTTTAGAAACATAACTTCAGGTTCTCAACAACACAACTGTTGATACGCTATCTGTACTTGGATAAGCACTGAGTAACGAGCTAAGGATAAAGAGACTGATTGTTTTTAGAACTGGTGTCCCGATCACTTCCCTGAGTATCGTGTATCAACGTCAGGTGATAATGCTGTCTGTCTATAATAGCTATTGTGATGAAGTCCTACAGTTGCTATCTATCTCGGTCAGAGCAGATTACAAACAAGTTGTATTGCACCTCGTTGACACGTTCTTCACTGGTACATTGTATATGTAGCTAATAACCGGTTCTTTACATAGATTTATCACTAACTCATATTAAAACAATATCCAGGAATCCGTAGTGATGTTGGCTTAGCCATTCAAAACGGTTCTTCATTTCACCATTTTATAGATTAGAATGAAAATAAAACTCTATCTATGTTAAAATTTAGTGTCCAGCCAATCCTTTGCATACCTGAGACAAAAATTTAAAAAAATAAGAATACGGGTAAAATCAGTTTTATTTTTACGAATATTTTTTAATATCTGTCTACGCCATGAAACGATATGTATAACGTATGTAGACCATGTAATTTATCAACAGTTGATTAGCTCGTGCATCGGTTCATCTCCGTACTAACGACCCTCTATACTGATCACGAGGACATAGTTATAAAAATAGCGTTCTCACAGGAAGGACAACCATATCAGCAAATTGGATGAACAATAACTCCGCTATAAAGAAGTCTTTGGGCGATAAAACCGTTTTTCCATAAAAACGTGGTCGTTAATTTCGTCAGTTTGTTTTTATTTGATGGAAATGTAAAATATTGCATGAATAAATATTATTGCGCGATATTTACTGCATCAATAATATTCACGCAGAAACAATAATTTATATATAGAAACAGAAAGTAGATGACTGACAGCTTTATATTCGTTGCAGGTTATCTTTATATGACCATAACACTGTAAATAACCGCTACCTCGATTAATCAATCAGGAACCCTATACAAGAAAATGACCAAAGATTCTCCGGGAATTCAAGCAGAATGGAAAACGAGGAAATTGTCTTATCAGTCCCCAGCTATACCAGGAAACTGTATGCTACAGTGCACAGATATCAGCCGTTTACAGCGCCTGTCGCCTTAGTCATATATCAAGTCGTCTTGTAGGAAATGGTCGAGATTATTTCTGTTTTCTTTTAATCGATAACAGTACCAATACAGGCATGATAGAGAGCAGAACGGTACACATGTTTTTGGCTATACTCTGAGGTATTCTGAAGTTTATGTTGGGGAAAAGGGTGACACGAGAACAGATAGACAATTCCATCAGAACCTTCAGAAATGTTGAATACAATGTACAGAGCAACTGAGATGTACACAGAATGGTAGTAAGAGGACAAAGCCCTGAGCAACAAATCCAAAAAACAGAGTAATGTACATGTGAAATATACACATGTACCCGACCTTGTTCTAAGATTATCAGAGTATTACGTTATTGAATTATGGAGCTAGTGTACCTCCCTATCTGGATTTTGAAAATGACAGGTATATCATTGTACCTGCAGATAAGGCGTGCAATAACTTGATGCTCGTCTGCAAACATAATTACATTTCCTGTATACAAAATGAACTTGGCTTGCTTGATAACGAAGGAAACCCCACCTATACAGTATTACAATTATTCAGATTGCCTATTAATGAGAAGGATACGGACTTTCCTCGTTTATACTGGATCCCTATAACAAGAATCCATATAACAACGTTTTATAGCTGGCTCGTCTAAATGTTCATCCAAGCCTTTGTCTAAAATGCTAACCACTATTCTAAGTACTATCAAATTTGGGTTACAGTCTTATTGTGTTTACTCAAGAAGTGGAATCAATTGTTTGTGGAGATCTTGATGACCAAAGAGCTTTTGACTAATCTTCAACACCCTCTTCTAAAAACATTCTTCTATAAGAACATTCTATTTTTCAACCCTGTACACCACCATATCCCATTCTTAACTGAAGGAACGCCTTCGTTCTGTTGTGATGAGAGCTTTCTTCTCCAAGGAAGGTAAACGGCGGTACAAATATATGATTGTGAACTATACTGAAGCGTATTTTTGTCAAATTTACGTCCAACTCAAAGAAGAAATATACAGAGGACCAAATCGTAAAAATCATCGAGTTTTTGGTTGACAACATCTTCGTGGATTTTGGTGGTAAGATCTTCCAACAGACTATTGGCATATATATGGGAACCAACTGCGCCCCTCTGTTGGCTGACTTCTTTTTGTTTCATGCGAAGTTGAATTTATTGAAGAGCTTATCAAAACAAGTCACAAAGACTTTGCAAAATCGTTTTATTTCACTATCAAATATATTAATGACGTTTTGTCTTTAAATAACAAGAAATTCCTTGACTACGTCCATCGTATAAACCAATCAGAACTGGAAATCAAGGACACGACAAACTCTTCTACATCAGCTGCAAAATTCTTCTTACAACGAAAACAACATAGCTTTCCATCAAGTAGTATGACAAACGTGATGATTTCAATTTCCATATTGCGAATTTTCCTTTTCTGGATAGCAATATCCCTTCATCTCCAACCTATGGAATTTACATGTCAAAGTTGATTTGATATTCAAGGCCTGTTCCCATTATCACGATTTTCGTGCAAGATGTCGTGAACTGACTGACAAATTCGTAACAAAAGGGTTCAAAAGATGCAGGTTGATGAAAATTATTGGGAAGTTTAATGGTCGCCATAGTGATCTCTATATTCTATTTCTTTGTGCGAAATGAATATGGACGTATTTGATGCTCGTTACTTTGCCGTTGTTGTATACCTTGTTCTCATCACTTAACGTGACATGGATTGACCAAGGTTTACATGGCGGGTGTCGTTAAAGCAGAAGGCGCTTACTCTTCTTGAACACATTATCTTATTCTAGTAGAATTTGAGTTTGAATTATGACAATGTTGCCATGTTGGTATTGTCTTTCTTTTTTCACTTTTTCTTTAGTCACTTTGGATTGTTAAGTCCTCAGCAACACTGACAAATCACCGGTATCTTGTAGATCGGTTCATCGTTTGGCTCCGCTGTATCATTTGATCTACTCTGTCCAACTCTAAAGTTTAGTCAAGTATACTATTCACTTGTGTGTATTTTGTTGAATCTGTTGTTATTAACCGGAAATAAGATATATTGTAATACGGATGAATGGTCAACTAGAACTTCTTTTCCGAACGAGGAAATCTATTATCATTGTTTACCCTGTCAGCCTTGTTGATTTTCCAAGCAGGTAATTAAAAAAACAAATAATTAGATCCCTTGCTTGTAGATTAATCACGCACTTTCCATTTAATTATGGCCATCTGGGTCAATATATAGATTTGCATTTTATATATTTTAGGATGCGAGATACAACTATACTCCACCTCAGCTCTGATAACTGTAGTCTGTCACTGGATCTATAAACGTCTCGAAATTCCCGAACCAATTAATATAGGGAGACACTCGTTATCATGGAACGTTCATGGAAGCTCTGATGGCTTAACATATTGGATAATATGTACATCGCATATAATCAGAACAAGACTGTGCAGAAAACAGCAGCGTTCTTAAATCATCTAAATTCACTGTTGTAGCGTTGGAATAGAATAACTATATAAAAAGACGGGTTCTGTTAAAATAATATTTTAACAGAACCGTCATATTATGATTATTTTAATAGAATCATCTTGTTGGCAAACTGGCCAAGAGAATTGCGACCGTCCTTACGATTAGACTTAAATTGTTTAGACTATGTCACGTCATTAGCCTTTAAGGTAACTTCCAAGCTGACATCGGAAAGTTTTAGAAACAATTGTACAAGTCGAATTTAATGTATATAATACTAGACCTCTGCGAATGCTGATTGTAGTTGATTGAATATGTAAGTATTTGTCTTGAAACCTACCTATGCTGATAAACAGTATCAAACCTTTGTCACGAGGTCAATGAGTTTGTTTCGCACGGGAAAGAGCTGTTTTCTATTGTGAACCATTTTTGCGTTTCCAGGTTATAAAATCTGGATGCAGTCGCTGCTTCCACAAGCAGTGTTTCCCCAGAGGAAACACGAGAGCAGGATGGGATGTCACAAATACATTCATTTTGTTCATCGCGTCATAAATTGTTCATGTTTTCCCTGTAGTTGTGTGTTCTTTTGCTGTGGCATATCGAGCGGAACTAATGAAAATGAAAGAGCGCCGTTCCCAAGTTCGCTCCGCACAGTTGCCCGTCAAGATACCTCTTCAACTGTTAAGGGTAAAAAAAATTTCATCAGATCACAATATTGATGTGAATCTAGGTCCATTTGGTTCCCGGTTTTATTAGTAAAAGTGAAAAGAAAGAAAACTTAAACAGTTTTTAAAATTTCTGAAGTTGTTTAAAGAAACGAAAACGGATAAACAGGATGATTCTAGAATACATTTGTTAAAAAAAAAAAAAAAAAAAAAACAGCCAGCTAATTATCATTGCTTTCGTTGTATTCTTCATAATTCGCTCTCATAAAGAACCATCCGATCAGTCATCGATTGTAAAACGCTCTCGTATGGTTCTTAAAGTCTTAGTTTGTAGACAGAATTTCGGCTCAGCAGATTATGAGATGGTACATCATCTTTTGTTTAGTAATTTCAAGGTCTGTAACAACACAGCAATCTATTAGTTTGTGAGTTAATAGAGATTTTTTTAATGTATCTATCAAATCTGTATAACCTAACGCCTTTTTGATTGGTAGATTTACCTTGCAAACTGGTGCCTTTTCATGTGGTAGGTTTATTAGAACCGTTAAACCTATACACTGTTTGTTAGTAGGTTTACCTATCTGTCTGTGATGTTTGTAATCGATATCAGTATTTTGAATAGGTTAGCAGACTTACTTACAACACGTTTACATAGGATAAATCACTTGAGTTTGATCACTTATTTCAATAATCAGCTTATTCAGAAATGGTAAAAAAAAGTAAAAAAATCGTCTCTACTTTCATGTTTTGTATGAAATCATTCTTTGCTGAAGTGTGCATTATTTGGAATTTGAAGCTAATCCAGCCGTTTTATCATGCGCGCACGAAGGGCAGAGATTTATCCAGACACCGCGGAAATGATATTTGTACTAATAGAATTACATGTTATTATTTTATCTCCAGCCTTTGATCACTCACACATTAACTATTTTGAATTAATATGACTAAATCTTTAAAAAAGACCTTTGATGATTCTAGAAATTTGCTAGGAGACAAACAAAGCAGGTTTCCGAAAGCTAGATTCTATTACACAGACGCACTTGTCCGTCGCACTGTTCTCATTCTTTCGATAAAATCCATTTTTATCTGGAATTGGGAATTGTTATCTTATGAAAAAATGTACTCAGTTCATGCTTTGTGTAATTTGTCACTTGGGAAACGTTGGACCGCTTTCCTCAGTAGGGCGGGCGCATTGTATATCAGACATATTTAGTTTCCCGAGCTGCAGGATGTAGAGTTCCTTTGAAGTTATATTTGAAACTATTGATGTTGTACTGATCATTATTTAGACTCTACGATTCAACACCGGTCGGTGAGACCTAATATTGCACTAACAGAGAATAGTATCAAACATTTTTATCAAATTGAGCTGTTAACACAGTATTGTTCTACCAACTTGAAACATAAAATTAAAAACGCAACGATTTTTGTTTCCGGCTAAAAACGTTAATGCAAATATTGCGTGTAAAACTGTGGTATAAATCAATTTCTCGGATTGTTCGCTTCTTAACAAATACTTCGTTATCGAGTTATGGATTAGCTGTATTGAAAATGTGGTTATTCCATTTTCACAAAACTGTAAAACATTAACATCAATTCACCCAAAGTAGAAAAACAAAACTTATAAGCCGTACGTATAATTTCTCCAATCATTATTTGTTTTATTTGTAGGCGGAATGATCTTAACAACAGATGGCGCGTTACTTTAAACGTCAGACAACGAATCGAACGAGTAATGATAAAAACAGTCCTATGGCGAAAATACGTCAGTTTGTTCCGACAATATTTCATTACAGAGCAGCCCTTAAAATCACAAATTCGCAAAACTAATGTAGAAAACAATTAACAATACAGTAACGCACTGACCTGGCAGGAAACAAGTTTCTAGCTATACTAAAACTGACTTTAAGTAGTAAACGAGTCTTGTTTCTAGATATAACCGACTTTAAGTAGTAAACGAGTCTTGTTTCTAGCTATACTAAAATCGACTTTAAGTAGTAAACGAGTCTTGTTTCTAGCTATACTAAAACCGACTTTAAGTAGTAAACGAGTCTTGTTTCTAGCTATACTAAAATCGACTTTAAGTAGTAAACGAGTCTTGTTTCTAGTTATAACCGACTTTAAGTAGTAAACGAGTCTTGTTTCTAGCTATACTAAAATCGACTTTAAGTAGTAAACGAGTCTTGTTTCTAGATATAACTGACTTTAAGTAGTAAACGAGTCTTGTTTCTAGATATAAATGACTTTAAGTAGTAAACGAGTCTTGTTTCTAGATATAACTGACTTTAAGTAGTAAACGAATCTTGTTTCTAGATATAACTGATTTTAAGTAGTAAACGAGTCTTGTTTCTAGATATAACTGACTTTAAGTAGTAAACGAGTCTTGTTTCTAGATATAACCGACTTTAAGTAGTAAACGAGTCTTGTTTCTAGATATAACTGACTTTAAGTAGTAAACGAGTCTTGTTTCTAGATATAACCGACTTTAAGTAGTAAACGAGTCTTGTTTCTAGATATAACTGACTTTAAGTAGTAAACGAATCTTGTTTCTAGATATAACTGATTTTAAGTAGTAAACGAGTCTTGTTTCTAGATATAACCGACTTTAAGTAGTAAACGAGTCTTGTTTCTAGATATAACTGACTTTAAGTAGTAAACGAGTCTTGTTTCTAGATATAACTGATTTTAAGTAGTAAACGAGTCGTGTAACAAGCTAAACCAATAACTGTTTAAAAGATACAAAGAAAAAATCTTACAAATCCCTACCGTACCCAATAAAACAGGTGATGATGAATGACTGCTGAGGCAATGTTAATCCACAAAACCAATGTTATTTTAATTACGGCTAAAATCTTACTAATAACCGCCAGTGAGAAACCCAGCAATTTAGACCAGTTATTACAAATGTTTTGGGCGTTTGTTACACGTGGTGATAAATTGTGGTTCACTGGTCTTTGTTCCTCGGCAGTGTAGTCATAACCTATCATCACCACCGAGGTAATGGGTCGTGAACAAGTCTGTCTGAGCACATATAATTTCCATTGTCATTTGATTAAGCTTCAATTTTATTTACATTTGTTTACAGGAAAAAAATTATTATAAACGATTTGTGGTACTCTGACGATAAAATATGAACAGGTCAGCTGTTTGGTATTTGTACTTACCGGATTGATATAAAAACTGAAATCCGAGAAAATCTTTCTGGTAGACTGCATACAATATTAGACACGTCATATTGCACTATAAATGTCTATTACGTTTATTTGGTATTTTTGTAGGAGCAAAAAAGGTGCGAAAACGACACACATTGCTCACACTGTGAAGCATTTTATGCCAGAATAGCTGATGACATGACAACAAATGTGTAATTTTGATATGCGTCTGGTTGTGTTGTCTAAGGATCACTTAAACTAAAGTGGGACATCAGAAAGCCTTGCAAAGTATAATATAAAGAATGGTTTACTGTTACTTGAGGCCACGCTGAATAATCAGTATTATTTTTGTTCTTTGATTACCATAAACATATTGTGTTCTAATTTTGTTGTACATAATTATTTCAAGTTTATCTTTTCTAAGGTACACATTTTAATAACTTTCTGTACAAAGTGCGTTAGAAATCTCAAAAAGGTTGAAATTTTAAACAAAAAACGATTTTTTTCTTAGATTTAATTTTACATTAAAACAGGCAAAGCATTTGATTTTCTTTTCACTTTCTAAATCTTACAATGCCTGATAAACAACTTTGATTTATTTTGTACAGGTTATCAGAAATAACTACAAACTGAACTCGAGCAAATTATAAACATTTACTTGAGATCAGTTTAAATTTTCTTCACTAGAATACAGTTTCGTGTCCATCCATTTAACAGTTTACATACAGGAAAATAAAAACATTCACTTTGCCAGCATAAAAACTACCCCCATGGCAAGTAACAATAACAAAACAAACATTTTTAAAAATATTTCACAACTGCTCATAAATCATTTCCTTAATACAAAATTCCTGTGTTTATGTAAGATCCGTAAATGAAAATAACAAAGATAGACATAAGAGCATAATTTTAAACGAGAGAGACTTTCATTATCTAAAATAATGAGAATTACAACGGTCATAAAGACAATCAAAACGGTGTCTGCAGATATGGTTTGTTTCAAATAAAAATGAACTAAAAGGAAGACAATAGAGGTATAGATAATATAACACATTGTCTATAACACCAAGGTATTGATCCGTGCAGCAATGATGGCGAAAAGAGAGTTAACTATCTTTTCTTTATTATGACTGAAATGCTAGGGAGAAATGTGTCACGCTACACAATCAGGAAAGACAAATGTTTAACAAGGTACAAAACTACAATACTAGGGGGAAATGAATGTGTACACAAAGGGGGATAAGACAGGTATGTTATTACCTTCTGTGTATGTCCGTGTACTGGCTTTGATGTAGAAACGAACACAGGAAAATACTGACCAGTGTCATTAATCTCCAACATTTAAGCATACTTAGATAGGGAGTGGCCTGTATATAATGTAAAAAATAGATATATTTATGGCATCTGCTAAATACTGTTTTACGAAATGTCAATTTGAAAATGTTTTTGGTGTGTGTGTGTTTTCCCCCGTTTGTTAATGTCGGGAAAATGGTGAGGTCAAGCCCAGTTACTCGCCATGTTGACGGTAACTTCTCTCAGTGCTACGTTGATGTCCTTCACTTGATGCAGTAGATTAGTTTTCTTCAGTTTCAACAGATAAGGACTATATTTTGCGATGCAATTTCGACCAAACTACTTTGACAATGAACTTTGTATCCAAAGCTGATAAGATTGTCAGTTTTTTATTTGCATAATATAATCCTTAGTCATAAATATATCATACTATCAACTTCATACCTGGACAAAATTGACATTCCCATGTGATGACACTGCCAAGTAACAGGACACCGTGGACAGCACATAAAACAAGGAACCAGACATACTTCATTTTCTCTAATTTTACATAGTAACCGATTCACATACCTGACAAGGTGATCTCGTGGTTGCTAGGGACGGGTTAGTAACATAGTCGGCCATGTTGTAGGTGATGGGATATGGGTGTTCTTCCCGAAGGTATAGACTTTGTATCAGAGGTTTTATCGAGCAATATCAATATGCATTATCCTACATACCTACAGACTATCCTCTCCCTACCTCTCACATGAATATAATACCGATACCGTGATTACAGTGCGAAATATAAGGATAATTTCTATGTGACATACACATTCATTTTAACTAAAAAGGTATACCTAAAGTATACTCAAAGGATGGGCCAACATTTGCCTCCACTTCGATCTTTTTTTTGTTTTTTATTTTGCCATAACTAAAAACATGAAAAATAGCTGTATAAATTATCAGTTCTGATAGTCTCCGCCAGAAACCAGGTGGAGGGACGGGAGTATTCTAACAAAACTAGAAATAATTGTCACGGACAAATGTAATTTGGAAAATGAATTATGACGATGTTTGTGTATGTGGGTGTATAAAATCAGTTATTTTGATACTTAATGTGTTATATTGGTATACATGTGGTAATCGTAGTGATACTTTTAACTAGAAAAATAACAAAGATGCAAAATTTTCACAAAATTAAAAATATATCCAACATAACAGCGTCGTTATGTATAGTTGCAGTCTATGTTTTATACTTCTATAAATACATTCCATATATCTATACTGTCCACAGAATCAATGTTATGTACTATCAAAACCATGGTAAAATACGTTTTTTTGTATGCCAAACGGGTCCAATGCTTCCCATACTCACGAAGGTTTGATATCATTGTTTAATGTTATAGCAAAACCCGAATTTCGATTTTCGTATCCATGATTTAAAGTTATTTGCAGAAGTAATAACTCACGAATACGCATTCCACAAACGTGATCTCTCCTCTGAAGAAGTAATCAAAGCTGAGATTGCGTTATAAATGATGTGCATATAAACAAGGATAATAAAATAGGCATTATAATAAAACTGATAAACATGTTATTATCATTCTGTCTGTTCCCATTTATTAACAAAATATGAAGGAACATTACATAACTTTTTATCTTTATGCTCTAATCAAGTAATGCGATAAATGATAAACTTGCAATCTTGATAGCTCTGCAAAATATTTTGGCCGCAAAAGTAGCTGATGACCCCAACCTTTCTAGACGCAACAGGGTCAACTGGGAGAAGCTCGAGTTCCCAATACTTGATATGGAATATCAAGAGACAATAACACGTGGATCACATCAGCTGAAAGTAGCGCCAATGTACATAGCAAAGCACCTGACACCAGATGAGGACTTCGAAGTGTGGGCCATGCTGAAAATCCCTTCCGAGTTCAAATCCATTAAAGGTACAATTCGCAGACAATATATATATATATATATATATATATATGCCCCCCTCTTAAAAAAAACAAGAAAATACCAACATGTCAACATAACCAAAACCCAAGCAAAATATGTACAAAAAAATATATTTTCAAGGATACTCCTGAAAAAGTGCGGGGAGATTAAGATCAAGTGTTCAGGAAGATCAAAAAGCGTTTTCTGCTTCATCACAGACACCTGCCATGTAAATTTTGGTCAGGCCAAGTAAGTAATGTTACATTCTCAAATGAGAACACATGGTACAACAACGAAACCACAAACTAGCGGTCTTTAAACACGTTCAGCTTCGTATCTCACAAAGACATAGAACATCAATTAGAACACTATGACAACTGGAGAACTTCCCCGTCATTGTCATCGACGTGTTTTTTTGAAGCCCCGTGTTACGAGTTTGGAAATTCAGTTGACAACTTTCTTGCAGAAAATTCGTAAAACGGGAACCAGCCCTTGAATATGGTATCAACTGTGACATGTATACATCATAAGTTAGGGATGTATGGGTAGTGCTATCCAGAAATACAATTGAAGTCATCACGATGTTCATGTTGGTTTCGTTGTAAGGAAAGCAGGACTGTTTCCACAGGAAAGCATTTTTTGTAATTCAATGTATTGAGTACTGCAATAGCACAGCGGTCCTTAAACCTGTACTAAAAGGAAAAATCTTTCTTGAAAAAGAATAGTATTATTTGGTATCAAAATCCCGCTGGAAATATCGTGCACACAGTGATAATACAGTTTCATAGTTATTGTGTCATTTCAATGTTCCTGGAAGGATTATATTACAGCACCTTTAATGGGCACGCAGGTTCGAGTAAATCAGGTCCCTTTTTCATAGAATTATTTCTGAAATTACCTTTCGTGTGAAATTTTATGTTGTTTGCGAAATGGAATCGGTCAAGAGAAGGCAAGCAATGTTAGGACGGGGTTTGGATTATGACGTTGACATCTTATTGTGACGCCATAATTGCAAAAATCCTCGCTATTACGGTGCGATATTCCCTTGTCTCATCCATAGGTAGAGAGCACAAAACACTCTGGGAGCGAGTAAATTATCATAACTTGAGGACAATTACAGACAGAAAAATTGCCTAAACTATAAACCGCGAATTTTCAAAATTCTCTGTCACGTGATATATATATATTGTAAGCTAAAGACGGATCTTAAAATTATGTATAAATTATACAACAAAATATTTATGAAATTCATCTCAAAACATTTTATCAGATAAAAAGAATGTTATAAAACATATGATGGCCACCAGATGACGTCTGCTCTTTTTGAAACATTCCCGCCATTTTCTTTTCATTGAAAAAAATGTATCGAGATTATACAGCGATAAGTATGAGATAACGCGATGACTTTTGACGCTCTTAAGATGTATTTTCTACCGAGGTAGTCCTAACAATGGAAAATCTGACAGTCTCACATTTCACTCTCTTTCACGAGCTTTGAAGTCGAGACGAGTCTGTTTTATAATGGCGACAGAAACAAGAGCTGTGAAGAAAACACCATCTCGTTTGTTGTGGACCTTTTTACTCACATCCATTCATTCGCTCTGCCCGGCGACAAATTATGAGGCCAAAAATATCATGTTCTAAAGTGTATTTTCGTTGTTGCGAAATATAAAAATTTGTAATTTCCATTTACACTGAAGACATCGGTTTGTCATTGCACGTCGTTATCTGTATTCTTTATGTGTGTCACTTAAATCAAAATCTGCGATAAGACTCGAGTGTTTGTAACAATAGAAAACATTATAGGAAGACGCCATTTCTTACTGGTTTTATCGTCTGCAGAAAACGTGATACCTATAAACGGGTAACTTAGGAATTACTATAGGTTTATCTCGTCGAGGTATCGGTATTCCGGTAAAAATGAATATTTATGATAGTCTTTCAGAAAAGCTGTACATTTACTCCCCGTTCCCAATATCTGAGCATAATATTGATATGAAGCTGACAGGTCAGTGGGACTTTCTCATCATTATATACCGTGATAGTTAACGCACCTGTCTAATACAATCATTCATAAAACAAGTATTAGTGTATAGGAGGAGTTATTCCCGAATCCATGTGTACAGTTCAAATAAATAACTACCAGCCGACAGATAATACTCCATATTATCGTCAATGTTAGATGTACAGTTAATACTAAGTATTAGGATTAAACACTTAACTGTACAAAAATTTCCTGGGGTGGCCGATGAAATCCGTGTTGTCACCACGTGTGGTACCAGGTGGAGACCACTAAATGATCGATGAAAATCACCGCTGTGACATAGGATATCAATAAATTAACACTTAGTCATGTATCAGGCAACAGCTTACTTTGTCAATTTAATACATAGATATATATATATGACTTCTCTGACTTGCCAGTCGTACAAGATTCAATTAACTGATAGCGCTATTTAACAACACATATGTGTCAGTATGTACCGACTCACCCAACAGTCACAAAACAGTGTCCCGTTCATCTCTTCCTACCCTGATCATAATCCATGTTTTTGTTGGAATGAATAATGACGATATTTTGTCAAAACATTATTGTTAAGTCAACTGAATATTTCTTGTAACACGGGAATACCAGCTGTATCCCCTGTGTACACCCTGTTGTATCACCTGTGAACACCCTAATGTATCACCTGTGTACACCTAATTGTATCACCTGTGTACACCCTGTTGTGTCCCCTGTTGTATCACCTGTGTACACCTTGTTGTATCACCTGTGTACACCCTGTTTTATCACTTGAGTGCCTGTTGTTGTAACACCAGATTCCCTGTTGTCTCACCCGAGTGTCTGTTTATCATCAGTATCTGATCAAATGACTGATGAACTTCTGTTATTTGGGTAAATGTTGCTCCCTTAATTGAGTATTGAGTTGTTGCATTGAGTTTGTACATTTCATACCAGCTTGATAATATTGTATACTACATCAACTCAATATATTTTTTAACTGAACACATTTTGAGTTAATGACCTCGGACGTAATACGTGTTTTATTAGTCTTACAATTACAAAACTTCGCGCTCTATTTTTCTAATTCCGATCTGGTTTAATTGGTTTGTTTTACAGTCCAGCAGTTCGCTTTTAGAAATGAAAGAGAAAGAAATGGTAAAGGGAACAAAAAATCACGAGCATTTTGGAGTTACTTTGACCTTGTTCGAAGAGAAGAATTCGTCTTTGTGACCACAGCAGCTAGCCACACCTCGAAAGACAGGGGACGCGGAGATACAGGGACAGATAAAACACCACGTATAATAGGCAGCGTTTTATGTCTAGTTTTCTATTCCCTTATCGACAATTTCAATGGCTTTTACATCGCTACTTAAATAAATTTACATAAGTTTGCGCGATAAAATATTCGATGAAAAAAGGCGATAAGGTTGTTGACAGAGCTTCCAAATTGAATGTGCTTTGTGGCTAGTATTCGGTCACCCCAAGGTAATGACGGCAATTTGCAAGACAATTTAGTCTTACGACCAGAGCGTCTATCCAGGAGTCGGTAAAACTCGTCCACCGCCTACAGTTTCCATGTGAAGAGTCTACCTGGGTCTCAGGTATAACACTCAAAAATGAAATCAATATGAATTTGTAACAACATCGGTCAGCACTCATGTGTACAAAAAACGCAGCATTGCTCCATAAAATACAGAAGATACAGTAAAACACGTGATACTCAATATTCCCACCAGTTTTATCGCTTAATATCTAAACATTTGTATTTTATGGGAACTGATAAAACAAGTTATTGTGTCTGATAAAAATCCAGTATCACTGAATCACTTCATATAAAACTCTCCTGCTACAAGCTAGACCGCAAATAGATGTTTAATAAAAATGTCATTTACACACCGAGTAACCACGTCTTATTAAGGTCCACTGCTCCAATTCATACACAAGTCCAATGCTCCACTTCATACACAGGTCCACTGCTCCACTTCATACAAAAGTCCACTGCTCCACTCCATGCAAACGTCCACTGCTCCACTTCATACACAAGTCCTCTGCTCCACTTCATACCCAAGTCCACTGCTCCACTTCATAAACAGGTCCACTGCTCCACTTCATACACAAGTCCAATGCTCCACTTCATACACAAGTCCACTGCTCCATTTCATACACAGGTCCACTGCTCCACTTCATACACAAGTCCAATGCTCCACTTCATACAAAAGTCCTCTGCTCCATTTCATACCCAAGTCCACTGCTCCACTTCATACACAGGTCCACTGCTCCACTTCATACACAAGTCCAATACTCCACTTCATACACAGGTCCACTGCTCCATTTCATACAAAAGTCCACTGCTCCACTCCATATAAACGTCCACTGCTCCACTTCATACACAAGTCCTCTGCTCCACTTCATACACAAGTCCTCTGCTCCACTTCATACACAGGTCCACTGCTCCACTTCATACACAAGTCCAATGCTCCACTTCGTACAAACGTCATCTGCTCCATTTCATACACAAGTTCTCTGCTCCACTTCATACACAAGTCCACTGCTCCATTTCATACAAAAGTCCACTGCTCCACTCCATACACAAGTCCTCTGCTACATTTCATACACAAGTCCACTGCTCCACTTCATACACAGATCCACTGCTCCATTTCATACAAAAGTCCAATGCTCCACTTCATACACAGGTCCACTGCTCCATTTCATACAAAAGTCCACTGCTCCACTCCATACACAAGTCCTCTGCTACATTTCATACACAAGTCCACTGCTCCACTTCATACACAAGTCCTCTGCTACATTTCATACAAAAGTCCACTGCTCCACTCCATACACAAGTCCTCTGCTACATTTCATACACAAGTCCACTGCTCCACTCCATACACAAGTCCTCTGCTACATTTCATACAAAAGTCCACTGCTCCACTCCATACACAAGTCCTCTGCTACATTTCATACACAAGTCCACTGCTCCACTTCATACACAGGTCCACTGCTCCATTTCATACAAAAGTCCACTGCTCCACTCCATACACAAGTCCTCTGCTACATTTCATACACAAGTCCACTGCTCCACTCCATACACAAGTCCTCTGCTACATTTCATACAAAAGTCCACTGCTCCACTCCATACACAAGTCCTCTGCTACATTTCATACACAAGTCCACTGCTCCACTTCATAAAAATATCCACTGCACTACTTCATACACAAGTCCACTGCTCCATTTCATACAAAAGTCATCTGCTCCATTTCATACAAAAGTCATCTGCTCCATTTCATACAAAAGTCATCTGCTCCATTTCATGCAAAAGTCATCTGCTCCACTTCGTACCAAGGTCATCTGCTCCATTTCATACACAAGTCCTCTGCTCCACTTCAAACACAAGTCCACTGCTCCACTTCATATAAAAGTCCACCGGTCCACTTCATACACAGGTCCACTGCTCCATTTCATACACAAGTCCACTGCTCCACTCCATACAAACGTCCTCTGCTCCACTTCATACACAAGTCCTCTGCTCCACTTCATACCCAAGTCCACTGCTCCACTTCATAAACAGGTCCACTGCTCCACTTCATACACAAGTCCAATGCTCCACTTCATACACAAGTCCACTGCTCCATTTCATACACAGGTCCACTGCTCCACTTCATACACAAGTCCAATGCTCCACTTCATACAAAAGTCCTCTGCTCCATTTCATACCCAAGTCCACTGCTCCACTTCATACACAGGTCCACTGCTCCACTTCATACACAAGTCCAATACTCCACTTCATACACAGGTCCACTGCTCCATTTCATACAAAAGTCCACTGCTCCACTCCATATAAACGTCCACTGCTCCACTTCATACACAAGTCCTCTGCTCCACTTCATACACAAGTCCTCTGCTCCACTTCATACACAGGTCCACTGCTCCACTTCATACACAAGTCCAATGCTCCACTTCGTACAAACGTCATCTGCTCCATTTCATACACAAGTTCTCTGCTCCACTTCATACACAAGTCCACTGCTCCATTTCATACAAAAGTCCACTGCTCCACTCCATACACAAGTCCTCTGCTACATTTCATACACAAGTCCACTGCTCCACTTCATACACAGATCCACTGCTCCATTTCATACAAAAGTCCAATGCTCCACTTCATACACAGGTCCACTGCTCCATTTCATACAAAAGTCCACTGCTCCACTCCATACACAAGTCCTCTGCTACATTTCATACACAAGTCCACTGCTCCACTTCATACACAAGTCCTCTGCTACATTTCATACAAAAGTCCACTGCTCCACTCCATACACAAGTCCTCTGCTACATTTCATACACAAGTCCACTGCTCCACTCCATACACAAGTCCTCTGCTACATTTCATACAAAAGTCCACTGCTCCACTCCATACACAAGTCCTCTGCTACATTTCATACACAAGTCCACTGCTCCACTTCATACACAGGTCCACTGCTCCATTTCATACAAAAGTCCACTGCTCCACTCCATACACAAGTCCTCTGCTACATTTCATACACAAGTCCACTGCTCCACTCCATACACAAGTCCTCTGCTACATTTCATACAAAAGTCCACTGCTCCACTCCATACACAAGTCCTCTGCTACATTTCATACACAAGTCCACTGCTCCACTTCATAAAAATATCCACTGCACTACTTCATACACAAGTCCACTGCTCCATTTCATACAAAAGTCATCTGCTCCATTTCATACAAAAGTCATCTGCTCCATTTCATACAAAAGTCATCTGCTCCATTTCATGCAAAAGTCATCTGCTCCACTTCGTACCAAGGTCATCTGCTCCATTTCATACACAAGTCCTCTGCTCCACTTCATACACAAGTCCACTGCTCCACTTCATATAAAAGTCCACCGGTCCACTTCATACACAGGTCCACTGCTCCATTTCATACAAAAGTCCACTGCTCCACTCCATACAAACGTCCTCTGCTCCACTTCATACACATGTCCTCTGCTCCATTTCATACACAGGTCCACTGCTCCACTTCATACACAAGTCCAATGCTCCACTTCATACAAAAGTCCTCTGCTCCATTTCATACCCAAGTTCACTGCTCCACTTCATACACAGGTCCACTGCTCTACTTCATACACAAGTCCAATGCTCCACTTCATACACAGGTCCACTGCTCCATTTCATACAAAAGTCCACTGCTCCACTCCATACACAAGTCCTCTGCTACATTTCATACACAAGTCCACTGCTCCACTTCATACAAAAGTCCTCTGCTACATTTCATACACAAGTCCACTGCTCCACTTCATAAAAATATCCACTGCACTACTTCATACAAAAGTCCACTGCTCCACTCCATACAAACGTCCACTGCTCCACTTCATACACAAGTCCTCTGCTCCACTTCATACAAAAGTCCTCTGCTCCATTTCATACCCAAGTCCACTGCTCCACTTCATACACAAGTCCAATGCTCCACTTCATACACAGGTCCACTGCTCCACTTCATACAAAAGTCCAGTGCTCCACTCCATACAAACGCCCACTGCTCCACTTCATACAGAAGTCCTCCGCTCCACTTCATACACAAGTCCAATGCTCCACTTCATACACAGGTCCACTGCTCCACTTCATACAAAAGTCCACTGCTCCACTCCATATAAACGTCCACTGCTCCACTTCATACACAAGTCCTCTGCTCCACCTCATACCCAAGTCCATTGCTCCACTTCATACAGAGGTCCACTGCTCCACTTCATACACAAGTCCAATGCTCCACTTCATACACAAGTCCACTGATCCATTTCATACACAGGTCCACTGCTCCACTTCACACACAAGTCCAATGCTTCACTTCATACACAGGTCCACTGTTCCATTTCATACAAAAGTCATCTGCTCCATTTCATACAAAAGTCATCTGCTCCATTTCATGCAAAAGTCATCTGCTCCACTTCGTACCAAGGTCATCTGCTCCATTTCATACACAAGTCCTCTGCTCCACTTCATACACAAGTCCACTGCTCCACTTCATATAAAAGTCCACTACCACTGCTCCACTTCATATAAAAGTCCACTGCTCCACTTCATACACAAGTCCTCTGCTCCACTTCATACACAAGTCCTCTGCTCCATTTCATACACAGGTCCACTGCTCCACTTCATACACAAGTCCAATGCTCCACTTCATACAAAAGTCCTCTGCTCCATTTCATACACAAGTCCACTGCTCCACTTCATACACAGGTCCACTGCTCCACTTCATACACAAGTCCACTGCTCCACTTCATATGAAAGTCCACCGGTCCACTTCATACACAGGTCCACTGCTCCATTTCATACAAACGTCCTCTGCTCCACTTCATACACAAGTCCTCTGCTCCATTTCATACACAAGTCCACTGCTCCACTTCATACACAAGTCCTCTGCTCCATTTCATACACAAGTCCACTGCTCCACTTCATACAAAAGTCCTCTGCTACATTTCATACACAAGTCCACTGCTCCACTTCATAAAAATATCCACTGCACTACTTCATACACAAATCCACTGCTCCATTTCATACACAAGTCCACTGCTACACTTCATACACAAGTCCTCTGCTCCACTTCATACACAAGTCCACTGCTCCACTTCATACACAAGTCCAATGCTCCACTTCGTACAAAAGTCCACTGCTCCATTTCATACACAAGTCCTCTGCTCCACTTCATACACAAGTCCACTGCTCCACTTCATACACAAGTTCTCTGCTCCACTTCATACACAAGTCCACTGCTCCACTTCATAAAAATATCCACTGCACTACTTCATACACAAGTCCACTGCTCCATTTCATACAAAAGTCATCTGCTCCACTTCATACACATGTCGACTGCTCCATTTCATACACAAGTCCTCTGCTCATTTCATACACAATCCACTGCTCCACTGCTCACTTCATACAAAGTCCTCTGCTCCATTTCATACTGCTCCACTTCATACACAAGTCCTTTGCTCCACTTCATACAAAAGTCCACTGCTCCACTCCATACACAAGTCAATCATGCACACAAGTCATCTGCTCCACTTCATACACAAGTCAACTGATCCAATTCATAAACATATCCACTGCTCCACTTCATACAAACGTCCACTGCTCCACTTCATACAAACGTCCAATGCTCCACTTTATCCACAAGTCCACTGCTACATTTCATACACAGGTCTTCTGTTCCACTTCATACACAAGTCCAATGTTCCATTTCATACACAAGTTCACTGCTCCACTTCATACACATGTTCACTGATACACCTTATACAAAAGTCCACTGCTCTACTTCATACATAGGTCCTCTACTCAACTTCATACACATACACAAGTCCACTGATCCAATTCATAAAAATATCCACTGCTCCACTTCATACACAAGTCCACTGCTACACTTCATACACAAGTCCACTGCTCCACTTCATACACAAGTCCTCTGCTACATTTCATACACAAGTCCACTGCTCCACTTCATACACAAGTCCACTGCTCCACTTCATAAAAATATCCACTGCACTACTTCATACACAAATCCACTGCTACATTTCATACACAAGTCCAATGTTCCACTTCTTACACAAGTCCACTGCTCCACTTCATACATAGGTCCTCTACTCCACATCATAGAAACGTCCACTGCTCCACTTCATGCAAAAGTCCACTGCATCACTTCATACACAAGTCCAATGTTCCACTTCATACACTAGTCCACTGCTCCACTCCATACAAACGTCCACTGCTCCACTTCATACAAAAGTCCACTGCTCCACTTCATACACTAGTCCACTGCTCCACTTCATACACAAGTCCAATGTTCCACTTCATACACAGGTCCACTGCTCCACTTCATACACAAGTCAACTGCTCCACTTCATATAAACGTCCACTGCTACACTTCATACACAGGTGCTCTGCTCCACTTCATACACAAGTCCACTGCTCCACTTCATACAATGGTCCTCTGCTCCACTTCTTATAAACGTCCACTGCTACACTTCATACACAGGTCCTCTGCTCCACTTCATACAAAAGTCATCTGCTCCACTTCATAGAAACGTCCACTGCTCCACTTCATGCAAAAGTCCACTGCATCACTTCATACACTAGTCCAATGCTCCACTCCATACAAACGTCCACTGCTCCACTTCATACAAAAGTCCACTGCTCCACTTCATACACTAGTCCACTGCTCCACTTCATATAAAAGTCCACTGCTCCACTTCATACACAAGTCCACTGCTACACTTCATACACAAGTCCACTGCTCCACTTCATAGAAAAGTCCACTGCTCCACTTCATACACAAGTCCACTGCTCTACTTCATACATAGGTCCTCTACTCCACTTCATACACAAGTCCACTGATCCAATTCATAAAAATATCCACTGCTCCACTTCATACACAAGTCCTCTGCTCCACTTCATACACATGTCCACTGCTCCATTTCATACAAAAGTCCTCTGCTTCACTTCATACAAAAGGCATCTGCTCCATTTCATACACAAGTCCTCTGCTCCACTTCATACACAAGTCCACTGCTCCATTTCATACACAAGTCCTCTGCTACATTTCATACACAATTCCACTGCTCCACTTCATACACAAGCCCTTTGTTGCACTTGATACAAAAGTCCACTGCTCCACTCCATACACAAGTCAAATGTTCCACTTCATACACAAGTCAACTGATCCAATTCATAAACATATCCACTGCTCCACTTCATACAAACGTCCACTGCTCCACTTCATACAAACGTCCAATGCTCCACTTTATCCACAAGTCCACTGCTCCACTTCATAGAAAAGTCCACTGCTCCACTTCATACACAAGTCCACTGCTCTACTTCATACATAGGTCCTCTACTCCACTTCATACACAAGTCCACTGATCCAATTCATAAAAATATCCACTGCTCCACTTCATACACAAGTCCACTGCTACACTTCATACACAAGTCCACTGCTCCACTTCATACACAAGTCCAATGTTCCACTTCATACACAGGTCCACTGCTCCACTTCATACACAAGTCAACTGCTCCACTTCATATACAAGTCCACTGCTACACTTCATACACAGGTGCTCTGCTCCACTTCATACACAAGTCCACTGCTCCACTTCATATAAACGTCCACTGCTTCACTTCATACACAAGTCCATTGCTCCACTCCATACAATGGTCCACTGCTCCACTTCATACACAAGTCCACTGCTCCACTTCATACAAACGTCCACTGCTACATTTCATACAACGGTCCTCTGCTCCACTTCATACACAAGTCCACTGCTACATTTCATACACAAAAATCCTCTGTTCCACTTCATACAGACCACGATGTCGTGTGTTATATAGATATTATATGCACAACCAGTAACCACTTCATATAAAACTCAACTGCTAAATATCAGACCTCGAGGTCATATATACCATCTTGACCGTCTTTAGTATAAAACTTTTTGAGACATCATGTTTGGATAGAGGCATTTTCGAGAATACTCTTCATGATTAAAAAAGATAGGTTCTCCTTTCCTTTTTTTTCTATTTTCACCCAAATAGACACTTTTACCAGATGAAAAGACAAGCTTAAATATATGCTCTAAAAATTCCGGGCACTTGAAAACTGTGATTTGTAGTGATAATTCATGCAAAATTTAGTTGAAATCTATCCAAGACTTCCAGAGTTATACTCAAGATAAGTACCTTAGCAGGCAGAAAACGTTGAAATTGTTGACGCTATGAACTGAACCACGCCGTCAACTACGACGTCAAAAAATTAGTAATTTCTTTAAAACGTCATACAAATCGCCCTTTCATAGTTTATAAGTACAACTATATAGTTAACAAAGTGTATAACACAAACAAGAATAGCAGTCAGAAGTTCCCCTTGTACAAATCAATGAGGATGCAAATAAAAACGTGCATGACTACCAGAATTACTCCTGTAATGCAAAGGTCAGAATAATAAGTTAAAAAGAAATATCCATTTAAATCAGTCACTAAGATGAATACCCAGAGTTGCGATATTGGTACCACCAGGTAAAACGAGGCAGACAAAAGTAGACTTGACATGTTTTAATTGATATTAAGAAAGCTGAGTTAACAAGTGTATAAAAGGAGCTATAAACCAATCCAGTTCCACTCTACAAATGATTTTTTTCTGTTTGTATTTCAAAAGATGACACATCACCGACATTCCTATCGACAACCCCATGCTTCCTTGTGTTTAGGTACACGGTGTATGTGGTTCTAGCTTCAGTTCATTGACAATTCCGGAAAGAATTGCAGATCCGAACTTCCCTGGTTTTCCTGAATATCAATTGACCTTTGTGTCGGTTACACCCAATGTATTTACAATACTTAGTTGTTACTTCAGGTGTCGTTCACTGTTCTATCTTATTTGATTTACGTCATATACAAAAATGTTGGTGGTTGATGGGATCAACCCAACAACAAACCAAAAATAAACAAATAGATGACACAAAACTATTGGGCCGATACTCCTTTCGTCGTCTTTGAAATCCGTTCACGTCGATATATATACTTAACAGGACAAACACAGTCGGAAGTGATTTCTGAGAAGAGGTTTCTCATGTTTCTGAGATAATTTAGAGTTTTTATTCCACAATGTTGGAAATAGAAGTAAGTTGTTTGCCACCTTGGAGCATGTCTCTGTTATCTTGTGAATCTCGGCACATCCATTACTGGCCTGCGTGGACACCAATAATCCGTTTTTATAGAGTCGTGATACAATAAACAGTTACAAGAACATGATTTTGCTTTTTGTTCCGAACACATCAAAACGATAATAGGCACATGTACAACAGCTCGGAGCTGCGGCAATCAAAGACAGACCTAGCAACTCCAGAGTGACTGTTTTTATCGAAGTAGATGTAACAAATTCTGGATACAAATAACCCGTTTAAACAATGGTTTTATATCCGACCATCAGTTACTGATATAATAGGAGAAGCAAGCCTATTAAGATTTTATCAACAAGTGAACATGCGACAACATGCACGTGTTGTAAGGATAACGAAAAGTGTCGTTCACCCAGTAAAACTATAAACATATCTCTTGTTCATCTAAATGGTTAAGTTTAAAGAATACTACTTCAATGTGTTTGTGACATAAAATTGTACTCCATGAAAGTATTTCTAACGTATAATGTCTGGAAACACAGAACATTTTAGAAACAATCATTTGACTCCAATGGTGAGAAGTTAAACAACCAAAACATGATTTTTCCCATTTATATAGACCGTGGAAAAACATAAATTATATAAGATGTAAGCGGAAATTTAACGGGTCTATTGATTTTAATAAACACGAAATGGATATCACCTTTTGCATATTAAACTGAATGACATACATTTGTGCATAAATGTCAGGTATGTCTTGATCATCTTTGCAACACGAAATGAAATCAACGTTGTAAAGACTTGTCCAATTAATACATGCACGTGTCAAATCCCTGCAATACGTAATAATATTACACGAATATCTACTAACAAATGGCTATAACATGATAGATACTTCAATGTTATCTCTCAAGTCTACATCCATATATATGTGTTAAACATCCGAAATCCGGTGTAATGATTTCAATACCATAGAAAAAAGCAGTTCCTCTATTGTCACGAGAAGAAAAGAACCGACGTGAATTTCTTTCTATTAAGTGAAAAGGTTTTAACGCCAATAAATATCTACCCCGATATATCACGAGACTTGACCTTCGCTTGTGATTGATATTATTCAAAGTGCTTGTATCCCGACGAAGAGGTCACTGAGAGTCACCGCAGCGCCATTAATTGTAAGAGTGGTGCATTACGTGAAGAAGGGCAGACAACCGTAATATGTGTATAATGGGAGAGAGATCGGGACTGCACAGGTATGAATTGTCGTCCGAGAACGAAACTGTTTTCCCTGCCTTATCGGGCGTACAACACGCCATTTGTAATGTCGTTTGTCAGAATAAAACATTTAGGATGAATTCATGTGAGCTTTCTTTTTAGTGGCAAACAATCCCGCTGGATGCTCCTTATGACTGCTAACATAACTCCACTTGGTAACTACAACTTGAACGACACATTTCTAACTTTCTTGGAACGTTAAAACTTTTAAAACCAGTGACTGTATACTGTCTAAGGACCATCCCACGTCAATAGGACATGGTCACAGCTTAAATATATCGTGTCTGATGTTGAACAACACAAAGACCTCAGACATTATCATATTACACTAAAAATATGAAATGTCCAAACCAATGAATTAACAGCACCACGACACCAAAGAACACACAAAAACAGCAGAAAAAAAATTGTTGATAAATCTCTGGGTAGAGATCAAAGACACAAACACAGCAGAAAATATACATCGTCTACGCAAGAGGGTTGTACAAAAACAAAAGACTGGTTCTCGTCTTACTTACAAATGCCTAAAACAAATTTAGATGTGCAATAATTCCCAATTTCAATCACTTTCATAAATTTGAATATTGCATTAATTCAAAAGAACACCGTCAAGAACATGTGTACACTCTGTTTTACCATTACAGGAATGTATGTTAGGGAAAACTTTGGAGACCTAAGTCCGGTAGTGTCTACCACCTACAATCTTAATGGATCGCACCCCCACGCCCCGCTTCCCACAGAGGAAATCAAACTAAAAACAAATTACTGTCACCACCAGTACTCGGTAATAAGACGATCAGACATAAGGAATATTAAAAAAAACAATGGAAAAGGTCCATTATCATCCCTCGTGATTCCTGTCTGTAACACAGAACTATCTACCTTGTGTATATCGTGGTCACTTACCATCGTCATTCCTGTCTGTTACACAGAAATATCTAACTTGTGTATATCGTGGCCACAACCCTCGTCTTTCCTGTCTGTAACACAGAACTATCTAATTTATGTATATCGTGGTCACCAACCCTCGTCTTTCCTATCTGTTACACAGAATATCTAACTTGTGAATGTCGTGGTCACCAACCCTCGTCATTCCTGTCTGTTACACAAAACTATCTAACTTATGTATATCGTGGTCACCAACCCTCGTCTTTCCTGTCTGTAACACAGAACTATCTAACTTGTGTATATCGTGGTCACCAACCCTCGTCATTCCTGTCTGTAACACAGAACTATCTAACTTGTGTATATCGTGGTCACCAACCCTCGTCATTCCTGTCTGTAACACAGAACTATCTAACTTGTGTATATCGTGGTCACCAACCCTCGTCATTCCTGTCTGTAACACAGAAATATCTAACTTGTGTATATCGTGGTCACCAACCCTCGTCATTCCTGTCTGTAACACAGAAATATCTAACTTGTGTATATCGTGGTCACTTACCCTCGTCATTCCTGTCTGTAACACAGAAATATCTAACTTGTGTATATCGTGGTCACTTACCCTCGTCATTCCTGTCTGTAACACAGAAACATCCAACCTGTGAATATCGTGGTCACCAACCCTCGTCTTTCCTGTCTGTAACACAGAACTATTTAACTTATGTATATCGTGGTCACCAAACCTCGTCTTTCCTGTCTGTTACATAGAATATCTAACTTGTGTATATCGTGGTCACCAACCCTCGTCATTCCTGTCTGTAACACAGAATATCTAACTTGTGTATATCGTGGTCACTTTCCCTCGTCATTCCTGTCTGTTACACAGAATATCTAACTTGTATATATCGTGGTCACTTACCCTCGTCATTCCTGTCTGTTACACAGAATATCTAACTTGTGAATATCGTGGTCACTTACCCTCGTCATTCCTGTCTGTAACACAGAACTATCTAACTTGTGTATATCGTGGTCACTTACCCTCGTCATTCCTGTCTGTTACACAGAATATCTAACTTGTGAATATCGTAGTCACTTACCTCGTCATTCCTGTCTGTTACGCAGAATATCTAACTTGTGAATATCGTGGTCACTTACCCTCGTCATTCCTGTCTGTAACACAGAAATATCTAACTTATGGATATTGTGGTCACTTACCCTCGTCATTCCTGTCTGTTACGCAGAATATCTAACTTGTGAATATCGTGGTCACTTACCCTCGTCATTCCTGTCTGTTACACAGAATATCTAACTTGTGAATATCGTGGTCACTTACCCTCGTCATTCCTGTCTGTAACACAGAACTATCTAACTTGTGTATATCGTGGTCACTTACCCTCGTCATTCCTGTCTGTTACGCAGAATATCTAACTTGTGAATATCGTAGTCACTTACCTCGTCATTCCTGTCTGTAACACAGAAATATCTAACTTATGGATATTGTGGTCACTTACCCTCGTCATTCCTGTCTGTAACACAGAAATATCTAACTTGTGTATATCGTGGTCACTTACCCTCGTCTTTCCTGTCTGTAACACAGAAATATCTAACTTGTGAATATCGTAGTCACTTACTTCGTCATTCCTGTCTGTTACACAGAATATCTAACTTGTGAATATCGTAGTCACTTACCTCGTCATTCCTGTCTGTTACGCAGAATATCTAACTTGTGAATATCGTGGTCACTTACCCTCGTCATTCCTGTCTGTTACACAGAATATCTAACTTGTGTATATCGTGGTCACTTACCATCGTCTTTCCTGTCTGTAACACAGAAATATCTAACTTATGGATATCGTGGTCACTTACCCTCGTCATTCCTGTCTGTAACACAGAAATATCTAACTTGTGTATATCGTGGTCACTTACCCTCGTCTTTCCTGTCTGTAACACAGAAATATCTAACTTGTGAATATCGTAGTCACTTACTTCGTCATTCCTGTCTGTTACACAGAATATCTAACTTGTGAATATCGTGGTCACTTACCCTCGTCATTCCTGTCTGTTACACAGAATATCTAACTTGTGTATATCGTGGTCACTTACCATCGTCTTTCCTGTCTGTAACACAGAAATATCTAACTTATGGATATCGTGGTCACTTACCCTCGTCATTCCTGTCTGTAACACAGAAATATCTAACTTATGGATATCGTGATAAACAACCCTCGTTATTCGCATCTGTAACATACATCTGTACTTAGCATTTTATCGTTTAACCCAAAACTATAGCAGAACTGTTCAAGAAGCAAATTAAATTATCAAAATTGACATGTTCCAACATCGTAGTGTTACTGGATCGGGTTATGGGCAAAACACCACAAAAACACCTTCGTAAGTTTCTCAACCATTAACCTGGTTTTTATTGCAGGCGACAAGAGATTAACTCTGCAATAACAAAGATAAAACAACATAACGATAATGTACATAATAAAGTTGACCATACGACACATTTCACACAGATAAATATACAAGTACAATACACCTATTACGTGATAACTAATACGTCACGGTTACAATACTAGTTTACATGTAGCACTGGCTCAACTAATACGTATCACAGTATAAAAAAACTATAACAGTTACAGATATAGTTGATACTGCACTGGATATATAAACGAAAGATATTACATTGAACAATGTGTTCTGACTGACTTATTTCATACATTACGTTATACGGTAAGTACGGAAAATAAAAATATAACATACAGATGTACAATTATCTGTATACATACTAAAAATACAATTATCATAAGCTGAATTACCTGTGTATGGCACAGAGTTATAGGGGAAATCTTGTCTGTTGTAAATATGACCGGCATCGTACAGGTGAGCGGGTCTGTAAAGTTACAAATGTACAGATCTAAATTACGGAACTAAATCGGTAGTAACATTATGTGATAATGATATACCTAGATAGGAAATTAGAAATACAGATATTCAAATAATATCATTACTTGAGATTATCAGCACAAGTACAAACTAGTATTACAGAAAAATATTGATAATGAAAGTAATTTAAATCTGACTTCTGATACCAAATATACTTAAGTAATCGATACAAATGCAATCAGTGGAGTTTGCAGGATAATAAAATAGCAAATCTTACAGTTATACATGAGGTTTGCAGATATTCACCCGCACGACTTTACAATTTCTCTGGTCACCTCACTGTCCATTCAGACAATGACCGGAACAAACAAAAAGCGCGAAATGGACAAGAGCCAATAAAATAAGACACAAGATTGCGACGTAAGACAAAGACAAAACTGACCAATGACCAAACGATACTATATAAGCAGACGAAAACTAGACTAAACACTTAGACGCATACAGTATAAACGAAACTAATAAATAAGACTAATACAATACTGAGACAATTCAATACAAATATTATAATTATAGATCCTGCCACAGTAGTCTGGATCGTTCACGCAGTGCAGTCTACATTGGCCATTAAAACGTACAAGATATGCTTTATAAAACATAACATTGGGTTAATATTTCGGGACAATGAGGAATAACTACTACATATCATGTCTTTTTGCAAAAAATACTACACTCTAAGGTAGAGGTATCGTTAGCGTACCAGTGTCACTCGGCTACCACCGAAGAACTTAACATCACATTGGTCTGGATTCTCAGATATTTGAAGACATTTTGACATATGCCTTCAGCACGGAGAGAATCTGAATATATTTCTATCCTCTGTGTCTATATTGAATGAGAAATAAAACACAGTTTCATTCTGTCAAGACAGATGTTTATACATTAAAATAAAGATACTGTACTTTAAGTCTGCTTACATGTATTATAACATAATAATTTTTTTTTAAATGTTGTGGATTCCGTTCTGCTTAAGATCCTTAAACACAAACAGTTCTTTGCTGATAAAGTTCGATCTCTTATTGAAGATAAACTGTTTAAGCATGAAAAATTGAAGCAGATATTTCAACTGGTACCATATTAATACATTACTTACTAAGTATAGACTCTGTGAAGATGACTTGTATCTAGCCTTGATGGAATAAATAGCATACCAAGAAATGTAGGAATCTGTAAAATTCGTAATGTAACTTAAACGAAATGCATTTTACTATAAATGACTTTTTTATGATAATGCTAGAGAAATGTATCTCGATAAAATATAAAGACGTTATTTATGAAAAAAATAATCACGCGGGTTCAAATACAAATTGCTCATATTTGACTAACCGTTATGAAACTCAAATACTGGTTTTACGTTTCCAGTTAACTAACATATATCGTTACTGAATCGAACAAAGATAGACAACTCCATATCAAAGCTTATCGGTTTGCACCTAAATCAATCTCTCTGTTAATGCATTAATTTGTAAACCAGAAACCCACTTGAATCATCAAATCAAATAAAAAATTTCGATAATCTGCCGCATATTGTAGCGATTTGGGTCAATTTGACACAGATCTGTAGAATTTGCTGCAATTATTCAGGATTGTTCTACTCGACATCACCAATACCCTCAGATGGGTGCAGTATCTGGGGGGAAAATCTTGTTAATGAAATATTTGGAATTAAATGTGTAAAAACTGATATTTTTTCTCAAATGTTTGCATCACTCGCTGTTACTGTGTAATTGGGAATTCATCCCTCCTCCAGACGTCATTAAGCAGGAACGTACACACGTGGTGTTAATTACCTATATGTAACATGGGAAATATAGACTTTTTTGTGACTCATATTGAAGTATGCTACTATATTTCTTTCGTAAGAAAATTTTTCACCGATTGTAAAATTAAACCCCACAGTATTCAAATGATCAAAACAGTGATATGAACTTACCTGAGCTGTCCATCGTCTCTGTGTGTGCCAGGTGAAGATTGGTAGATTAGTATAACAGTCTCAAGCAAAGAGCGATGGAGCTAGGACAGCTATCGGTTTTAGAGACTTGCTACCATCTTAGATACCGACCGTGTTGATAATATTGATATAAAACAAAACCAATAGGGTTTTATAGTTATATTAACTTCGTGAATTCTTCTTAAATACGGGGTAAATTGAAAGTACGGTTTAATCTGTTCGTTTTACTTCTAGATGACACTTGGCTACATCTGCCCTCACTAGTCTGATAATTGTACTAACAACTGTCAGGACCCTGTGAAATTATAGAGATCCTCCCGTATAACAGACATCGACTAAAATAAATATAACGTATTCCAACGTATCAAGAGAATATTTAGTGGGGGAATCTCCCAATTTCCTGTCGTATTCTCTGCTCGTCGTCTGTTGTCTCGTTTATATTTACTCACTCTCTGCCCAGTGATCTAAGTCGATGTTCATTTGCCTCTAGTGTTTTGCTGTATAGTCATAGACCTAGTTCTAGTTCATACTGAGAAACATAACACGCTTATCTGGTACCACCAGTCTAATGTTGACCATGTTACAGCTGTCCTACACCAGTCCCTCGCTCCTACCTTCCTGTGACCGTCCGGCTGCGGAATCAGGTTGCCATGTCTAACAACAATACGACAATGACGTCATATGTCATCCTATTGTGACGTCACATTCCGCATTTTTGCCGGAAATCGTATCGCCCATCCGTTTCCTATGTTTCGTATGTTCCTCTATAGTTATATAGCTTGTACCTATATTGAGACAAGAAAGTGTTTATTATCCAAAATCGTCAAAGAATATGGAGGCCTATAGATGATAGAAAGAAACAGTTCAATCCTGAACAACAATAATAACGAACAACGTCTATGCCTATCGCAAAATACCCTCTGTCCAAAAATCTTATGTGTAAAACACAATATACACTTAGAAGTTTTTGATGGCGTTACACTCCTTGCTATGGACTATGCTACAATCTATACTTTTTCGTGAACGAAGAAAGACAACTCCCATCGACGTGTTTTAGGCCCACCTTGTATTAGTTAATTCAAAGTCCTCGTGGTATTACCATGTTGAAGTGGACAATGTGGGGATTCTTATGATTTGGACTGTCATGGATCTTTGGATACCGTCTGAGGTATCGCGAGTCCTTTATCACCGTGACAGTATCAAATAAACATCTAATTCTACACAAGGTGTTAAGAAAGGAATTCTCGAGGTATTGAATTGAAACGAGTGATATTTTAGTGTTGGTTATCATGGTCATAAATAAAGAGTAAAAAACTGCCTTTGTGACCAGTTCTACAGAAAGGACTGCTTACGACCTATAGACTGGTTAAAAAAAACCCTGACTTACAAAATGTCCCATCAACTACCAATGCGGAAATAAAGATTATACATATGACAAACAAATGAAGTGGACCTTTCAATATAAATAGAATTAGATACAATAAAACAAAGTAATGAGTTACACTGCATCACAAAGTCCTTGTAGGAATCAGCAATGGTGCTAAAGGCCAGTCAGTGAAGACTAATCAAAAGAAATAGTCAAAATTTTGATGGGTGATACGTTATTCTATTAATTTTATACGTTTGGAAATTATCTACAATATCAAAGGCTATGATAATCAAATAGACTGAAATAAACATAAATCTATACAAATATGGAAACTCCTTCAATTTCCCTATCCTGCATAAAATTGTGTGATTCAATGAGAGACCGAAATTTTTATCAGCAAATACCAGTTTGTGATTTAGGAGGACTGAATTTCTTAGTTTGAATTTTATGGTGCTATCAGTACATAAATACATGTAGTCCTTTTTAGAGTAATTTATTTCACAAGTACTGGCAGCATCTGCAATATCTATCGCATGGCAAAACAGTAGGCTGTTTCCATACAGACAATATGAGTGTTGCAACCTCATGTAACTCTTTGGTGTGGAGATAATAAAGGTACAACCTCTTCCGACATGTGTTTGTTGGTGGGTTGTTACAGTATCATTTGTGAAGTTCTAACAACAATGAGGGTTTTTTTTTAGCTCACCTGGCCCAAAGGGCCAAGAGCAGTTATGCTATAGCGCGGCGTTCGTCGTCCGTCCGTCCGCCGAGCCGTCCGTCCTGCGTCCGTCAACTTTTCATTTAAACAACTTCTCCTGAAATACCGAAAGGCGTAGAGTTATCATATTTGGCTGGAAGGTTCCTTTGATGAAGCCAAACAAAGTTTTCTAAAAGAAATGACCTTGACCAATCTTCAAGGTCACAGGGGTCAAATGTGTTAAAACGTTTAAACAATTTCTTCCGAAATATCGAAAAACCTAGAATAATTTTATTTGCCCAGTATGTTCCTTTTATGAAGTCCAAGAAAGTTTGCAATTAGAAATGACCTTGACCCATAGTCAAGCTCACGGGGGTCAAATGTGTTAAACGTGGAACATATGCACAGATATAGTACTGTTGATCATAAAGATCCAGGTGAGCGATACAGGCCCTCTGTGCCTCTTGTTTTTTCTTTTTTTTGGTTTTTTTTTTATTAATCATGCAAATCGCTTTGAGCGATGGAAGTAACAAGTGATTTTTCTTTTTTAAATAATGGATGTATCCTTTGGATATCGTCATAATTCATCCCTCCAAGAAAACGTGTCTGCTTTTCTTCCAGCTCCCAAAATTTGTCATAAAACGCGCTGGTGCAATTATAAAAGTATCATGATGAGAAACATCACAGAGCAGTCTAACAAGCAGCTGCTTACGAAAGCGTGGATAACCCGTCGAGGGCCTCGCACAGCAAAGCGTCACAAAGATGCAGACTTTGGGTTCGACGTCATTTCCTTTCCTTTTTTTCGCGTGTGCAATGGCTTCTGGTGGTGAACCTGGGTCTGCGGCATTATTGCCGATGGTATATGATTATCTCAAGACAACATGCAAAGAAGTGGCTGACAACTTGAAGAAGAAACTAAAAGTTGTGAGTTTTCATTAAATTATTATATTCACGGTCCACGTACACACTACCTTGTTGAATAAGAGTGCTGTGTGCATTAAACAGACGAGCACGTGGCTTTACTTTCACAAAACACCGATTTTTAGTATTTTCATTGTTTGTATTTAAAGACATTGTGTTTTAATATATATACTTTTTAAATCATGGTTTCATCATCATTTATCGCTAGTTGTAGGTGTGGGGATCCACAGAACGTATATATTTATACATGAAATATTGCTAAATATCATACTTAAAAGCAGGAATTTGTCATTATATGTATATAATAGCAATATTTCACATATAAAATGTCTGATTCCTGTTGGTGGTCTGGCAGGTGATCATGTATGTTGTAAGGTGTGAAAGAACGAGAAAACACTGCTGATTGGCAAACACCAGCACTTACAAAACCACGACAACCCATACCTTTTACACTACCCCCTCTCCCATTTTTCTAAAGATTTCTTAAGTAATTACTGGTGACTCTAAATTCCCAACCCTTGGGATTCCATTATACACCAATCAATGTGAAAGGACAAGTGAAAGCATGTTCACAAGCATCTTCACGATAACCAAACAGTCATGGTCTGAATAATTCTGACAGTCTATTGAACATTTTTTTTTTATCAAAAGCAATTTCTTTCTACAACTATCCTTTGAATGTCAAATCTAGACCAATATAATAAGTTGATGGAATGTCAGAATATTTTGGACGATGTTGGTAACACTAAACTGAATGTGTTAAATGAAAAGGGGCAACTGAAGTTTTTTCTTATTCAAAGAAAATTAGTTCACATTAGAAAACAATATGAGACATTCTGACTTTCAATCAACATTTTTTTGTTATCAGTTTGGAGTAGATGATAATCAGAAATCTGACCATATCAAAATTGAGCAAAACAACCTGTGTCTGGATCAGCATTCAAACGATAATTGTAGAAAGAAATTATTTTTATTATTTATTAAGTTGAAATATCTCTTCTTCTTTTTTTCAGAATCCTCCTGAAAGTGGTTCTCCAAAACTGCATGAACTGTACAGTCATTGGCATCAGTAAGTTTTCATAATCCATTGTTGAAATTTCAACCTACTGTATATATTTACAATGATACCAGTTCACAATGTTTTTCTTAAATCTTTCATAAGTAGTGTAAGCTAGATGTAATAACACCTTGGTTCACTTACAGTAAATCACACTATTTTTAGTGTTCCTTGTCATTTTTTCAATTATATTGACTTTTGACCATTTTATTTGACATTGTGTCGTTAATAAATGAGTTTTGATCTGAAAACTCAGATTTCTAGCAATAATAAGGTGAGCATATACATGTGTTTATAAATTCTTGTTTTTTAACTGTTGAATGAATATGATAATTTACTATGAATTATGTACAAATTGATATCAGATAATGAATACACTTTTATGGCTAGTATTACTACATGTACAGAATAAACACACTAATTATAACTTGTAAAAAGTTGGACAAGCATTATAAAGCCATGTCACTAACACTTCCACTATAAACAAAGTCAGAGTATTTCCTTATAGACAAGAGTACAAGCAAGTCTTCATTTTCTGTTTTGAATGAGTTTGTATATACAGTATTCTTCTTCTGTAATTCAATCAGAAATACAATTTTCATCTTCAATTTTTGTCATTGTAGAACTGCAGGAGGAAAGAGAAAGCAATCCACTTCAGAGGGAGGGGTTGCAAAAAAATTGAAGACCGCAGATTCCAGCAGTGATGATTCAAGGTAGGATTAAGCATTGAGGATATCCTAACTTGTTTTTGCTGCATTGGTCTGTGGTGGAACACCAGAAAATGAAAATTTTATGTCATACATTTGCATACTAAACTGTAATTCAGACCTTTACTGGACTGTTAAAGATTGCTGCCATGATAGCTATCTTAAAAAATCCATTGACTACTTCTCCTGAATGGAAAATTGTCTACAGATGATCCTAACTGAAATTAAGACCCATGTTACATACTAGATAGTCACCATGCCAGCCTAAAGAAGAAGAAAATGTCAGCCTTTTCCTCTTGAACAGAAAGTGATACAAAGACATTCACTTCTGAGTTGTGTATGTTCTATACATGGTCCTAACTAAAATGCGTTCCCATGTCACATTCAGAATGGCCATTCACTGGTGGGGTCCCTGACAGATGTGTGCCAAAACCAACTCTTTCCCATTACACATGTAAATTTATTCTTTAAAAAAATAACAAAAAAAATTTCCAGTTCAAAATTTTGAGTCAGAAAAGAAAGGGTAAACAACACATAACAACTGAAGCATTTCTGCTGGTTTAGGTCTGAAAATAAAAGACAGAAAGAAATTATTATCTAGGAGAGGAACTTGTGCATGGTTAAATAGAACGCATATATAATTTTTAAAACTTTTTTTCTAAAAAAAGTAATGATGTATTTTGTAGTGATTCTGACATGGATGATGATGCAAAGCCAACCAAGCCTAAAGCCAGGTATGGTAATGTTCCACCACCACAGAGCCTGACCACTCCAACAGCCAGTGGTGATGCAAAGGGAGTTTTGAAGAAACGCCCAGCAAAGGACAGCAGTAGTTCTGATAGCTCCACTTCAGATAGCTCTGATGATGACAAAAAGAGGAAAACTACTGTAAACGCCAAATCCGCAATTAAACCTACTCCAAGTAAAAAGGCCAAGAAGGAATCTTCAAGTTCTAGCTCAGATTCCAGCTCAGATGAAGAGACCACCAAAGCAGTAACAAAGACTGCTATTACTCCAGTGTCCAGTAAGGGAAAAAGTGTAACTAAGAAAAATGATAGCAGTGACAGTGATTCAGAGTCTAGCTCATCAGAGGAAGACAGCAAGAAAGTTAAAAAGACCAAATTAACTGGAGCAAAAACAGTACAGAAAAAGAAGTTGGAAAGCGGTAGTGATGACTCCAGTGATTCAAGTTCTGATGAGGATGATAAACCATCTGTTAAAACAAAGCCTGTCACCAAGGTTACACCAGCAAAGAAACCTGAAAACAGTGACAGTAGTGATTCCAGTAGTGACTCTTCAGACATGGATAGTGGTTCAAAGAAAAATGCCAAGCCTGCTTCAAAACCAGTAATACCAGTTTCAAAGAAAGTTCCTACAAAAAAGGCTGATAGCAGCAGTAGCGACTCCAGTAATTCCAGCTCAGAGGATGAAAAAGTGAAAGCAGCTCCTACAAAGAAACAAGGAACAGTAACACCAGCAAAAGCAACACCTGCTAAGAAAAAGGATGATAGTAGCAGTAGTGATTCAAGTGACTCGAGTTCTGATGAGGATGAGAAATCGAAAGCAAAAGTAGTACCTGCTAAAAAGACAGTAACACCAGCAAAAGCAACACCTGCTAAGAAAAAGGATGATAGTAGCAGTAGTGATTCAAGTGACTCGAGTTCTGATGAGGATGAGAAATCGAAAGCAAAAGTAGTACCTGCTAAAAAGGCCGTAACACCAGCAAAAGCAACACCCAAGAAAAAGGATGATAGTAGCAGTAGTGATTCAAGTGACTCGAGTTCTGATGAGGATGAGAAACAGAAAGCAAAAGTAGTACCTGCTAAAAAGACAGTAACACCAGCAAAAGCAACACCTGCTAAGAAAAAGGATGATAGTAGCAGCAGTGATTCAAGTGACTCGAGTTCTGATGAGGATGAGAAATCGAAAGCAAAAGTAGTACCTGCTAAAAAGACAGTAACACCAGCAAAAGCAACACCTGCTAAGAAAAAGGATGATAGTAGCAGCAGTGATTCAAGTGACTCGAGTTCTGATGAGGATGAGAAACAGAAAGCAAAAGTAACGCCTGCTAAAAAGACAGTAACACCAGCAAAAGCAACACCTGCTAAGAAAAAGGATGATAGTAGCAGTAGTGATTCAAGTGACTCGAGTTCTGATGAGGATGAGAAATCGAAAGCAAAAGTAGTACCTGCTAAAAAGACAGTAACACCAGCAAAAGCAACACCTGCTAAGAAAAAGGATGATAGCAGCAGTAGTGACTCAAGTGACTCGAGTTCTGATGAGGATGAGAAATCGAAAGCAAAAGTAGTACCTGCTAAAAAGGCCGTAACACCAGCAAAAGCAACAACCAAGAAAAAGGATGATAGTAGCAGTAGTGATTCAAGTGACTCGAGTTCTGATGAGGATGAGAAATCGAAAGCAAAAGTAGTACCTGCTAAAAAGGCCGTAACACCAGCAAAAGCAACACCCAAGAAAAAGGATGATAGTAGCAGTAGTGATTCAAGTGACTCGAGTTCTGATGAGGATGAGAAACAGAAAGCAAAAGTAGCACCTGCTAAAAAGGCAGTAACACCAGCAAAAGCAACACCTGCTAAGAAAAAGGATGAAAGTAGCAGCAGTGATTCAAGTGACTCGAGTTCTGATGAGGATGAGAAATCGAAAGCAAAAGTAGTACCTGCTAAAAAGACAGTAACACCAGCAGAAGCAACACCTGCTAAGAAAAAGGATGATAGTAGCAGTAGTGATTCAAGTGACTCGAGTTCTGATGAGGATGAGAAATCGAAAGCAAAAGTAGCTCCTGCTAAAAAGGCCGTAACACCAGCAAAAGCAACACCTGCTAAGAAAAAGGATGATAGTAGCAGCAGTGATTCAAGTGACTCGAGTTCTGATGAGGATGAGAAATCAAAAGCAAAAGTAGTACCTGCTAAAAAGGCCGTAACACCAGCAAAAGCAACAACCAAGAAAAAGGATGATAGTAGCAGTAGTGATTCAAGTGACTCGAGTTCTGATGAGGATGAGAAATCGAAAGCAAAAGTAGTACCTGCTAAAAAGGCCGTAACACCAGCAAAAGCAACACCCAAGAAAAAGGATGATAGTAGCAGTAGTGATTCAAGTGACTCGAGTTCTGATGAGGATGAGAAATCGAAAGCAAAAGTAGTACCTGCTAAAAAGGCCGTAACACCAGCAAAAGCAACACCCAAGAAAAAGGATGATAGTAGCAGTAGTGATTCAAGTGACTCGAGTTCTGATGAGGATGAGAAACAGAAAGCAAAAGTAGTACCTGCTAAAAAGACAGTAACACCAGCAAAAGCAACACCTGCTAAGAAAAAGGATGATAGCAGCAGTAGTGATTCAAGTGACTCGAGTTCTGATGAGGATGAGAAATCGAAAGCAAAAGTAAGGCCTGCTAAATCCGCTCAAAAATCTCTTAACATAACCAAAATTAAGAATGACTCCTCATCAGATTCAGACAGCTCTGAATCTGAAACAGATAACCCTGTTACCTCAACCCCAGCTGTGACAGTGAAAGGGAGATGTGATGAGTCAGATGACCATGATTCTGGGGTTTCCTCAAATGGAGATGGTAAAAAGGTGAATAAGATGACATTCTTGACAAAGTATTGCTACAGAATAGCACATACATAGGATCTTAAATGAGTTTTCCTTTTATATGAGATTTTATAAAATTTTATCTTTGTGAACCTTAGCAAGCAAACACCAAGATGAGTTTCATAAAATCTTGTGAAATGAAAAAACAAATTACCAAATGACTCAGAAAATATACATCTTGACATGGTTTAAAGTTAAATTTATGTGAGGGGCAAAATCAAATAGAGCAATTATTTTGTTAAGCTGTTTTCAATCCATAACCTACTATATATCACTGTCTATAAATCACATCGTAATCAATTTGTAATTGGTATATTACACTAATGACATATATGGAAAAAATGGCAAATTTACTGTGTAACAGGCGGATTATGTGATTATATTGTATTTTCAAAGTTTTTGCTCTATTCAAATTCTTGAAACAGAAAGGATGTATCTTCATATGCCCATGAAAAAAGATTTTTCGGCTGGATGTATTATGATTGCATTGTCAATCTGTCTGTCATAAACTTTTATTTGGATGGAGATACCTTCCAATGTTTGCAGCCAATAATTTTTAAGGTTGTAGCATTCATAAGACAAAAATACCTCACAGACAGTTACATTTTAATTGAAAAATCCTGTGTAACATCCGACAAATCAGTACCCCAACCCATCCTTCCTGGATAATACAACTGTCTGTTGTTAAACAGAACGACATAGTACCCAGACTGTTACATTTTAATTGATAAATCCTGTGTAAAATAGCAATTTTTTCTACAGGTGTCGCCTGTAATAAATGGAGAAGATTTCAAAACCCCAGATGGACAAGGTACAAAGAAACAGACACCAAAAAGTAAAGTAAGTATTGTTGATGAGGGAGCTTTATGGTCTAATATTCAAATATATTACAATTATTTGATCAGATTTCAGTAAGGTGAAACATTGTGATGTAAACAGACAATCATATGAAAATGATGGAACATATCTTGTCCTGACAAAGGGGCAGACTTCATAGTTTGCTTCACCTATACATGTATTTAATATGCCCCCCGAGATCGAAGATTTTGAGGGGGCTGTCTGTCCGTAAATTCTTTGTTTCTGTCAGATAATTTTGATTACTACTCTCAGATATGTACCAAACCTTCTTTATAGATATAATAAGAATGGGAAAATAGCAAGTCCCTCACATCGTTTGGCGGACTCAGATATAAGCTTTATTTGCCTTTCACTTTCCTTACTTTGTAGAGTATGCTCCATGGTGTCCATACCAATCAGTAAGTGATATTCTTTTAGAGAATGCTTCCTTATTTACATGCATTTCTGATGACCTTTCACTTGATATCACAGTGTTCACCTACACCTTCAATGTATATCAAAAAACCAAAAATTCAGTTGAATGTCCTAGCCCTCATGTTTGCTTAGCCTTAACGAATGGCTTCCCCTTGGGGGTATATTTTTTCTCTAACATATCTTGTTTATTATTCATTGCAGCAATTTTGCTTTGAATTTTTCAGAAAACCCCAAACACTCCATTCCGTCGTGTGAAATCAGAGGATATAAGGGTTGATGAACGATTAGGAGACAATTCATTTGAAGCCAAGGTTTGTATAAATAAGCTAAATCTAGAATCATTTCCCCACTTAGACCTGTCTGATAACTAATTTAGAAGTAAACCTCTGGACACTTTGAATAGACAGATGGTTAAGAAAATGATTTGTTTATTAAAAAGCAATGGTTTTTTGCCTAGTGATAGTTTGAACCTTGAACATTGAATTGTTCATATCAGATTGAAACTACTGGAAAGTGCCATAACATCCATTAACAATGACTCCATGAGGCAATATTGATATAATAGATCTGGATCTGCATTTTTAATCCTTGTCATACTAGTATACTGATATATCAGCTTATCTTTAATTTCATTAAAGTGGAAATTGATAATGCTTTCCTTGATGTTATTTTCTTTTCTTTTCTTCAGTCTGGTTCCCAGGGTTCATGGGGAGAAAGGGCTAATAGGGATCTCAAATTTACAAAAGGCAAATCATTCAGACATGAAAAGACCAAGAAAAAGCGTGGGAGTTACAGAGGAGGCGCTATTGACACATCCACTCACTCCATCAAGTTTGAGGACAGTGACTAAATTCTTGACCATTGTGAATAGAATGGAATAAATCATTTATATAAATTTTTTAAAATTATTACAGACCTTCATCCTGTAAATCCAGACTTTGGTGAACAACATTACTGGAACTTATTGTGTACACTCATGTGATGTCACCAGTCACAAGGATTATATTGCAAGTCATAATTTTCAATTCCCAAACTGCTGCCAGGTGAATAGTAGATTACCTTGGACCAGAATGGTTGTGTGTTGTGTGGGTCAGCAGTTGAAGGAACATACTAAGGAAGGACACCACAAGACATGTCTGAAGTTGTGCAGCACTAAGACGGATGTTGCTTGTTGTAGTTTCGTGTCTGGATGATTTAAGTAATGTTGTAAGTTTTGTAAAGTCTGTAATTCCATACCATTTGTATCAGATTGTCATTGCACACATAAGATAAAAACTATACAAGTTTTTGTCACTCCAGTATAAAACTACCATAGGTGATGACAGGTTTTTCTAGATCAGGCAAGGAAACTAGTCCACATTCCCACTGAGTATTAATAAAAGATAACCCAACTTTCATAGTGTGAAGGAAATATTTTGATACAAGGACCTATTTTTTGGTTACCTATTCTTTGGTTTCAATATTAAAAATTAACTAGTCTGCAAATTAGTACAGTTAGTTTCTTTTTCACATTACATGTAAAAGTAGCTGTGAAATGTCCTTAATGTGATCAGGCCATTGAAATATTCAGTGACCTGATGGATAATTCTTTGATATGGAAAGAAACCAAAGTATCATTTCAGTTCAGTCGATGAACATGTTTATTTCCTGGACTGGTATCCTGTATTATTGTCATCATAACCCTGGAATCAGGTTAAAATTAATAAATACTGAATGATTAAAACAGCATTTTGTTATACTTCAATACTGTACATTATCGGTATCTGTAGATACATTACAGGAATTTGCAGTACAGACACTTGTCAATCTCGTAGAAACCATTAGCTTCTATGTTATGTTTAGTTTGGCTGATAAAAGTACAGTTTTTTTATCACTATTAGTTCTTTTATATATGCAGTTCAGTACAGTTCTTAGCTGGTTAATCTTAACATTTAGAAAGAAAAAAAACCTAATTAAATATTTCATATCAAGGAAAATTTTTTTTAATCTGTTCAAGGGTTTTGATATAGAACAGCATTCAACACGCTGGTTAATGCTTAATCCAAGTAAAAAAGATTCAGTTGATATATGTCTGAGCTGGAAAATTAGTTTTCAGTTGTTGAGAGGATTTTGCTTCATGTTCAATTGTAAAGGGTGCTAAAAAGGATGGTTAATGTCCAGTTTTCGGCAGAAATGTTACAATCGTGTATTGAAATATTTATATTTTCATGTCATTGATGTTATAACACCGAGACTGTCAGTTCAATAAATGTAAATTAAGATATATATCATTGAGTTGTGTTAATTATAGAACATCTGACCACATATCAACAAGTTATTACCTATAAGCTTGCACTTTATACGGAAACTATCAAATATAGTTGTCTACGTTGGACACAACAGAATTCTACACAAGATGGATATGAAATGACAATTCAGATTACACAGAAACAAGTCAACACCTCAAACATGTAAATAATCTTAGTTTATTTCACAAAGAAAATATACATTTTGTACAACATTGTAACTTCAATATTAGTCGATAATAGATCCACGTACACCAATGGCATTCAAACTAAGTGTTTAGATTCAGTATAGCAGACTACATGTAGGAGTGTCTACAGTAATGTACAACAATGGATTAGGTAATGCTAAAGCCCATTAAACAGAGCTGACAATGCACTGAGCATTGATTCTATTGTCAGTTGTATAGCATGCTGTACGTAAAAACACTTTGTACATATCACAAGAACTGACAGAATCGTAAATAGGTAAGAATGCTGAATATCACAAAGACATAAAACTTTTGGTAAGTTGAATCTTATAAATAGTAATTAAAGGACAGAAAAAGTAATTGTAATAGTTTGGCATTTATATATTTATCTGTAATCCATGTTTCTGATTTGAAAACAAGATTTTACTACATTTTTATATCTATTTGTATTTCAAATCAAATGGGATGTATCGAGGTGATTGTACATGAAATAATTACATTTTAAAGTCAGAAATACAGTGCTGTATTGATAAACATCTGAGTTGGTAAGCAGAGTTCATCTAATGGTTCAACTGACTTTAAAAAGTGTAGATATTCTGTATAGAAGTGAAAACCAGATGAATTCTGTTCTTATTAATTGGCATAAAGTGGTATATATAATACTGAGTTCCATTCAACATCAACAATCAATACGAAGGGAAATAATGCAGATTTCTAGTCTTATAGTCAACAATAATTTATAAATACTTTGACATGATTTATATACACTTCTGAAAATACTGGAGACAAGAAAAAAGATGTATAAAACTACAAGCTTTCCATGAAGCTAAAATACACAAATGTGTTCATATTTTTTAAGCTGTTTTAGTAAATACCTTAAATACTCTGTTTATAATCACAGTATATGTCTTCTTTTTTTGAAAATATCTAAATAATTCTCAACAAATATCACAGTTTCTATCAGTAATTATAACAAGCACATTTTTGAACAATTCAGTTATATGTTTTGATGTACTGAACGGCAGCACTTCATGACTTGGGGAAATCACAAACGTCTATCACAGTTACTTTCCAACACAGTTTAAAACATTGGTCCTGATGTATTCATTGGAATTTTTTCTTCTGATATGTATTACTAGATGGTTTTTTTCACATCATGAAAACTGGACAAGTTTCCGAGGGACTAGATTTGCTCCCTTGATTGGCGATGACACTGCAGTTGTTAGCAAACGAATGTTTTCACGGATGTAATTGACACGTTCCATTCTGAGTCTAGGGTCAGGATGCGGTCCAGCCATGGGTTGGGTGGAAATTCCTCGAGGTGGGTTGTACTGGGGTAACACCCCCTTTACATTGTAGCTCCACTGCATGTCTGGTGTCTAAAAACAAACAAATGGGTTACTCAACCTTGTTCAATATCAGGAGCTATTTTCACGGGAAATATGTTGATTGTGTTTGCAGTCTTTACCTATATATCTGGTCATAAGTATTGATAAATGATTAAATGAAAATAATGTACAAATCCTGAAATTTTCATAGTATTCAAACTTCACATGCGGGTTTGTATGATTTTTATCTTGCTAACAAAATTTCAGATCAAGACTTGCGAATTCTTGGAATTTGTCACAGTCACAAGGTTCAAAATACCAAGAAACGAGGTCAACATTCTTGTATAGTTTTCAATCAACTACTACTGTAAGACAGAGTGACAGGTGCAATGACTTGTATGAGTTAATACAATAACATCTTTTCTATACAAACCTGTATTATGAGTTTAGCCTGGTACAGTTTACCATAGACTGCTGGTTTGAAATTGATTTTGACCAGTGTTCCATTGGTCCCTTGTGGTAGGAGTTCTCCAGACTGGGGGCTTACCACAAACTCAGGATCACTTCCCGCAGTGAAATAAGCATTATATATCACTGGGTGTCTACAATGTTTAAAGAAATATGTACAGTAAGGCGGTAGGTGTTTATCACACACTTTATCTTATTATTATATTATTATTCTTATCTAGAAAAATTGTGATATTTGTCACAACACAACAAAATTCTTGAATCTGAATTCTGTCAAACACTTAAACATAGTTTAAGGATTGTTTTTATTGAAACATCAATATTTTATATAATTTTTGTAACATAGCAACAAAGTATTTTGTGCATTATCATGTATTTGATAGAAATAAGAAAAAACATGACAACACAGGTTTGAAAGGAACTTGCAACATGCAATTAAAAAGAATACTGACAGGAAATCTGATCACAAAAATATTCTTTAACTTGCGATGTCTAATTGTGTGTCTTGAATATGAGACTATGATAAGTAAATTTTTACATAATGCCTGTTTTAGGGGGAGGTGCAAGATAACACTAGTAGACTATTAGACAAACTATATCAGTATTTATTCCACCTTTAGCATTTCAGGATTTAAATTGACGACAGGACACCTGTTATAGACTTACTTAGCTTGACTGGTGAGTCGGAAGCCTACACTAGATTCCTGGTTCAGTCCTGTAGCTTCAATGGTAATGGTGTCGTCAGATGGAGGCTCTGCTGCTACAAACTTTAGAGGGAACCGCCACAAGCCTCCTGTGGCTGCTTTTACTACCAGCTCCACATTGTGGCTGTAACATTGAAAGACTACATATTAAATGGCAGCACTTACAGATAAAAGGCGAGCTACAAGCATGAACCTCTCTAGACATTAAAGGTACATGTATGTATTGGTAATGTGCATCAACAATGTTGTTTTGACATACATTATAACTGGACATTCATTTGATCAGGTAGAAAGCCATGATAACTAGAAAGCAGAATTCTTTATACCAAACGCTGAATGTGAAATGTTTTGTGAAGTGCTTTATCTTCATATAAAAATATCTTGGCTTTCAAGATGACTAATAGAAAATATTTCTAGTGGTAAATGTGTTTTGGAAGTCATTAAATGTTAAGGTAGTTATGTTGTCATATTGACTTCATATAAATGGTAATGAGTTATTGCCATTTTTAATGTTTAATGCTTTATGCCAAATGTCGAGTGCAAAATACGTAATGAGAAATTTTTTCTATTCAATTTGCTTATAGATATTTCAAATTTCATAATGACCTAAATTCATATGAAATTATCTCTAATGTTTTGGGTTATTTAATTGCTATATAGATAAATATAAATGTGAAGAGTTGTTATTTGTTTATTTTGTTTGGGAAATTCTGCATAATTAATTACTGATTTTTAGTGCTTTTTGTGAAATGAATTATAGTAAATACTTTGTGTGAATTGCATAATGTGATATGCTTTGTGCAAAATGCTTCATGTGTGGTATCTTTTATAAAATAGGCCATAGTAATTGTAGATACTGAATACTCTACAGCTGTTCTAGGCCTACAGACAACCATGGACATTTTGTGTATACCTTTCCAATTTGATTATTCTCCATAAATTACTTCATGATCCAAACCTTTTGCATTTATGCATATCAGATCCAGCAGTTCGCTTAAAGCAATTTTCATATAGTATTTAGCATGGTGTACCAGGTTTCTATTAGACTTTGTATTAATAAGAATATTTATAATGTTTCAAACTGTTTTACCATGCAGAATGACCTGGACCATATTTCATGTTTCATGAACAGGACTGGATGTAATGGTCTGTCTGCATAAAGTCATTGGCCCTGAACTAAACACTGTTAAATTGATTACATTTACATTGTACGGCTGTTTTTGAAGAATCTAGTAGATACAGGTGGAAAAAATATTGAAAAATTACGATAAATATTTTAGACTGCTGTATGGCTCACCTCATTGGTTTGAAAGGTGCATAAACAACATTGTAGACAAGAATGACTAAGCCAGAACTAGTATCACGTTGTTGACGAACCAACTTCACTGCCACAGAATTCTGAAGGTTTTCCCGCGCCTCGTTATCAGAGAATCCCAGCTCATGAACAAATTCCTCTGCTGTGGCTAATGCTGGAAACAAAAAAACAATACCAGCTTATGTTAGTGTCAAATCTATAAACATTACCAACCTATGATTTTATCAAATTATTGAGGATAGAAAATAATGTTTCCTCTTACTGGGTACAAATGTCTCCTAAATATATACTTGACTTTCCATTCCTTACTATTACCATCAGTTATTTTTCATCAGGATAATGTGGTTACAAACTTCATTTTGAAAAAGATAGATCAAACTTTCTTACCATGAATAAAATTTGATCACTCAGTGGTATTGCTGATTAAATCAGTTTAAATCCTTCTACAATTTCTGATCAGAAGCATCATCAACATTTACAAGAAATATCTTACTTTCTCCGATCACTACTCCATCAGGTATCTTGGGTTTCTGGTCTTTTGGTGTAACAGATCTGGTAAGAATGCTTCGTTGTGGCCCAGAGCTGGCTGGGGCCACACCTGCCAGTGTGACCTCTAACCTTTCCTCCACACGGTCTCTAGCCTTGCACTCAATCACTGCCCCCTGGGTGTCCTTAGCTGGTTTGGATTCAGGAATGCCACTGATGGGATAGACCCATCTGATCTCCTGGAGGCCATCGCTACCAGTGGTCGCCAACTGGTAACTATGAAAACATTGAACATATGATGAATAATAAAGAAAAAGATTCTTTCCAAACTGATTAACTCTCAAATTTTTACACATCAACAGGGCCAAAGTTACCATAGGGAAAAGTATTTAAGTTATATTTTTTTGAAAAGTTCATATTTGAACAGAATCCATGAAAATTACTCTAGACCTTGACTAACAGAGGTAACTTAGTAGAATAACTACCAGTTATGAAAAGTTCTGTAAGTCCATTTAATGTATCAAACCTGATTTATGACCTACCCTTCACTATCCCTAGGAGCATACTGCCATTTTCCGCCATCCTCCTTCCGTACTACAACTGTACATAGAGCATCATACTTCATCATCTCTGTTGGAGCAAAGCACACTGGGATATCCAATGTGGATTTAGGTCCGACTCGGATCATGTGTCTGTGTTTGAGCAGCAAGCAGAATGCCGAGTCATCAGCCATTTTGTTAGATGGACTTGCTTGTCCATTCATCAGTCCATCAATCTCTGAATTCGTGTCTACAATGAATGTGACAATATGAAAAGACAGTTTCAATGAAGTAGTCACATTAAGATATTTAAACATCAAATTGTACATACAGTTGAAACTCATTGTCTCTAAATCACTTGAGTCGAAATATTTTTCAAGTCCCAATTTTTTTCCTTTTATACCTTTGTAATTTTAGTTCGGATTACTCGAATTACACCGAGACGAAATTTCAGTCCCTTCAATTGTAAAGCAGGGGAAAAGTCATTCGTTGATGGGAAGCTTATGTTATATTACGGATCTCACACTGACTGTATAATGTACCCACCTCTAAGTAAGATATCCACTAAGACAGCATGGTCCATAGGATTACGGAAAGGAATGATAAGGGTGGTGTTGGAGCCGGCCTCTGTAAACACACTGACCGGGTCCTGGGGAAGAGGCAGTAGTCCTGTCCCAGAGGCAATGAACACCCATTCACCAAGCTATGTGCATAAAAAACAGCATGCATTACCTAGTTCATGTTTAAAGGAAGTGACAACATAAAATGTTGATCATTATATGCATGGAGTAATGAAAAACATATTGCCTTACCTGTTCACTGTTGAATATGACCTTAGTCAGGTGGTCACCCTGACCTAGAGTGGATGGCATGAAGTGGATAGGCACTTCAATAGAAGATCGTGGTCGAAGCACTAGTGGGCGTTCATTGTCACGTTCCAATGAGAAGTTATTGGTGTTGGACATTGTTGGGATCAACTCCAAGGTCTCATCTGTTGGGTTCTCCAACATGATAGTCTGTTTCGTCCAACTGAAGCAGACATAGATAATACAATTGAAGTAGTCAGAAATACAGTAAAACAAATAGCATATGGAGAGTTTATAAAATGAAAATTTCCCTTCATAGGCTTATCATGGAAATTACTGCTTGTAAATACAATGGCTATTGCAGCATAACATTAGAATATTATAAACTATTTATACAAGACATATATCTGAATGGTAAACACACAGCTACTTGTCCGTCTGTAGTGAACACCCTGTAGGATCTCGTAACACCTAAGTCTTAACTCCTACAATGTTAAGTCACTCCACAATCTAACTAAATTATGGGTCTTACCGTCCAAGATCACACTCCATGTGTGGGAGAGTGGTCTGTGGTGGGGGCTCAGCTTGAAGGCGAAGGTCGTACCAGAACTCTCCCACGCTCTCATGATAAAATATCAGACTGGAATTGATACAAGCAGTATTTTATGTGATATCATGGTACAGCTGTTTAACAAGATGTCTGATATACAAAAAGTCTTTGCAATCAGTGAAGAAAATCGTGTTGAAAAAGCTATTTCTCAAAACATTTGATTGTATATCATAAATTCTTCAGTCAATTGTGATGTATAAGTTTGTAGGATTAAGTCCTGATGCATATTGAACTAATTCTTCATTTGTGTATACAGAACAGGACCATAATTCTACAGAACCTACCTTCCTCTCTGTTTGCCAACAATAGCTGGAGCATATGTTACAGTGTACACATCCTTTTCTCCAGCGTCCAAAGAAATACTGGAGGGCCCAGAGAGGTTGCGTCCCTCTATTTGGGCTTGAATGGTGATGTTGTCAGGTGTGGGGTTCCGCACGATTACTTCTATCACAGCTTTTTTCTGTAAAATAGATTTACACAATGTTGATTTTTATCTTACACTGAACTTTGTGATCATCAGGATTTACAGAACCAATGTCTTAAAAAAAGCTTGGTGAAAACTATAAACTTACAGCAAAGGGATTAAAAGAAACAAATGAAACATTATTTTCACTGGCAGAAAATGGTCTGGTAAACTACAGGTATAAAACCATGACTTAAAGCTGTGTACAAAAACTTCAAAGAAAATTTCTGGCTGTTTGTTTTTGTAAAGACATTACACATTCACATTCTACAGATCTCAAACATTTGTACTAATAACTCCATGACCATAACGTACATTGTTAATAAGAAAAAAAGTTTCTCATAGATATATACCTGACAAGCACAGACGACAGACATGATGCGCTCTGGTGGTGGGGGTTTCACATGGACCTCCAGGGAGTACCAGATGCGGTAACCATAGTATTTCCTACTCTCCTCATCCTCATCTTCTGGAATTTCATCTCCGTCACTATCTATCTCACTGCAAAGGCAAATAATACAATAATTAGAAATTAGTAATGAAAATGATGTTTAAGATGCTTTTAGCAAATGTAATATATAGCAGAATGTTTATTTGCTATGCTTAGGTAATTTCATGATTGTCTCAAAAATGACATTTTAAAACAACATTTTGAGTTTGTTTTGATAATATTATGAAACCACACTACTTGTTTTCACACCTGATATCAACAGCTATTTTGCTGATTTAATCAGCTTAATTGGTATTTTTTCCTATCTTTGATACACTTTACAATAGAAAAGATGAAAAGTAAGATATTGTATATACTAGATACTTAGTACTCACATGACTGGGTTTTTGCCAGCGATGAAGGCCACTATGCCCTTGTAGATACCACGTTTGGATGGTGTGAGGGACATGTTGTACACCCCAGTCTTACCCTGGAGCACGGTCAGGGAAGTGTTTCCACTCAGGAAAGGCAGATCAGACTCAACCTAGGGAGGTAAAAAGGAACATAAAATGGCAGGTCACATTGAACCTGGGGGGAAGGAAGGAACATAGAATGGCCAGGTCACACTGAATCTGGAGGGGAAGGAAGGAACACAGAATGGCCAGGTCAAACTCAACCTGAGGGGGAAGGAAGGAACATAGAATGGCCAGGTCACACTGAATCTGGGGGGGAAGGAAGGAACATAGAATGGCCAGGTCATGCTGAATCGGGGGGGGGGGGGAAGAAATGAACATAGAATGGCCAGGTCACACTGAATCTGGGGGGGAAGGAAGGAACATAGAATGGCCAGGTCACAATGAATCTGGAGGGGAAGGAAGGAACACAGAATGGCCAGGTCAAACTCAACCTGAGGGGGAAGGAATGAACATAGAATGGCAGGTCACACTGAATCTGGGGGGGAAGGAAGGAAAATAGAATGGCCAGGTCACACTGAATCTGGGGGGAAGGAAGGAACACAGAATGGCCAGGTCAAACCTGACCTGGTTAGTAGTGAAAGAACGTAGAATAACCAGTCAAACCTGACCTGGGGAGTAGGAAAAGAACATAGAATAACCAGTCAAACCTGATCCGGGGAGTAGGAAAAGAACATAGAATAACCAGTCAAACCTGACCTGGGGAGTAGGAAAAGAACATAGAATAACCAGTCAAACCTGACCTGGGGAGTAGGAAAAGAACATAGAATAACAGTCAAACCTGACCTGGGGAGTAGGAAAAGAACATAGAATAACCAGTCAAACCTGACCTGGGGAGTAGGAAAAGAACATAGAATAACCAGTCAAACCTGACCTGGGGAGTAGGAAAAGAACATAGAATAACCAGTCAAACCTGACCTGGGGAGTAGGAAAAGAACATAGAATAACCAGTCAAACCTGACCTGGGGAGTAGGAAAAGAACATAGAATAACCAGTCAAACCTGATCCGGGGAGTAGGAAAAGAACATAGAATAACCAGTCAAACCTGACCTGGGGAGTAGGAAAAGAACATAGAATAACCAGTCAAACCTGACCTGGGGAGTAGGAAAAGAACATAGAATAACCAGTCAAACCTGACCTGGGGAGTAGGAAAAGAACATAGAATAACCAGTCAAACCTGACCTGGGGAGTAGGAAAAGAACATAGAATAACCAGTCAAACCTGACCTGGGGAGTAGGAAAAGAACATAGAATAACCAGTCAAACCTGACCTGGGGAGTAGGAAAAGAACATAGAATAACGAGTCAAACCTGATCCGGGGAGTAGGAAAAGAACATAGAATAACCAGTCAAACCTGACCCGGGGAGTAGGAAAAGAACATAGAATAACCAGTCAAACCTGACCTGGGGAGTAGGAAAAGAACATAGAATAACCAGTCAAACCTGACCCGGGGAGTAGGAAAAGAACATAGAATAACCAGTCAAACCTGACCTGGGGAGTAGGAAAAGAACATAGAATAACCAGTCAAACCTGACCTGGGGAGTAGGAAAAGAACATAGAATAACCAGTCAAACCTGACCTGGGGAGTAGGAAAAGAACATAGAATAACCAGTCAAACCTGACCTGGGGAGTAGGAAAAGAACATAGAATAACCAGTCAAACCTGACCTGGGGAGTAGGAAAAGAACATAGAATAACCAGTCAAACCTGACCTGGGGAGTAGGAAAAGAACATAGAATAACCAGTCAAACCTGACCTGGGGAGTAGGAAAAGAACATAGAATAACCAGTCAAACCTGACCTGGGGAGTAGGAAAAGAACATAGAATAACCAGTCAAACCTGACCTGGGGAGTAGGAAAAGAACATAGAATAACCAGTCAAACCTGACCTGGGGAGTAGGAAAAGAACATAGAATAACCAGTCAAACCTGACCTGGGGAGTAGGAAAAGAACATAGAATAACCAGTCAAACCTGACCTGGGGAGTAGGAAAAGAACATAGAATAACGAGTCAAACCTGACCCGGGGAGTAGGAAAAGAACATAGAATAACCAGTCAAACCTGACCCGGGGAGTAGGAAAAGAACATAGAATAACCAGTCAAACCTGACCCGGGGAGTAGGAAAAGAACATAGAATAACCAGTCAAACCTGACCTGGGGAGTAGGAAAAGAACGTAGAATAACCAGTCAAACCTGACCTGGGGAGTAGGAAAAGAACATAGAATAACCAGTCAAACCTGACCTGGGGAGTAGGAAAAGAACATAGAATAACCAGTCAAACCTGACCTGGGGAGTAGGAAAAGAACATAGAATAACCAGTCAAACCTGACCTGGGGAGTAGGAAAAGAACATAGAATAACCAGTCAAACCTGACCTGGGGAGTAGGAAAAGAACATAGAATAACGAGTCAAACCTGACCTGGGGAGTAGGAAAAGAACATAGAATAACCAGTCAAACCTGACCCGGGGAGTAGGAAAAGAACATAGAATAACGAGTCAAACCTGATCCGGGGAGTAGGAAAAGAACATAGAATAACCAGTCAAACCTGACCTGGGGAGTAGGAAAAGAACATAGAATAACCAGTCAAACCTGACCTGGGGAGTAGGAAAAGAACATAGAATAACGAGTCAAACCTGACCTGGGGAGTAGGAAAAGAACATAGAATAACCAGTCAAACCTGATCCGGGGAGTAGGAAAAGAACATAGAATAACCAGTCAAACCTGACCTGGGGAGTAGGAAAAGAACATAGAATAACCAGTCAAACCTGACCTGGGGAGTAGGAAAAGAACATAGAATAACCAGTCAAACCTGACCTGGGGAGTAGGAAAAGAACATAGAATAACCAGTCAAACCTGACCTGGGGAGTAGGAAAAGAACATAGAATAACGAGTCAAACCTGATCCGGGGAGTAGGAAAAGAACATAGAATAACCAGTCAAACCTGACCTGGGGAGTAGGAAAAGAACATAGAATAACAAGCCAAACGTGACCTGGGGAGTAGGAAATGAACAGAATAACCAGTCAAACCTGACCTGGGGAGTAGGAAAAGAACATAGAATAACAAGCCAAACCTGACCTGGGGAGTAGGAAAAGAACATAGAATAACGAGTCAAACCTGACCTGGGGAGTAGGAAAAGAACATAGAATAACCAGTCAAACCTGACCTGGGGAGTAGGAAAAGAACATAGAATAACGAGTCAAACCTGACCTGGGGAGTAGGAAAAGAACATAGAATAACAAGTCAAACCTGACCTGGGGAGAACAAGAATAACATATACCTGGCCATATTGTCCTGACGATGAATTACCACGGAATGTTAAAGAATGTTCTAGCAGTATGAATACTTACTCTATAACACATTTTCTTTTTGGTAACATTTGGAATCTTTAAGATATGTGCCGTGCTGAAAGTAAAAAGAAATGATAGTGAGGTAAAAACATCAAGGTTGTCTGCTTGTAAGTTTCATGAGAAAGTCTAACACCATCAAATGTCAAATTAACAAGTGTTTTTTCAGACTGACCTTTTCTTAGCATCACATTTGATGACTACGTGATCAAGAGCTAGCGGTTTCTCTGGATGACCGTGAAGGTGGTAGATGTGTTCTGTACCGTCCTCAGTGTTAGTAAGTACCAGCTTTCCCTACAAACAATAAAATTACATATTGAAGTCAAATATCTTACTATCTATTCACTATGAATACCTATACATATAAATGGGGATGAAGTGTGAGACTTGATATAGAAGGTATCCCAACATGTCACTCATGCCTCATGTTTGACAATGGTATGTGACATACTTATTTGTGAGTTCAGAAAAGGTCACTAAATGAACAAAACTCTTCTAATCTACTAAACACATGATAACTTAGTTATCACATGGTCAGGCAGGTGACTCCATACCTTTTCACTTCCATTCAGGAAATCCAACCCCAAACGGTTAGGTGAAAGGTAAGTGCGTTACCACAGCACCAACACCCTAACTTAGTTGGTACAGCATTAGACATTTACAATTAGAGGTTTGTATCTGTACCCAGGGTGGTTTATCTGTACCCAGGGTGGTTTATCTGTACCCTGGGTGGTTTATCTGTACCCAGGGTGATTTATCTGTACCCAGGGTGGTTTATCTGTACCCAGGGTGGTTTATCTGTACCCATGGTGGTTTATCTGTACCCAGGGTGGTTTATCTGTACCCTGGGTGGTTTATCTGTACCCAGGGTGATTTATCTGTACCCAGGGTGGTTTATCTGTACCCAGGGTGGTTTATCTGTACCCTGGGTGGTTTATCTGTACCCAGGGTGATTTATCTGTACCCAGGGTGGTTTATCTGTACCCAGGGTGGTTTATCTGTACCCATGGTGGTTTATCTGTACCCACGGTGGTTTGTGTTCCTCTAATCTACTGGGGCTTTGATAACTTAGTTGCTAGAGCAATAAATGTTACAATTAGAGGTTTGTGCTTCTACCCAGGGTGGTTTGTTTATCTAAGGAAGCTGAAATCACGGTCTAACTGGTACTATTACAGTTTTCTAATAGGCCTCCCACTTAGTGTTCAGTGGGTTTTAAAGTCAGCATGCAGCTAGCCACATTAGTACCTGGAGAGCTGTCTAGACTTACCCTGGCTATTACCAGGGTAATAAACCCAAGTTAGTGTTCAGTGGGTTTTAAAGTCAGCATGCAGCTAGCCACACTAGTACCTGGAGAGCTGTCTAGACTTACCCTGGCTATTACCAGGGTAATAAACCCAAGTTAGTGTTCAGTGGGTTTTAAAGTCAGCATGCAGCTAGCCACACTAGTACCTGGAGAGCTGTCTAGACTTATCCTGGCTATTACCAGGGTAATAAACCCAAGTTAGTGTTCAGTGGGTTTTAAAGTCAGCATGCAGCTAGCCACACTAGTACCAGGAGAACTGTGTAGACTTACCCTGGCTATTATCAGGGTAATAAACCCAGGTAACCATCAATTGCACCTCAACTCTAATATACTCTAAGGTACCAAACCTTAAGTTAACAAGAGACACTCTCGAAGGTACTCCTACACAATATCTGGGTATTGTGGTAAAAAGAATAGTTGTATATATTCCCCAGAGAGAACACCCAAGATACAAGAGTAGTATGTATGAGGATGGACAATTAAATAATATACTGACCTTGACCTCGACCTCATTCTGAGGTTTGAAGACCAGTGGGTAAGTTGTTGGGTTGTATGCCTTTACCAGCACTGTAGGGGGTCCATAGAACCCAGATCCCTCTATGGTCGCCTTCAGTGGCCAGTCATGATTTGTCATGTTCACCTAACAAATGAAATATTATCTAGAGTACTGAATAAACACTATACTAAAAGATATTATCATTTTGACAACTGAACGAAAATATACTATCTGACAAAGATTGTTAAGAACCCAAATCGAAACCAAAAACATTAAAAAATAATTCAGAATTCAAAAGTAATTCTAGCTTATTAAAGCAATTAAAAAAAAAAGCTGACTATTTTGGATATCCTTTTTCTCTTTATACTCAATGTATAAGTAAGTTGTTTCAATGTACTCTAGATTTCAATCCAGTATCACAGACAGAAGTATCTAATTACAGAGGAAACTTACAACTGGTATTTCCTGTGAGACTGACTGATGAACTGGTGTCTTGAATTGTAACTCTGCAGTGCTGCCCTCTGGGTTGACTGTGCACTCAATCTTGTAGACCCTGACATCGTCACAGCCCCTCAGGACCACCTGACAGGGGTAGTGACCTGGTTCCTTAGCCTTGAACTTGATGGGCAGCTCCATAAAAGGCTCCTTCCCTTGGTAGTCTGGAAAAAAAATGTGCAAACTAAATATATGTGGCACTGATCAGTACTCACAGTATATACCTCTGGTATATATAACTACCCTTGGTATATATAACTACCCCTGGTATATATAACTACCCCTGGTACATATAACTACCCCTGGTACATACAACCCCTCCTACATATAACTACCCCTGGTACATATAACTACCCCTTGTACATATAACTACCGCTGGTACATATAACTACCCCTGGTACATATAACTACCCCTGGTACATATAACTACCCCTGGTACATATTACTACCCCTGGTACATATAACTACCGCTGGTACATATAACTACCCCTGGTACATATAACTACCCCTGGTACATATTACTACCCCTGGTACATATAACTACCCCTGGTACATATAACTACCGCTGGTACATATAACTACCCCTGGTACATATAACTACCCCTGGTACATATTACTACCCCTGGTACATATAACTACCCCTGGTACATATAACTACCCCCGGTACATATAACAATCCCTGGTATATATAACTACCCCTGGTACATATAACAATCCCTGGTATATATAACTACCCCTGGTACATATAACTACCCCTGGTACATATAACTACCCCTGGTATATATACCTACCCCTGGTACATATAACTATCCCTGGTATATATAACTACCCCTGGTACATACAACCCCTCCTACATATAACTACCCCTGGTACATATAACTACCGCTGGTACATATAACTACCCTTGGTATATATAACTACCCCTGGTATATATAACTACCCCTGGTACATATAACTACCCCTGGTACATACAACCCCTCCTACATATAACTACCCCTGGTACATATAACTACCCCTTGTACATATAACTACCCCTGGTACATATACCTACCCCTGGTACATATAACTACCCCTGGTACATATAACTACCCCTGGTACATATAACTACCCCTGGTACATATACCTATCCCTGGTACATATACCTACCCCTGGTACATATAACTTTGCAGGACAAGAATTGGTCTTTAGTTCATTAATGTGGCATATACCATAATTCTGTTCCTATTTCACAGGACCAGAATTGGTCTTCAGTAATTTAATCTATTAACCAAAGTGTAGTTAACCTTTGACCTTAGGTCCACTTTTGGCCATAAGTGTTCATTTATTGATTCTCTATTTTTTCAAAAGTCAAGAATTTTTTTGTCACAGTTCAGGTCTGAAATCTTACCCTTGATAATAAAAGATATACAATTAGGAAAGACAAAGACATAGAGAGTTAGATGTCCTACCTGTAGCTGAAGCGCTTTGGGATCGTGATGAAGGGGGAGGTCTCATTGTTAGTTTGTTGGGGAGGCTGAAGAATTCTGAGTCTACTTCCACAGTAAACTCGGTCTCGTATGGAGATTTGTTGGGCTGAAATTTTAATCATTCATTTTAGTAAGTACAGGTGTTAATTATAGATCAGCCATCCTATACTTAGTGAACAGATATAGTAAAAAATGTCTATCAAAGCAGCTGTTAGACAAGTAGGCAGCAACAAACACAAATTACAATCAAACTATTACAGTAAATCAATTGTTGATTATTATTAAGCAAAATTGAAAGTAGAAAAAACATTGAGCATTTGCGCATTTTCAGTGCAAAAGGTTATTATAACATGTTATGAGTAAAATTAAAAGCTTAGAAATAAAACTCCAAAAAGTGGTAAAAGAAAAATCTGAAACATGAAAAAAGAAGTAATCTCTACAACATCTGTGATCATTTACACCCAGTGGGATAGGGTTCAAACAAATCATCATGCAATGATGAGTAATGTGAGAGAAGGGTAGTGACAACACTTAACAGATCATGCACCTATTGTATACATGTAAATTACTCTATTTTTCTAATAATTTCACACTTTTACAATAAATCCTTGTTTACATTAATGTTCTTTTCTGATACTCAATGGAACAACTAATATTTAACACATGGTATTTTTTCACAATTTCCGCAATAAGTAATTATTCTAATTTTCTTTCGATAACTGTCAGTGAATTGATTTCAGCTTAAAAAATTGAACAAAAATACAGATATAGAATTAAAGGTTTACCAGACAAATGATACTGTACAACAAATATAAGTAGCATGCAATGGTGATAAACTTCCCACATAAAAACAAAACAATAACTTATACCATTTTTTCTGAGCCGTTAACCTCTTGTGCCTCTGTTGCTGAAGACACAATCTGTAGGATGGGGAGAGGAGAAATTTTATATTTTATTTAGAAATAATGTGGCACAAACAATTGTAGACAACCAACCGAAGGTGACATTGGATTTGTGATTTTTTTCTGATTAAACAACTCTGTTACACAGAAGTAAAAAGTTTGTTGCAATACTTTTTATGACAACAGGGTGCAGATAAAAACAGTGGTGGTGATGTCAATACAACAGACTAGTGTCCAATGTAATGAATGATCATGTGACCATGTAGAAAGGTGATCACAATAGAAATATCTGGGAGAGTCTTACTTGTACAATACATATACCAGGTATAACTTCATATCACACCCTGTAGCTACAGAATATCATTATACTTCAATACCTTGTACATATAGTATTATCATTAACATTTTCAATGTCTTCCTGAATTCCTTATCAATAAGATGTCCTGTATTTCTTGACTTTCTCGTTTTACAGTGAGAAGGGTTATCACAGAAGGATGAAGAAAGTTAGTGGGGGAGCATGCAGGAGAGATCACCTTTGAAGTACGGCTAATGCTTTGTGCTATGTTGTTGGTGAGCAGAGAAATTGTTTTCGAGGTGACACTACACGTTTTGAGGGTTCCCGTAATCTGCCGTCGCTGGAGTTCCATGGAGGACATGTGCTGTAAAAACAGGCAGTCACAACAAGAAATAGTGAAACATCACATCATACAACAATCCAGCTCCCATCACCTTGTCAAACATCCTCAAACATTAGATATAAATCATGTGGAGTTGTCAGAAATAACAAATAAAATTGGCAGATTAATAAAAACAACTCCTCAAGTTAAACAACAGATAACAAAACATTAAACCCTGTATCAGCATTAATACTCAACATTTGGTGACTTTAACAATGACCTTAAACCTAGAAATAGAAGCATATTTTTAGAATTCTCTGTTTGGCAGTGAGTTTTCTATATCTTATGAAACTGAATTAAGATAGAAGGAAGTGGTACAGAATCTTTATCCTGCATTAAATATTCTGAATAATTCATAATAAAAGAAATTTAAATGAAAATATTTCAGTAAATCTGTTCAAATATATTAAGGCTGATACAATTTTAAAAATCAAACAACAAAGAAAACACAACATTTAAATAGAGATGACAATGACAGGATTGATACATCACAACCACACATCTCATCACCGCCTGTAGTACTGACAGACCAAAGCATGTAATGGCATCTATAATAGTGTAACACTAATAATTAAAAAATCTACTGTGATCATATCTACTGTGCTCACAGATAACATCTATAACAGGTCTATGTAAACATAAGGTGCTAAAACAAATACTACAAAAAGCTATCACTGGCTACTGTAATATACTAACATCCATTACAATGTGTCTGTAATATACCAACAACCATTACAATATGTCAATGTGTCTGTACTAACAACCAGTACAATATGTCAATGTGTCTGTACCAACAACCATTACAATATGTCAATGTGTCTGTACCAACAACCAGTACAATATGTCAATGTGTCTGTACCAACAACCATTACAATATGTCAATGTGTCTGTACCAACAACCATTACAATATGTCCATGTGTCTGTACCAACAACCATTACAATATGTCAATGTGTCTGTACTAACAACCATTACAATATGTCAATGTGTCTGTACTAACAACCAGTACAATATGTCAATGTGTCTGTACTAACAACCATTACAATATGTCAATGTGTCTGTACTAACAACCATTACAATATGTCAATGTGTCTGTACTAACAACCATTACAATGTGTCTGTACTAACAACCATTACAATATGTCAATGTGTCTGTACCAACAACCATTACAATATGTCAATGTGTCTGTACCAACAACCATTACAATATGTCAATGTGTCTGTACCAACAACCATTACAATATGTCCATGTGTCTGTACCAACAACCATTACAATATGTCAATGTATCTGTACCAACAACCACTACAATATGTCAATGTGTCTGTACCAACAACCAGTACAATATGTCAATGTGTCTGTACTAACAACCATTACAATATGTCAATGTGTCTGTACTAACAACCAGTACAATATGTCAATGTGTCTGTACCAACAACCATTACAATATGTCAATGTGTCTGTACTAACAACCAGTACAATATGTCAATGTGTCTGTACTAACAACCATTACAATATGTCAATGTGTCTGTACTAACAACCATTACAATATGTCAATGTGTCTGTACTAACAACCATTACAATGTGTCTGTACTAACAACCATTACAATATGTCAATGTGTCTGTACCAACAACCATTACAATATGTCAATGTGTCTGTACCAACAACCATTACAATATGTCAATGTGTCTGTACCAACAACCATTACAATATGTCCATGTGTCTGTACCAACAACCATTATAATATGTCAATGTGTCTGTACCAACAACCACTACAATATGTCAATGTGTCTGTACCAACAATCATTACAATATGTCAATGTGTCTGTTCCAACAACCACTACAATATGTCAATGTGTCTGTACCAACAACCATTACAATGTGTCAATGTGTCTGTACCAACAACCATTACAATGTGTCAATGTGTCTGTACCAACAACCATTACAATGTGTCAATGTGTCTGTACCAACAACCATTACAATGTGTCAATGTGTCTGTACCAACAACCATTACAATGTGTCAATGTGTCTGTACTAACAACCATTACAATATGTCAATGTGTCTGTACCAACAACCATGACAATATGTCAATGTGTCTGTACCAACAACCATTACAATATGTCAATGTGTCTGTATTAACAACCATTACAATGTGTCTGTACCAACAACCATTACAATATGTCAATGTGTCTCTACCAACAACCATTACAATATGTCAATGTGTCTGTACTAACAACCATTACAATATGTCAATGTGTCTGTACCAACAACCATTACAATATGTCAATGTGTCTGTACTAACAACCATTACAATATGTCAATGCGTCTGTACTAACAACCATTACAATATGTCAATGTGTCTGTAATGTTCATCTAACTTGTTTATGTATTGTTTACCAGTCCATTCACCAAACAAACTTCCCAGAACCACCATATGATTAATTCATAATGTATTGTTAACACAGGAATATCACTTTCTGTTACAACATCATGTTTACATTTTGCTAGATAATAAGATACACCTCCCCTTAATTTTTTTTATCAATTCTATACAATCATCAGCTTTCCACAGTTAAAATTTTCCCACATGAATGTCATTTTTATACTTCTGCAGCAGTACATTGAAAAGGAAGGAAATTTGAACTGAAAAGGAGGGTTGATTATATTGAGAATGGTCATGTTTGATGTGTCTGGTACTAGAGAGGTTGTTTGTAATTAGCTGATGTCATGTTACATGGTGCAATAGTTTTTTGAACAGATAAATGAAATTTTGACTTGTCTTCACTAAGTTATCAGTAAATTACTTGTTCAATTTATATATCAAACTTACATGGGTTAATGATCAATACAGCTTTAATCAAAATATGAAAAATCAGAGTCTGTCAGATCACTCATATTAAATCCATGGAAGGTAGCATAGTGTATTAATGTAGAACCAGATATCACTTTTGTTAACACCATGAATTTACCCTTACCCATGTGTTTTTAATGTGATTCACTCTAACATTACCCACTATCTACCTGCCCCATCCACTAACCTGTTTTCCCTGCCTTGCCCCGCCCACTTACCTGTTGGGCAGCCATCAGTAGGGCCTTCTCCTTAGTCTTGTTGAGGACTGGGACCTTGAGCGTCTCTTGAAGTGTCTGACCTGACTCACACTTCCAGTACACAACCCGGTCATCCCCACCGAACAGACCACGCCCTGTACCTGAAGGGCAAAAGCACATGTCATAAGTGTTTCGATGGAATGATTTCACAGCTTCCAACGATTTCCTGTCACCTTTTGAAGTCAAAGTGGTCCTAGCATTTGTAGATTCATAATATTGTTGTATGTAATGATTACATATGTAGATAAGTTTTAGCAAGATCTCAATACTAGATGTAAATAGAAACTTGGTGTTACCACCTAACTACAAGAACCTACCTGCTGCTGCAGCACTGCTGATCCTTACACTATGGGGTGTTTTAATGAATGGCACCACTGCTGGGAGTGGCAGGGTGGCTGTGGCCTCCACTGAGTACAAAAACTCCCCGATTGACTCATTGAGGAATATCACAGATACCTGTCGGTCACCAATGTTGAATGGTAAAAAGTAGATTTCCACAGTGGACGAGCCCTTTGCATCCAGGTGGACACTGGAGCTGGGACTGTAGAATGCACTCATTGACACCTGGTCATCTGAAATACATACAGGTATAATATAATATGATATCATAATATGAAATAGCATGTATTTTGCTGGAATCTTACATCACAAACTGTGTGGTTATGTCAAGGAAGCTTTCAATGTTGTAGCTATGATGGGAAAACTCACAACATTACCCAACAACTTACCACTGTTTTTGTCTGTTTCCTCTGGTGGTTTTGGTGGAGGAGTGGGTGGAGTTTCTGGGCGCTTTTGACCATGATCAATACGAGCTCGTACTTTTCGTTTCCTTTTCTCTTTTGGTTTTAGCAGAGATGTTGGTTTTCCTGGTTCAAGCAGACTGGACTGGGCCTCGACCAGGACAATTCTGAAGTCCCCAGCCTCATTAAATGGATTCCGGACATTTATAGGGATCTTCTCTAACTCATAACATGGTGACTCACACTTAATTGTGTACTGTGAATAGAAACAGGACAATCACATTGAAATATACAATTACACTAGCATATCAGCAAGTACATCTACACCACAAAGGACTAGCAAATAGTATAAACACCAATAGATATATACCAAGTTATTAAAGACAGCATTGCATACATTTTCATTAAGAATTATGGAATTTTATTTCATAAGATAAATAGGTAAAAGTATATATAAACAGTTAGCATTCAGTGATTCCCAAGTAAAGATATCAGTTACCATGGCTTATATATAATTAACATAGCCTAGACTGGGACTTGGTATGTGATAACATCTACAGCCCTGTTACATACTACAATCTATTTCATCAGTTCCTATAACAATATGATGATGTAAATGTGTTAAACCATGTGGCTGGTATTTCAAATTTACAACTACTTAATTTTTAAAAGGCATGAATCCACTGTATAAAAACATAAACTTGGTGTTAAAATACATGCTATCAAATGAAATCATCCGTGGCAATATTTGTTTTAAAACCCAGACATGCTGTCAGTGGTGAAAACTAAATCATAAAATATCTAAAAAGGCCTTGGTAAAATTAAAATGAATGGCTAGGTAACGCACAAAACTGGGGGTCAGTCAAACTCACAACATACAGACATGGAGGACAAATGTGTCAGAATTATAGGTAGATCTATATATAGCAGTAGATAAGTACCGGTGAATTAAAAATAGGCTGAAACTTGCATTGTGCAGTATAACTTTATCTGCATGACAATTAATGTTGTGATACTTTGTTTTAAACAGAACAAAAATACATGATATGTGATCAAACTGATAATGAATTTGTGTATGAAGATAGATAAAGTATATAATTTGTACAACATATTGGAAATGTAAATAGTACCCACTCATGTTTCTGATTTGCTATGAAAACAACAAATATTTGGATCATGTACCTGCTACAGAGACAACAAATGTTTGGAACATGTACCTGTTACTGAGACAACAAATATTTGGAACATGTACCTGTTACTGAGACAACAAATATTTGGATCATGTACCTGCTACTGAGACAACAAATATTTGGATCATGTACCTGCTACTGAGACAACAAATATTTGGATCATCTACCTGTTACTGAGACAACAAATATTTGGATCATGTACCTGCTACTGAGACAACAAATATTTGGAACATGTACCTGCTACTGAGACAACAAATATTTGGATCATGTACCTGCTACTGAGACAACAAATGTTTGGAACATGTACCTGCTACTGAGACAACAAATGTTTGGAACATGTACCTGCTACTGAGACAACAAATGTTTGGAACATGTACCTGTTGCTGAGACAACAAATATTTGGATCATGTACCTGCTACTGAGACAACAAATGTTTGGAACATCTACCTGTTACTGAGACAACAAATATTTGGATCATGTACCTGCTACTGAGACAACAAATATTTGGAACATGTACCTGCTACTGAGACAACAAATGTTTGGAACATGTACCTGCTACTGAGACAACAAATGTTTGGAACATCTACCTGTTACTGAGACAACAAATATTTGGATCATGTACCTGCTACTGAGACAACAAATGTTTGGAACATGTACCTGCTACTGAGACAACAAATGTTTGGAACATCTACCTGTTACTGAGACAACAAATGTTTGGAACATCTACCTGCTACTGAGACAACAAATGTTTGGAACATGTACCTGCTACTGAGACAACAAATATTTGGATCATGTACCTGCTACTGAGACAACAAATATTTGGATCATGTACCTGCTACTGAGACAACAAATGTTTGGAACATGTACCTGCTACTGAGACAACAAATATTTGGATCATGTACCTGCTACTGAGACAACAAATATTTGGAACATGTACCTGCTACTGAGACAACAAATGTTTGGAACATGTACCTGTTACTGAGACAACAAATGTTTGGAACATGTACCTGCTACTGAGACAACAAATGTTTGGAACATGTACCTGCTACTGAGACAACAAATATTTGGATCATGTACCTGCTACTGAGACAACAAATGTTTGGAACATGTACCTGTTACTGAGACAACAAATGTTTGGAACATGTACCTGCTACTGAGACAACAAATGTTTGGAACATGTACCTGCTACTGAGACAACAAATATTTGGATCATGTACCTGCTACTGAGACAACAAATGTTTGGAACATGTACCTGTTACTGAGACAACAAATGTTTGGAACATGTACCTGCTACAAAAAACAACAAACATTTGGAACGTGTACCTGTTACTGAGACAACAAATGTTTGGAACATGTACCTGCTACACAAAGACAACAAAGGTTTGCAACATGTACCTGTTACTGAGACAACAAATGTTTGGAACATCTACCTGCTACTGAGACAACAAATGTTTGGAACGTCTACCTGCTACTGAGACAACAAATGTTTGGAACATCTACCTGTTACTGAGACAACAAATGTTTGGAACATGTACCTGTTACTGAGACAACAAATGTTTGGAACATCTACCTGTTACTGAGACAACAAATGTTTGGAACATCTACCTGTTACTGACACAACAAATGTTTAGAACAAGTACCTGCTACTGAGACAACAAATGTTTGGAACATGTACCTGCTACTGAGACAACAAATGTTTGGATCATATACCTGCTACGGAGACAACAAATGTTTGCAACATGTACCTGCTACAGAGACAACAAATGTTTGGAACATGTACCTGTTACTGAGACAACAAATGTTTGGAACATGTACCTGTTACTGAGACAACAAATGTTTAGAACAAGTACCTGCTACTGAGACAACAAATGTTTGGAACATGTACCTGCTACTGAGACAACAAATGTTTAGAACAAGTACCTGCTACTGAGACAACAAATATAAGCAACATTTAAATGTTTTGCTATGACATGAACTCTAGAAACATATTTGAAAATGTAAGGGAGAGGAACCATGAATGGGAAGAAATAACTTCCTGATGAAATCAAAGAATGAAAACAAAGGCACACATCAAGAAAAACTACCTTGTAATAAAACTAAATTCTATTTCTAGAAAAAACCAGATGATTGATGCAATCTGATACAACTATCATGGAAAACAAATATTACATGTATTGTTTTACAAATATTACAAAATAGTATACATTCACAAACCTTGATGATTTTGGAGGATTAGATGGATTTTTTTCAGACTTTTTGAAAATAAACTGAACTGGTGTACACAAATAAATTACTTCAAATGGAAAGTAAATGATTTCTGAACAGAATTGGTTAATGCTAGAGATGTATGACCAAGCTCCCCAATATCTGGTCAAGTAGGAAATCACCAATGATAAAGAAAGTATAGCTGTATTAAAGTGTATCTGAAGTATTCTACACAATCAATAAAAACTCTATGAACATACACAAAACATATTTTCCAATCCATTGAATTTGTAGCATTTATAATTCTTCCTATTAAAAAGTTGATTTTATTGTGTCCAGCACATTTTTTATTTCAATTACAGACATAAGAGAGACTTACTAGAAGAAACATCTATCATCACCACAGTGAACAGAACCAACCCTGAATGTCACCCTTATCTACAGAACCAACCCTGAATGTCACCCTTATCTACAGAATCAACCCTGAATGTCACCCGTTATCTACAGAACCAACCCTGAATGTCACCCCTTATCAACAGAATCAACCCTGAATGTCACCCGTTATCTACAGAACCAACCCTGAATGTCACCCCTTATCAACAGAATCAACCCTGAATGTCATCCTTATCTACAGAACCAACCCTGAATGTCACCCCTTATCAACAGAATCAACCCTGAATGTCACCCGTTATCTACAGAACCAACCCTGAATGTCACTCCTTATCTACAGAACCAGCCCTGAATGTCACCCTTGTCTACAGAATCAACCCTGAATGTCACTCCATATCTACAGAACCAACCCTGAATGTCACCCTTATCAACAGAATCAACCATGAATGTCACCCTTATCTACAGCATCAACCCTAAAAGTGACCCCAAGATCTACGGAACCAACCCTGAATGTCACCCCTTATCTACGGAACCAACCCTGAATGTCACCCCTTATCTACAGAACCAACCCTAAAAAGGCGACCCCAGATCTACAGAACCAACCCTGAATGTCACCCCTTATCTACAGAATCAACCCTAATTGTGACCCCAGATCTACAGAACCAACCCTGAATGTCACTCTTATCTACAGAATCAACCCTAAAAGTGACCCCAAGATCTACGGAACCAACCCTGAATGTCACCCCTTATCTACGGAACCAACCCTGAATGTCACCCCTTATCTACAGAACCAACCCTAAAAAGGCGACCCCAGATCTACAGAACCAACCCTGAATGTCACCCCTTATCTACAGAATCAACCCTAAAAGTGACCCCAAGATCTACGGAACCAACCCTGAATGTCACCCCTTATCTACGGAACCAACCCTGAATGTCACCCCTTATCTACAGAACCAACCCTAAAAAGGTGACCCCAGATCTACAGAACCAACCCTGAATGTCATCCCTTATCTACAGAACCAACCCTGAATGTCACCCAAGATTTCAAGAATCTACCTTGAATGTCACCCAAGATTTACTGAACTTATCCTGAATGCCATCCCTTATCTACAGAATAAACCCTAAAAAAGTGACCCCAGACCCCAGATCTACAGAACCAACACTGAATGTCAACCCAGATGTATAGAACCAGCCCTGAATATTGCCCTAGTACAGAACCAACCCAATATGTCATTTCTGAGCTACAGAACCAATGCCAGCATGTTAATTACTTCTACAGATGAACTGACCACTATTTTGCAACACTTGTAAGAGGTTAGTATAGTGAATCTGTGAACATGCATTGTAATCTACCTCTTCTGTTTTCTTCTGCTGAAATAAAACAGGCAGACGAAAAATTGATACAAGCATAAGCAATGACCAAAAGCTGGGTAAATATGTACAGATACAGCTTTAACACACATAATGGTCCTACAAATGTTATATATGTCATACATACACTGAACGAGGACAGTCAGAACACAAGCATTTCAAAATGTATCTTTTTTATACACTAGGTAAATCAATATAAAATTTGCTACCATTGTAAAGATCTTGTACTGTAATAGATAAAGACAGAACTAAAGATATGTGACATTAGATGTATAACAAGGGAAAGGCATTCCTCTACAGAACTTACCTAAGTACATTCAAGTGGCTAATTTCTACTAGTTCTAGCTAGAATAGACCAATACTGTGAATCATGCTTAGAGATCCCATTACCAAAGATACAGATTAGAGCAGATCTAAACATATGTTAGATTTACCATAACCATTTAGATATGTAAATTATGACATTTTTCAATCAGAAACAATATAAGACATTACAGTGTAAGAAAGACAGTACCTACACTGATATCAGTCTTACCTTGGGTGTGATGTTATCTATTTGAGTTCTGAGAGTGAATGTCAGCGTTGTCCCAACTGATGAACCATGACGTCGTCCTACCAGAACAAGTGTGGCCTCTGCTGGGCGTAGAAATCGACTTGTGAAATCAACATTGAGATATAAGGTGGACCTTGGAGCAATAGACACAAAGTCTCCTTTGGGGATTCTGAAGTCACGAGCATCATGTCCAGCAATCAGTACTTGGTATACCAGCGTCTTACCACTGGGGTTACTCAGCTTCACCTGGAGGGCAAAACATAGGGTAATTTAGAAATGTCAACACTCTGTACCATAAACATATAAATGGTTATTGATATAATCTTAGATACTGAAATAGTAAACTGAAACATTCAAGCCTTCCTCATCAAAATAAAGTGAGCACGTAGAGCTACATATTTTGATAACTAGGTGAACTGTTGCTTAGTAAAACTGGCTGTACCTGTCTCGTCACTGTAGCATGAAGACTACCAGAGTAGTCTATCGTGGCCTTAGGAATGTACTGAGGCAGTCGCTGGTACAGATTTACACACAGCAATAACAAGGCAATAGGGTTAGGGTCTGTGATGTCAATCGCCTGCAAATAATAGTCAGGAGTAAAATGACAATTTAATACCAAACAGAAAATTACACAAACTGTCACATAGCTTGCTACAGCACATTTTGGAACAGGTTCATTCCATTTGTCAGTAACGCCCTTTTTTGATCAGATCAGCTTTTTACTAAAACATGGTAACAAAATCAGTGAGCAAGAAGGCTCTGTATTTTTTATGGATATCATAAAATATGGACCATAGTCTTATTTTCAACGTATCAATTTTTTCACCTGTTTATGCTAATACACCAGTGAAATTTTTGGAAACAACATTTTTGATAGTAACTGCCCCTTTTTTCCAAATCTTTTCAGCAGGATGATAGAAGACATACCTGGATGTCGTAGTCAAGGCCAGCATATCTCATGGCATTGACAACCTTGAGGGCATTGTGGAGACACTGTTCTGCTGTAGCAGGGTTTGTATACATATCCTGAAGATGAGTCTTAATCTGAAACATTAATACCAAGTTTTCTTATATTTCAGGGATTTAAACTAAAATGGCATGAGAAAACATGAGAAAATGGTGAATTGAACTGACTAAAAGACAGCAATACCCACCAGGAAGGGCATGTGAGCCCCAAGGACAGCTCCCAGCACCAGTCCATCCAACAAGTCAAAGTCATAGTTAACAATCCAACGTGAGGGAGGTACCCCTCCTACAAATGTATAAAATATCCAATGTACTATTCAGAGGGCAAATGTCAATATAAAATTGGAATTTTTTCTTTTAATGAAACATAAAAGTATCATTTAGATATATATGTCTATATAGTTCATCAAGAATTCTGTCTTCACAAGAAAATTGTAAATTCCAGCATGCTTGACCAGATATATGTCCAGTAATATGACCTGTCCTTGCTACAGTTTGACCAGCTAAATGTCCAGTTATATGACCTGTCCTTGCTACAGTTTGACCAGCTAAATGTCCAGTATATGACCTGTCCTTGCTACAGTTTGACCAGACATATGTCCAGTTATATGACCTGTTCTTGCTACAGTTTGACCAGCTAAATGTCAAAGTTATATGACCTGTCCTTGCTTCAGTTTGACCAGCTAAATGTCCAGTTATATGACCTGTCCTTGCTACAGTTTGACCAGCTAAATGTCCAGTTATATGACTTACCCTTACTACAGTTTGACCAGCTAAATGTCCAGTTATATGACCTGTCCTTGCTACAGTTTGACCAGCTAAATGTCCAGTTATATGACCTGTCCTTGCTACAGTTTGACCAGCTAAATGTCCAGTTATATGACCTGTCCTTGCTACAGTTTGACCAGCTAAATGTCCAGTTATATGACCTGTCCTTGCTACAGTTTGACCAGCTAAATGTCCAGTTATATGACCAGTCCTTGCTACAGTTTGACCAGCTAAATGTCCAGTTATATGACCTGTCCTTACTACAGTTTGACCAGACATATGTCCAGTTATATGACCTGTCCTTGCTACAGTTTGACCAGCTAAATGTCTAGTAATATGACCTGTCCTTGTCCTTGCTACAGTTTGACCAGCTAAATGTCTAGTAATATGACCTGTCCTTGTCCTTGCTACAGTTTGACCAGCTAAATGTCCAGTTATATGACCTGTCCTTGCTACAGTTTGACCAGCTAAATGTCCAGTTATATGACCTGTCCTTGCTACAGTTTGACCAGCTAAATGTCCAGTTATATGACCAGTCCTTGCTACAGTTTGACCAGCTAAATGTCCAGTTATATGACCTGTCCTTACTACAGTTTGACCAGACATATGTCCAGTTATATGACCTGTCCTTGCTACAGTTTGACCAGCTAATGACTTACCCTTACTACAGTTTGACCAGCTTAATGTCCAGTTATATGACTTACCCTTACTACAGTTTGACCAGATACGTGTCCTATAGTGTTCATAATGATGATTAAGCCAAGTGAGGATAATTCTCTCCCCTACACTGTAGATGTTGCTGCTCAGTGGGTCAGGATTCACCTCCGGCATCTCAACATTCTTGTCAGGAGGCACAAGACCTTTCAGGCTTCGTGGAGTTACCTTGCTCAGGACTACACACTGTGAAAGTGGAAAGCAATATGTATCAGAGACTATCGCTTTTTCAAATTAAAACAAAAAACAATGTAAAATTTCTCATTATTACAATACAGTAGTAACATGAAGATAGTAATACTGTTAAACCAATGTTCTTTGCAGTGTAGAAATCTTTCTTCTAAAAGGTTTATATGTAGGTTGGCCAGCTTAAACAAGGTATCTAACATCTGAGGTTATTTTTTTCACACGTAGGAACTCAAACCCTGTATACAAAAACTTCTGTAGAACTCTGTATGCAATAGAACTCTGTATACAATAAACTCTGTATACAATAGAACTCTGTATACAATAGAACCCCGTATACAATAGAACCCCGTATACAATAGAACTCTGTATACAATAGAACTCTGTATACAATAAACTCTGTATACAATAAAACCCTGTATACAATAGAACTCTGTATACAATAAAACCCTGTATACAATAGAACTCTGTATACAATAAAACTCTGTATACAATAGAACTCTGTATACAATAAAACTCTGTATACAATAAAACTCTGTATACAATAAAACTCTGTATACAATAGATGTATACAATAGAACTCTGTATACAATAGAACTCTGTATACAATAAAACTCTGTATACAATAGATGTATACAATAGAACCCCGTATACAATAAAACTCGGTATACAATAGAACTCTGTATACAATAAAACTCTGTATACAATAAAACTCTGTATACAATAGAACTCTGTATACAATAGAACTCTGTATACAATAAAACCCTGTATACAATAGAACTCTGTATACAATAAAACTCTGTATACAATAGATGTATACAATAGAACTCTGTATACAATAGAACTCTGTATACAATAGAACTCTGTATACAATAGAACTCTGTATACAATAGAACTCTGTATACAATAGAACTCTGTATACAATAGAACTCTGTATACAATAGAACTCTGTATACAATAGAACTCTGTATACAATAGAACTCTGTATACAATAGAACTCTGTATACAATAGAACTCTGTATACAATAAAACTCTGTATACAATAGATGTATACAATAGAACTCTGTATACAATAGAACTCTGTATACAATAAAACTCTGTATACAATAGAACCCCGTATACAATAAAACCCTGTATACAATAGATGTATACAATAGAACTCTGTATACAATAGAACTCTGTATACATTAAAACTCTGCATACAATAGAACTCTGTATACAATAGAACTCTGTATACAATAGATGTATACAATAGAACTCTGTATACAATAGAACTCTGTATACAATAGATGTATACAATAGAACTCTGTATACAATAGAACTCTGTATACAATAGAACTCTGTATACAATAAAACTCTGTATACAATAGAACTCTGTATACAATAGAACTCTGTATACAATAAAACTCTGTATACAATAAAACTCTGTATACAATAGAACTCTGTATACAATAGAACTCTGTATACAATAGATGTATACAATAGAACTCTGTATACAATAGATGTATACAATAGAACTCTGTATACAATAGAACTCTGTATACAATAAAACTCTGTATACAATAGATGTATACAATAGAACTCTGTATACAATAGAACTCTGTATACAATAAAACTCTGTATACAATAGAACTCTGTATACAATAAAACTCTGTATACAATAGATGTATACAATAAAACTCTGTATACAATAGAACTCTGTATACAATAGAACTCTGTATACAATAGAACTCTGTATACAATAGAACTCTGTATACAATAAAACTCTGTATACAATAAACTCTGTATACAATAGAACTCTGTATACAATAAAACTCTGTATACAATAGAACCCCGTATACAATAAAACTCTGTATACAATAGATGTATACAATAGAACCCCGTATACAATAAAACCCTGTATACAATAGATGTATACAATAGAACTCTGTATACAATAGAACTCTGTATACAATAAAACTCTGTATACAATAGAACTCTGTATACAATAAAACTCTGTATACAATAGAACTCTGTATACAATAGAACTCTGTATACAATAAAACTCTGTATACAATAAACTCTGTATACAATAGAACTCTGTATACAATAAAACTCTGTATACAATAGAACCCTGTATACAATAAAACTCTGTATACAATAGAACTCTGTATACAATAAAACTCTGTATACAATAAAACTCTGTATACAATAGAACTCTGTATACAATAAAACTCTGTATACAATAAAACTCTGTATACAATAAAACTCTGTATACAATAGAACTCTGTATACAATAGAACTCTGTATACAATAGAACTCTGTATACAATAGAACTCTGTATACAATAAAACTATGTATACAATAGAACTCTGTATACAATAGAACTCTGTATACAATAAAACTCTGTATACAATAGAACTCTGTATACAATAAAACCCTGTATACAATAGAACCCCGTATACAATAAAACCCTGTATACAATACAATAGAACTCTGTATACAATAGAACTCTGTATACAATAAAACTCTGTATACAATAGAACCCCGTATACAATAAAACCCTGTATACAATACAATAGAACTCTGTAGACAATAAAAGTGGTTAGGCTTTGGTGTTGTAAGAGATAGAACAAGGAGGTGTTGTATATCAGAATATTATACCTTGAGAAGCTGTAGAAGGATGTCTGTCCAGGCTCGTTTTGAGACAGCCTCAAACACATCTCCTTCCAGCTCCTCCTCATCATCCATTTTCTTGGCCTCCTCCTCCTCCCCCTGTGTTACAAGCTCCAGTTTCAGCTGCTTTTGCATCTGTTTCCACAGGTGATAGTCACGTGGCTCCATCAAGTACTCAGGTTTAATGGCAGCTACACAGGCACCCTGACACCTAAGGTTAAAGGTCAAAGTTCTGTCAGCTATTAAGTGTTAAGGTGACTTAAGCTTCTCAAATCACTCTACAAGATTTCTTTTGGTTAAAAATTGATGTGAAAGTTAACTAGACTACAGCATACCAGACATAACATGAACCAGTAATGTATGACTTTACGCCAGATACAAATGTCTGAATAAAAAACTGGCAAGTCATGTCTTTATGAAATCACAAACAAGTCATCCTTTAATATCAAATCTGGCAAATAGTTAGATAAATCCTGAATCAAATATTGACATTTAAAGTTTGACCTACTTGAGGAATGTGAGCAATGTTGAGTGCTGCCAGTACACCTGTTTGACTCGCTCTATGGGGTCAGAGGGTAAAGGTGAATTGAGTGGAATACCAGGTATAGGTCGCCCAGAAAGGTGGCACATCATATCATATATAGTCTTGAATTCTTTCTTCAGGTTATTAGTATCCCAACTACCAGCCTTGGCCTGCTTTGGCATGTCATCGTTGATTGGCTTCCTGCTGATACCACTGTGGGAGCGTGAAAGACCTTCTTTATCTATTGTTTATATAGTGTATCGATATATATTGATTAAGAAATAAACAGGAATGAAGCAGTAACACTTTGACAGAAACATGAAAAGATACTTAGCTATTTAATACATACCTCCTGAGTGAGTGTGGAATACTGATGGGAAACTGGCCTGAAGGCCAACCTTGTGACGAGTACCATCTCTGGACTGCCAGGAGAACCTCCAGGTGGAATATTCCCTCTTCAGAATCTTCGTCTGGGAACATGGCAGAGCCCAAGGAGCGTGAAGCAAGGTCCTGTTGATTGCGACTCATGGCATGCTCAGAGCCAGATGGAGGCTTGTTCATAGCACCCTCCCGATTTATAGGTGTACTGCCATCTGTGGAATCTGAACAAAAATAGAAATATAAACCAGGTGATATGTAAGTTTAACTTGGATACAAACAAGTATATAACTTATCTGTTGTATAAACCAAGTTTTCACCAGCTGGTTTCACCTGTTACATATATACCAAGTTTTCACCAGCTGGTAAGTCTTCACCTGTTACATATATAACAAGTTTTCACCAGCTGGTAAGTCTTCACCTGTCACATATATACCAAGTTTTCACCAGCTGGTAAGTCTTAACCTGTTACATATATACCAAGTTTTCACCAGCTGGTAAGTGCTTCTGAAAATAATTAAGAGTTTAAACTATCAGAGTTGACATTGCCCAAAATCATGACAAAGTGTATGATAGTGTCCTAGCAAGGCAGGAAACTACATATTGGTAATGACATTTCATTAGCGCAAGTCTTTACCTGTTACACTGCCTGAAGACTCATAGCTAGAGGAGGAGATCTGGAAATTGGAGCTAGTAGCACTGGTACTGGGACGACTGTTGTGTGTGGGAGACACGCATGGGACAATCACAGCCTCCCCTCCGTTGATGTTTTCGTTTGTCAGGAACTTTCGACCCTTGGGTGATGCACCCTACAAATAAAGCAATATCATTTTAAATTACTTGCTGTTCACAGACTGATATCAATCAATCTTCAGAAATGTGAAAATACATTCAAGAGCTTCTGTAGATATTTTTGAAACCAGATATTCTAGTCACATTTCATTCTAATCTTGTGATCAAGTTTGTGTTGAAGGTGAAATTCTGAAAGTTTTCATAAATTTACAAAGATCTTTATCAGCTCTCACCGGTTCACAAACAATTTGGTGATCAGTCCTATGGAGGGCGAGGAAGTGATAACAAGTTAGTAGACAATTGTCAGCTGTCGCCATCACCACCAACTTAAATCTGAAATCACAAACAACCAGTGAAATCAAACCAGAAATGTAGTCATCAGAAGTGTTGTATCCTATCCTAGTCAATTTGATATCAACGCGTTTTATTTAAAACCATTTTCAAAATAATTTCATTGGACAAAATATACCCTGGTACTTCTGTGTGTGATAAACAGGTACTGATCACATAAGTTTTTTTTACAAGAAAATGTATGCATCTTGTACATAAGTTATCATATAACTGGCCTCGCAAAGAAAGTTGTGCACATCTTATACAATAAACTAGATAAATATTGTTCTAAAATGTTAAACTTGATAATTTGGTGTTGTAATAATGTATCTGAAGACCTTAAACATGGTCAGCCTGTATACTGACTGTTAATCAACACTTATTTCTGCAGTTATCTGGGGAACTTACTTGCGGTCGTCAGAGTCCACAAACAAGATAGGTTCTGCAAAGGAGACTGGTTTGGGGCTTGAAAAGATGAGTTTACAAGGCAGAGCACAAGGTTCAATCTGTCCATCATCTCCACAGCAGGGACTTACTTCTGTAATCACAGACATCAAACTGTCAGGATACATATTAGATAAAACTACAATTTAATGTCACAAAACCTATCTTCAATTTATTATGGTAATTCAAACATCAGTTCACATAGATCTAAATGTCATGACACACTGTGACATTACAGGAGTACAGTAACAACTGGTGATTCTAGCTGGAGATCTAAATGTCGTGACACACTGTGACATTATAGGAGTGTGGTAACAACTGGTGATTCTAGCTGAACCTACCTGATCCCTCCGGCCAGACAACACTGATCGGTGAAATTGTACTGCCGTCCTCACATTCAACTGTTGGTGTTATCACGGAGATATGGGAAGGTCTACAACATTAACAGTGATTTATGTATTTTATACATTAAGCAAGGTAAGGCTATAAAGGTGTTGAGTGATAATCAATCTTTTCTGATGTTAAAATGTGACAAAAATAACTTATACTTATACTGAAAACAAGGATAACAGCTGGTATGTAATTCTAATTAGTGTCAAACTTACTTGCTGTACTGTCCAGCCAAAACGGTGAATTCTGTGGAAACCTCTGTCATAAGAGGCACAGGGGTCATAACAATGGCCAAAGGGTCAAACCAGAGCTTTGGAGATTTCATCTCTGCGATGACCTGAAGGTACTGGTAAGGCTTCTCAAGGTCATTGATCAGAATTGGGATTACCAACTCATGGCGACATGGTTCAGCTGGAAAGTGAAAAAGAACATTAGTTTTCTTTGCTTTTGAACAAATCAAACAGCTCTGGATGATAATTAGACTAGACGTGTTAATGTGAGACAAAATCTCTTACAGCAGTCAATAGCAAGTATAGATCTTTATTATGTTATAGTCTTTTTCTCTTATTTTACTGGGACGGAATAAGACAGCAACATGCTGGTTCTGTCCAGCCTCTAGGATGTCCTCTAGATTTACATATTGAAGTAAAAATAAAAAAGACATTTCTCTTATCAGTGTAACTTACTAGGACAGAATAAGACAGCAACATGCTGGGTCTGTCCAGCCTCTAGAATGCCTTCAATGCCTTTACTCTCCTGTGGGTTCATAACCACAAATGGTACTCCAGATGGATGGATAAATTTGATTATTCCATCCTGTAGAGCCTTCACTGGTGCACTCAGATCCATCACCCATTTCAGGGGCTTGTCGCTGTTGTTAACAAGCACGGTACCCTGGAAACAGACAGGCCAACCAATGTTACAATGGAAATCAAAAGGTTTTACATTGGTCTATAATGGTCATTATTACCTTAAAAATGACAAAAATGAACCTGTACAGGAAAATAAAACAGCTGAAAAGATACCAATTAGGACACAAAGATTAAAAAAAAATGATCTAAAAGAACCAAGAAAGAATATTAAAGTCCCTTATATTGTAATGTTTCTGTCTTGAATTATATTAAGATCACAGAGAAACTTTTCTAGTACAGGAAAATAACAAAAAATAACTCACATAGAGAGCTATATAACTTGTCCGAGTAAAAAACAAATCACTAACTTGTATACTAGATATTATATATAAGTAATGAACTGTTGTTTAAGTATATCAGTCCATTCTATCTACCATGCTTTACATGCTTACAGTACAACGCAAGGCTAATCTGACATAAGCAGGGGACAAGCCAGGTGTGTAGACAGGTGAGAGTGTTATTCCTGGGAATACCTTGTATTACACTGACAATACAACACCTACATGGGTATACATTATATACAAAATCATCACATAATTGGTAGAACATGATTAACCAAACAAGGAAATTTTGTAATGTGTCGATGTGAAGAAACCAAAGCTCTGATCAGACAGTGTAGCAGCCCATGTGATGTCATCATATGAAGGCAGAAGACAGTTCTGTTTAACAAGCGTTAAGCTCAGGTTATACCAGGGAAATTATGTGTAAGACCTGTATAAGCAGCTGGAGGTGAAGCAGATGCGATATTCAAATCCCCTGCCTAATTATTTCATTCTTTACTGAACAGGTATAAACGTCTATTATTGGATCTGACGTATCCTTACTTTATCTGAGGTCTGTGTTAACTCAACACAACATGATATTGTGGTACGTATGTTAAGAGTACAGAATACATTGTAAGTTTGACATTTATTAAAATAGTAATATCATGTTAGTGTACTTATAAAATAAAGATAAAATGATATGTTTGTACATGAGGAGTAGTTCTGTTAGTTACCATACCAAAGAGCACCTGGTGATCTCTTACTGATGGAAATCCTGACTTCCTCATTAGAATTATTGGCTAAGGGTTACATAGACAGTACAAAAACAGTACATAGTATAGTACTTGTGGTATAATAGAATTGTATCAGGAACACTGTTTGTTCTTTGTCTCCATTAAATGTTATATATATCTAGCCAAAGTAGAGCTGATGTGAGAACTGGTGTGTAGAGGATAATACAACAGAGAAGGTGTTAACACAGAAACAATACAGGTATGATGCAGGACTATATAAAAGTGATCACAAGGGAGATATTTTTACCTGTTGAATAGGGTGCTGAAAATTAAACAACCAAACCATTGTAAATCAATTAGAAATTTCACAGTTACTATTTAACATCCTACGAAATAATAATTTATGAACGAAATAATACTTATGTAAGAAAAATAGAAAAAGTCTTTAAATAAAGGATTGGTTTTTAAAAGGATTCATGGATTACTTTTCAATCAACCTCAAGTCTTTAGGTCTAGTATTACCTTAGATACTCCCAGTCCAGTGGAGGCTGTAGGATCCTCAAAAGTCGAAGGCAATGAAAACTCAATCTTGTTGGAAGATAACTGTAGTGGCTGCCGCAGAGCAGTAGCAATGACATGTTTCCTTGGCGTAGCAATGGACAGGGGCTGGGGGCGGGGGTTAATAATATGCTGTATGCTGTTCTTGTTTGAAGGGGCAGGGGTTGGAGGGAAAGGGGTTGGGGCTGGAGATGGAGCCCCAATCTGATTTATTATAACAGGCATGATGAAGTCATAAGCTGCCACCTGTAACATAAATAGTCAACTTTACACTATGTACAGACCTAACAACCCTCCTCCTCTCACCACGATATGGATATACAATTGATATGTCCCACGTGATAACCTAGAAAAAGACCATGCATGGCTCCAAGAAATAGTGCTAAACCTCTATAATATAAGGAAACATAAACAACTGATTGTGATACCAATTTTTCTTTATATTGTTACAATTACAATAGAATACAGAATACAGGGAAAACAGAGACTATAACATACAGCATAGTTCTGTGATTAAACTGGGCTTATTTATCACAAGAACTGGAAATATTGTGAATTCTTACCTCAGTGGGGGTGAAGATTATCTCTCCTTCAATGGTTTCCTCTGGTGCCATGGTCACAGTGAACATCCCCGGATTCAACATCTGATAGCTGTAATCATCTGTTAAACAGAGAGGACACAAGGTATACATATCTAGTCATAGAGGACACAAGGTATACATATCTAGTCATAGAGGGCACAAGGTATACATATCTAGTCATAGAGGACACAAGGTATACATATCTAGTCATAGAGGACACAAGGTATACATATCTAGTCATAGAGGACACAAGGTATACATATCTAGTCATAGAGGACACAAGGTATACACATCTAGTCATAGAGGACGTGTAACTTTAAACAAACAATGGACAAAGGATTCAGTATAATTAATATCAGAATGAACTGACAATGCTAATCAATAGTAATTTTTAAGGTGAATTATTTCTATCTAGGCAACTGTGTGCCATAGGTATGACATAGATAACAAACAAACCTTGAGTTTGGTAGCCAGAGAAATTGAGAGAAAAGTCTTTGTATCTTGTCAAATCCAGCTCTAACTTCACTTTTGTAATTGCCTGAAAAAAAATAAAAGGTTCTTAACAGTTAAAACTTTAAAGATGACATTCCATTGTCATTAAAGATTTCAAGTTGTGATGGACATTTAGAAGCATGTATAATTACAGAATTTTAATGTAGCCATGACATCTATCTATTCATGACATCAATTTAAATCTATATATCTATACACACCATAAGTCATTACCTAGTGATCGGAACTTAAAGTAGAAATGTGAATCTGAAAATATCTGTTTTGTTGTTCTGCAGGTATGGTTCTGACAAGGTTTACAGGGGTTGGTTTTGACTTCCTGCAGTAAAATTCACATTGCAGTTATTTACCTTGTTTGTGAGCTTGAATGGGAGGGTTGCTCCAGATCCACAATACACACCGCCAAAGTTAAATGAGTCCTGGAATAGAAATGGTTACTATTTGATCCCAAATTTCTTAAGAAAAACTAAATGAAATTCATATACAGTCTCCTGGTTATGATGACAGAATTTTTATTTCTCAATAACTCATAGAAAAATGATGATGCTTATACCTTAGTTTGTGTGATGTAACATACCATGTCTATGTCCACAGTTGGTGGCTCCACAGTGCCACCCATCCGTAACTCCAGCACCTTACCCCCCTTGATGGCCACCTGAACTTTTGTGTCAAACTTGAGGATGGCTGAAGGAGTCAGCTGCACTTTGAGTTCAGCATGGCCTCCAACAGGCACCACTCCATGTAAAGGAGTCACCATCAGGCCAGGGAACGGGTTGGAGTCAATCACCTGAATATAAAAAGTCTCAAAACTAGACATTGTCATATATCTTCATGTTATAAATATACACATTATTGATCATGGACATCAAAACAGGAAGTCATGGTATGCTATCATACCAGCAAATCTATGGGAATTGTCAAAGCACCATTTTGGAATTAATACTTGATCAAAAATGATACTGTTACAATATACTAATCTAGTGTTGAAACTCCACCATAAAAAAGTTATCTATAGAGTTTTTACAGTGACATGGATATACCTGGAAATAGGCATGGTGTTGACCAGTGTTAGCTAGCAGAGCACTCCTTATTGTGGTCAGATTAATCGGTGTCTGTCCAAACATTACCCTCCTCTCCATGAACTGGACATTTGGTGTTCCCATCTGAAAACATAGCATCTAATGTAGACATCTTTTTTTCTTATACAAGTTATCCAAAACAGCTGAGTACTTTGGCAAACTACCTGATGAAACTGTTTTTTTTATTCCTATCAAAGAATGATGGTCATTAAAGTCTGCCTCCTCCCTTTTACCTGGGTAGGCCAAATGGAAACTATAGTGAGACTGAAAACATTTCTTTTTCATGAATTAATGAACAACTGACCTCAACTTTACACTGGAGCTGCAGGGTGGGGCCGCCATGAACCATGAGGGAGAATGACCCATCTTCGGGGGCGAGGAATGAGGGATGCCACACCACTTCACAGTCAAGATCTTTGTGGGCATCCACGATTCCTAGGAGACAATATATCCACATTATCATTAAAAGGGCAAGTAGTTATATTTAGCATACTTTTAATTATCCAGTGTCTAATCGTATCAACCTGATAAAAATGACTCAGGACAGCCATCAGGTTTGAAGTGCCCAATGACAACTATTATTGTATATTATGGAATGCTGACAGTTATGAAGACAATATGGTGATAATGTACCAATAAAATCTGACCAACCAATTAGGAACTTTAATTCAAACATTTTCAACCAATCAGATGTCTTGGTGGTTATCTTGAATTACACAAGTATGACTTTTATATCCTTACTGACCATGAGAACGATTCATTAAGGATGTTAGCATGTCAGATACATACCTGTAGCTGGTCTGATGGAGAAAGCTGTCCCTCTGTCCCCCAAGTTAGGGGCCCATGTAAACTCAGCTGGGTAATTGAGATTATTATACAGTGTAATCACTCCACGGAACTCTGCTTCAGCTGGGAGTCCAAATGCAGGTGTGAGGATGAGTTGGTCAGTCGAGAGTTCCAGGGCTACATGAACTACTTCTGCCACCACGGTGACATGGTGCTTGTAATGTCCATTTACAGTATAGGACACTGACCTGTAGATGACAATCATGGAATTCATAACTGCTTATAAAATATCTACACTACAAAGAAGAGAGATGTAATGAGTCTAGAATAGATTTAGAAACTAGTTGATATCAGAATTCACTCCTCATATTACAGGATTTAATGTCATAGATATCATTCTTCTACACTTTTACTCTAAATGTACATTCCAGTGTGATCAGGTAAATCCATTCGGAAATTGTTCAAAATTCATGATTTTGTTTATTCATATTCCTCTTAAATATTACTGACCAATATACAATAAAGGCAACCTCCCATCCTTTCCCATCAAACCTCCCTCAGTCAGCTTGTAGTAACAAGGACTTGAATAATTAAAAAATTAAAATTTCAAAGGCCATATACCAGCTAATTTCAAGAAACCCTAACATTTCAATTGGAAATACCTTTCTTAATACACATCAGCATATACTAGTCTTCCACTGTGTCAAGTTACAAAATATCCAACCCGTCAATTAGGCTGAGCTGACAGTCTAGGGGAAGACCAAGAGAGAGATTCAGAGATTTTTATATCCCTGCTCAAATATGTTCCCCTGGGGTCAAATAAGATCTTACCTCTGAAACTTTCCTTTAGAGTTGGATTCAAACACAATGGGGAGATGTGCCTTGGATTTTGGAGGAACAACTTGGGACAAAGGACTGCTCTGCCTAAGCTCGCGACAGTCAATCTGAGAAAGGACATGTTAGTTAAACACTTAATGCATTCAAAAACAAATTATGTATACAAAGAAAATAGTAAAACACATTTTTTGTTCAAAGTAGCTTGGAAATATATCAGTCAAAAGAGAATGATTTTCATCAATAATGTAACTCAGAGAACCACCTACCTCTGCCACAATATGTATATGTGTGTCTAAATTGTTGATGATGGACAGGTTTTTGGTACAAACTGACCGCAGACACACCTGACCAAAGTCCAAGGTTGGAGGACCTTTAACACAAATGAACCAACATAGTGAGAAAGATCTAGATTAATCATTTGTCATTGTATTAGTATTGATTGGTTAGAAGGAGGAAGCATTTCTAATTGATCCCATGAAAGTAACTTTAAATCTGAAATTATTTAAAGTACAATATTTTTTACAGTTCATTTCACAAGGTGCTTACCAATGTTAAGCTGTGGCTGGAATTACAAATAACTTCCTGTAGTTGACTTCCTTCTTGGTAATTTTGATTAACCTACCTTCTGTTTTAAAACATAGGAAACTTTACAACGTTTTCTGCTAGTCAGTGATTCACACTGTAGGAAAATTAAACAACCTTGTATGTTTATCTGTGGTTTAAACTATTGGTAACTTTATTAATCTATTTTGTTAATCTATAATTTACCTTCTAAGTAACAATTCTAACGTATGCTAATCTGTGATTAACACTATAGTTAAATTTACTAACCTAGATATTACTCAGGGATTAACACTATAGTTAAATTTACTAACCTAGATATTACTCAATGATTAACACTATAGTAAAATTTACTAACCTAGATATTACTCAGGGATTAACACTATATTAAATTTACTAACCTAGATATTACTTAGGAATTAACACTATAGTTAAATTTACTAACCTAGATATTACTTAGGAATTAACACTATAGTTAAATTTACTAACCTAGATATTACTCAGGGATTAACACTAAAGGTAAATTTACTAACCTAAGATATTACTCAGGGATTAACACTATAGTAAAATTTACTAACCTAGATATTACTTAGGAATTAACACTATAGTTAAATTTACTAACCTAGATATTACTCAATGATTAACACTATAGTAAAATTTACTAACCTAGATATTACTCAGGGATTAACACTAAAGGTAAATTTACTAACCTAGATATTACTCAGGGATTAACACTATAGTAAAATTTACTAACCTAGATATTACTTAGGAATTAACACTATAGCTAAATTTACTAACCTAAGATATTACTCAGGGATTAACACTATAGTAAAATTTACTAACCTAGATATTACTTAGGAATTAACACTATAGTTAAATTTACTAACCTAAGATATTACTCAGGGATTAACACTATAGTTAAATTTACTAACCTAGATATTACTCAGGGATTAACACTATAGTAAAATTTGCTAACCTAGATATTACTTAGGAATTAACACTATAGTTAAATTTACTAACCTAAGATATTACTTAGGGATTAACACTATAGTTAAATTTACTAACCTAAGATATTACTCAGGGATTAACACTAAAGGTAAATTTACTAACCTATAATAATCTGGTGTAACATCTGAGGTGACAAGACCTTGGAACAGTCCAGCTTCTCCACTTTAGTTGTTGGCACAGCATTCAGACCCTCACAAGCCTAAAGGTAATATCATAAAAAGTTCAATTTTAGATAGACAATATGCAACGTTACTACAAGAACGAAATCTACTTAATATACATACAAATATATATTACAATTAATATCTTAATGATGATAATGAAGATAACCATTAAACACATTACCTGTAAGTAAAAGGTATTGTTACCTGGGAACCCTTGATTTGGGTTTATAAGACTGTCTTACCTCTTTAGTAAGAGTTTCAGCTTCTGCTGCAGAAAGTTCCTTTGTACTCAAGAGTTTAAAGTCTGCATTTGGTGGAGTGGGACCTAAATTAAAAGACAAATGGTAGGTTTTTGTAGCTGCATGAATAAGCTTGGCAATCCAGATCTTTAAATTTGCATATTTCAATGCCAAATCAATATACTTATATATAACACATGATGAGACTCAGTACTGGGGACCTTGTTTTGATGAGACTCAGTACTGGGGACCTTGTTTTGATGAGAACCAGTACTGGGGACTATTTTGATGAGACTCAGTACTGGGGACCTTGTTTTGATGAGAACCAGTACTGGGGACCTTGTTTTGATGAGAACCAGTACTGGGGACTATTTTGATGAGAATCAGTACTGGGGACTATTTTGATGAGAATCAGTACTGGGGACTATTTTGATGAGAATCAGTACTGGGGACTATTTTGATGAGAATCAGTACTGGGGACCTTGTTTTGATGATAATCAGTACTGGGGACATTGTTTTGATGAGAATCAGTACTGGGGACTATTTTGATGAGAATCAGTACTGGGGACTATTTTGATGAGAATCAGTACTGGGGACCTTGTTTTGATGAGAATGAGTACTGGGGACCTTGTTTTGATGAGAATCAGTACTGGGGACTATTTTGATGAGAATCAGTACTGGGGACCTTGTTTTGATGATAATCAGTACTGGGGACCTTGTTTTGATGATAACCAGTACTGGGGACTATTTTGATGAGAATCAGTACTGGGGACATTGTTTTGATGAGAATCAGTACTGGGGACCTTGTTTTGATGAGAATGAGTACTGGGGACCTTGTTTTGATGAGAATCAGTACTGGGGACTATTTTGATGAGAATCAGTACTGGGGACCTTGTTTTGATGATAATCAGTACTGGGGACCTTGTTTTGATGATAACCAGTACTGGGGACCTTGTTTTGATGAGAACCAGTACTGGGGACTATTTTGATGAGAATCAGTACTGGGGACTATTTTGATGAGAATCAGTACTGGGGACCTTGTTTTGATGATAATCAGTACTGGGGACTATTTTGATGAGAATAAGTACTGGGGACATTGTTTTGATGAGAATCAGTACTGGGGACTATTTTGATGAGAATCAGTACTGGGGACATTGTTTTGATGAGAATCAGTACTGGGGACCTTGTTTTGATGAGAATCAGTACTGGGGACTATTTTGATGAGAATCAGTACTGGGGACATTGTTTTGATGAGAATCAGTACTGGGGACCTTGTTTTGATGAGAATGAGTACTGGGGACCTTGTTTTGATGAGAATCAGTACTGGGGACTATTTTGATGAGAATCAGTACTGGGGACCTTGTTTTGATGATAATCAGTACTGGGGACCTTGTTTTGATGATAACCAGTACTGGGGACCTTGTTTTGATGAGAACCAGTACTGGGGACTATTTTGATGAGAATCAGTACTGGGGACTATTTTGATGAGAATCAGTACTGGGGACCTTGTTTTGATGATAATCAGTACTGGGGACCTTGTTTTGATGAGAATCAGAACTGGGGACCTTGTTTAGATGAAAATCAGTATTGCGGACTATTTTGATGAGAATCAGTACTGGGGACCATTTTGATGAGAATCAGTACTGAAGACCAATTTTCGATGAGATACTGGGGGCTGAATCTCTGATACTTGTATTTGACTTGTCCATTATCAGACATGGATGCTTAAGTGCAGCATCTGCACACGTTTTTTCTGCCTGATGAAGGTAAAGCTGTTCATTTTCACGGGCAAAATATTTCGCAATTTTCTCATCAATCGAAAAAATTTAATTTTCATGCATTAAAATTTTGTGATGTGGCATTAACTGGAAATCAAATTTTTGCTTAATAAATCTTCCAATTCAAGATAGCTCTCCCTTTTTGGGATAGGGTCAACTTTTTTCATATACTTAAGTATTCTGATAGAGCAACTGATGCAGATACAGACTGTATCTCAGCAAGTCAGGTCACATACTGAACTTGATTTGACAAATGACACTGTACACTGGACTGTACTCATTTTATTGATTAACCTGTATCCACTTGCAAACTGATCTCAGGTTTCAAACTTACTAGCAGAAATCACCAGCAGAAATTATTCATTCTGATCTCCTCTATACACTATAGTACGTTCTGTGTACCGAGTAGTTTAAGGGGATTTCCCTTTCCCAGATATAAAGTTGTCAAAATAGAAGCGTTATTCAAAAAGATTTACCAACAATTTATTCTTACTGACGAAAGTATTCAGTTTATACACATGATAAACCATATGTATGTATCATATACAAGGTTCTCTGTTTCACATGTTTTAAATTGTTAATCCAAGAACGAGAGGTGGTGAACGACCTGGAACTTGAACACTACAGTAAGTAACAATTTCATGATGTTTTCAATGTTTTATATCGTGGACAAATATTTTCGCATGTCTTAATATTTCACAGATCAAAGTTTTGTGATCATGAAAATGACCTGCAAATTGCAAAAATATCTTCCGTCCGAAAACAACCAGCTATGCAGTATCTTTCAAGTTCCTAACCCGGCTAAAACCTGTCAGCAGTTCAATGCAGTATCTTTCAAGTTCCTAACCCGGCTATAACCTGACAACAGTTCTAGTTCTTAACCAGGCTATAACTTGTCAGCAGTTCAAGTTCCTAACCCGGCTATAACCTGACAACAGTTCTACTTCCTAACCCGGCTATAACTTGTCAGCAGTTCTACTTCCTAACCCGGCTATAACCTGACAACAGTTCTACTTCCTAACCCGGCTATAACTTGTCAGCAGTTCAAGTTCCTAACCCGGCTATAACCTGACAACAGTTCTAGTTCTTAACCCGGCTATAACCAGACAGCAGTTCTACTTCCTAACCCAGCTATAACTTGTCAGCAGTTCAAGTTCCTAACCCGGCTATAACCTGACAACAGTTCTAGTTCCTAACCCGGCTATAACTTGTCAGCAGTTCAAGTTCCTAACCCGGCTATAACCTGACAACAGTTCTAGTTCCTAACCCGGCTATAACCTGACAACAGTTCTAGTTCCTAACCCGGCTATAACCTGACAACAGTTCTAGTTCCTAACCCGGCTATAACCTGACAACAGTTCTAGTTCCTAACCCGGCTATAACCTGACAACAGTTCTAGTTCTTAACCCTGTTATAACCTGACAGCAGTTCTACTTCCTAACCCGGCTATAACTTGTCAGCAGTTCAAGTTCCTAACCCGGCTATAACCTGACAACAGTTCTAGTTCTTAACCCGGCTATAACCTGATAACAGTTCTAGTTCTCAACCCGGCTATAACCTGACAACAGTTCTACTTCCTAACCCGGCTATAACTTGTCAGCAGTTCAAGTTCCTAACCCGGCTATAACCTGACAACAGTTCTAGTTCTTAACCCGGCTATAACCTGATAACAGTTCTAGTTCTCAACCCGGCTATAACCTGACAACAGTTCTACTTCCTAACCCGGCTATAACTTGTCAGCAGTTCAAGTTCCTAACCCGGCTATAACCTGACAACAGTTCTAGTTCTTAACCCGGCTATAACCAGACAGCAGTTCTAAATGTGATGAGTGGCAATTAAATATACATGTTTTAAGGAGAGAAATGTGTTACTGACAGAAGAATGGAGCCAGAGTTGAGCATGTAAGATTTAGGAGATTGACAGAGAACTACTCACTCCTAGGATCTGGTTTGATCTCCATCTGTGTGAGACGTTTTGGCTTCAAACCAGCCGCAGACTTTATCCCTATGTCCAGTTTATTGTTGGTATCCTTGAATTCTCTGCAAAAATTGTTTATATTGAAGTTGTTTAAACAGAAAAATATGCTGTATATCTAAATGTCAAACAATTCTGTAACTCAAAGATGTATTTCAAAGTGCTAAGAGTTGTATTGAGAAATAGTGAATGGTTATACAAAGTCATACTTCATTATTCAAAAATTAAAGGTTTCAATAAATTTACATGTGTGAAAAAGACTGCAATCTTAATTTTAAAATCCATGAAAATTGAAATTAAATTTTGATCATTTATGCATCAGAAAGACCAATATGCAGTTCCGATATCTCTTTTTGTCCAATCCTGGTAATTATTACCTTGATTTAATCTGATTAAGGCGGTTTTGCCTCATTTGACGAAGCATACCAACATAGCTGTTACGATGGCTCACTTTACTGGCTTCCTCATTTAGATTAAGGGCGTAGTCAGGGTCAACATAGTTATGACGTTTTGTCTTGGTAAAGATAGTTCTGTAAGGAAGCGAGATTATGATTAGGAAAGCTTCACCACACACTACCTGGCTAGTACTAACATCGTCAGAATCATTTGTCACAGTAAGGACAATTTCAATTACTAGGCTGTGTAACACACAAACAGTGCACATGCATTTCCACTACCATTTATAATCATTTCCAGGGTATTAATTCAGACCAGCAGTTAACTAAAAGTGACTACCAACATTCTGATTAAGTTCTACTGTAAACTTTTGCATCATTTCTAATGGAGCTCATAAACAAAGTAACACAATGAACTCACTTATAGGTCTCGCCCCGCTCGCTTGGGCGAATGCTGGTCGCTCTGTCGTTAGGGAAAGACACTCTGGCATTATCGTCTGTAGGGTCAACATTTTTTTGAGAATGGAGACTTGGCTTTAAACCTCCCGCTACAGCATTTCTGGGGTTTTCGTCTAGCTGTGAGAATGTGGTGTCCACAAACATACCCACCTCATTGCTAATGTAGGGGGTTATACCTAACAAAACAAAGTGTTTCTTAAATGCTGAAATAGGTCATCAGACAAAAGTTCTCATCATTAAAACTGACAAAGATTTAAAAAGTAATCACTATTTACACATTAAAACACATAGCAATCACATGCATCACATGACAGGGCACATTATTAACTTTGAGACAAGTAGATTTAACCAGAAAATAAATATCCTGGCTACAAAGCTGCACCAGAAACATTAGAGATGTAGGACTGTCATCTACCTGGGTTATACTTGGGTTGCTTCTTTTTGAAGATAGGGTCACTGGAGCCGAGGAAGGTCAGAGGGAAGGAGCTGATGACCTGTAAGTTGACAACTGTTGGGTTCTGGTTGTCTGCCACCTGACCAATCACATCCAGCATCTGGGTTGTCTTGAAGCCACCTGGTAATAATGATAAGTCACAACGTTTGATTAAAGCATGGTCAGCTAGGGATATATCTCAGTAATATATGTGTACATAAAAAAATCCCAGGTATTTATAAATATGTGACTGCTACAGTCAATGACAACCACATCCATCTGTATTTACCTCTGATCATTTAAATTATTAAAAACATGGGTTTTTTTGTACAACATATGAAAGAAGTCCTGGAGTTCTATTTAACAGTAACCTTTGCTGGCAGATTTCAAAGATTTTGGAAACTGTTTCATCTTTAAAGATACTGCTTAGGAGGCTTAATTGTAGTAAGATAAGTAAAGAAAAAAAAAACTGTGAGTACACTTACCAATTTGTTTTGGAGAAAAGGAGAATATAACATCCTGAGATTGATTTGCTGGGATTTTTCCACTAGGTGGATGTGTAGAAAAGTGAGCCACTCTCCTGAACTGGAAGGTAGTGGCTAGATCAGACGACTCATTTTTAATGGTACACAGGACATCAGCATGTTCCCCTATAGGACACTCCCCAAAGTCGTACTTCAGAGAGGGCAACACTGACAACAGTACTGGTAATGCTGTACCAGTCAAAGCAACCTCCACAAATGAACCTGTATAAAGATATCACCACAAGGTAGAATTATTTAAATACAACCTTGTATAAAGATATCACCACAAGGTAGAATTATTTAAATACAACCCTGTATAAAGATATCACCACAAGGTAGAATTATTTAAATACAACCCTGTATAAAGATATCACCACAAGGTAGAATTATTTAAATACAACCTTGTATAAAGATATCACCATAAGGTAGAATTATTTAAATACAACCCTGTATAAAGATATCACCACAAGGTAGAATTATTTAAATACAACCTTGTATAAAGATATCACCATAAGGTAGAATTATTTAAATACAACCCTGTATAAAGATATCACCACAAGGTAGAATTATTTAAATACAACCCTGTATAAAGATATCACCACAAGGTAGAATTATTTAAATACAACCTTGTATAAAGATATCACCACAAGGTAGAATTATTTAAATACAACCCTGTATAAAGATATCACCACAAGGTAGAATTATTTAAATACAACCCTGTATAAAGATATCACCACAAGGTAGAATTATTTAAATACAACCCTGTATAAAGATATCACCACAAGGTAGAATTATTTAAATACAACCCTGTATAAAGATATCACCACAAGGTAGAATTATTTAAATACAACCCTGTATAAAGATATCACCACAAGGTAGAATTATTTAAATACAACCTTGTATAAAGATATCACCACAAGGTAGAATTATTTAAGTATAACCCTATATGCTATAGAACATATCTACACACTACACAAAGACCTTTACATTACAGAACCTGACTATACAGATCTGTGTACAAAACAGAACCTGTCCATACAGACCTGTGTATGAAATTAACATTGTCTATAAAGACCAGTGTATAATATAGAGCTTTCTTATTTTTTCCATTATTATATATTGTTCATTTTTAGTTATGATTAAGATGTTTATAATTTATCTTTTTCTTCAATATTCTTTTCAATTTTCTTTTCCAAACCAGAATGTAAGACAAGATACAACCTGTTCTGTGATATGACTTATGCCATCTATCAATTAACACTGATATAGAACAGTACTAACCATCAGCATATTTAGTGGGTGATTTGGAACTAAATCCTGTGCTTGATCCTACAATCTGAATCCTCATAAACAGGGCAAAGTCCTTCCTGGGGGGAGGCTTCTTCTGTCCCTTCCATCCCTCCTTTGAGGCATTCCATCTGATATAAAGTGGGATTAATCAGCAATAATCAACTACACCATAGTTGGTATCCAAACTAGTTCAGACAGAATATTTGTTCACAAAGGAAAGGAGAGTATTTATTGTACTTGATCAATACTGGAACTTTATATCCACAAACAGGTGGTATGATTACATTTTACTTATATGTTAAAAGCCAGAGCTCACATGAACAGGTCTTCACCCAAGAAGCTGAACTAGAACTGGCAATCATCAGGAAACAGTGTTTATTACACTGACAGAACACAAAACAGAAGTGAGGTTATGGCACATCTCATGGATTTGTACTTCTGATATCTTTCAGATTAAGAATAGTTGTGGCACTCTGACTACTCTGTTCCCTCTGACCAATTTTAATAGTGTATGTTTCAGAAATACATACCTAGGACTGAACCTGAAAAATACTGGTATCTTCTCATAGGGCTTCAGTGTGCCCTGGTTAGGGATAGCTGTAATGAGAGAGGTCAGCACATTTGTTGTACCCTGGGGTTTCTCAATGCCATCCCTATCCTGGTCAGCCAATGCATCCACTGTACTCTTGGACAAGTCCACACCCTGGGAAAAAAACAAATGTTTATTTAGCAGATAGAAGTTACTAATAAATATCAGATGCCATCTTCGTAATTTACATATACTTCAAATAGAGTGATTTTTAGCTAGAATAAAATTTATAAAGAAGTATGTTGTTAATGTTCTATATCTTCAGAGGTATCAACTCTTCTGTCAAAAAACAAGGATTCACAAAATACATAGCCGTACACTTCTCTATTGCTCAGTTCAATGATGTTGTTTATTCAAGCAAGTAAATACAAAATATTTTCAAAACAACACCTAAACATCACAAAGAAATAAGCCTCTTGTCTTATTCTTTATCTTTCCTTTATATATTGATATCTGAGGGATTTTGTTTCAAATTTTGAAGGAAAAAAATTTACCATTTCTTGTGCAACTGCATCTTCATCCAGAACAGCCACAAAGTTGACAGGTTCTGGTCCATTGTTGAACAGTAAAGCACATTCTGTTTTGTCAGAGCCATAATAAGTGCTTCCAAAGCGCACACATTCTACTGGCTGGTGAGTATTCATGGCCAGCACCTCAAGTGTTCTGTCTACTAATGTTCCCTTTATCACAAGGTTTTTAGTTTCCTTCCCTTCAAGTTTTACCCTATAGTGAAAAAAAAGATGTTTGAAATATACAATGAATAGTTCTAGAAAAGAGAGCTGACTATTAACAAGATTCCAAAGTACAAATTACAAAATGTTTTGAAGCATACAAAATCTATATAATCTGTATGAGCCAATACAAACTTCATGAAATGTTCACGTTCTATCATGAAAGATGAAAAAACAATAATGCTTACTTCACCACTTCTTCAAAAACTCCAGCTTGTTTAGTGACATATTCAACCTAGAAAAAAGAGAGAAAATAACTTTAGTACTATGTACAAAAATGAATGAATGAATGAATGAATGAATGAATGAATGAATAATCCATCAAATGTTCAAAGAACAGTCATGTACCTTTATCATCTGTACACTTTTAGGGGGTACAGACCCACTGCTAGGCATGATGGCAATAGGCTTGTCCCCGCTGTACTTGATTTTAAAATCACCAGCCTTTGAGCCATGGTTGACCAAGGATATTTCATGTGAAACAGTTTTACTGTTAGCCACTAGATTTCCAAAGTTTACAACTTGTTCAATTTCAAGCAGAGGTTGTGGTGGATACCTGGAAAATAATATTTTTTTTCAACAAAAAATGTTGTAATACCACAAGACATCAACTTGTGTCCATGAAATAAGACAATTTGCATGCAAGGGATAAACATATTCATATGCATGAACCCCAAATGGGCTCAGCACTACATATTGTTTTAAAGCAAATAAATTGTGACATATGATAGAGTGATAGTAAATATACGTTATATATGAAGTAATGCATCATATGTCATAGTATATTAATATGATTGAATTCAGGTCTCTGACTGAAGTTAAGATTTATTGTTGGGATATTTCTGGTTTTGTTTTTTTGTTTTTTTTTTGCTACAGTAAAGTGTCAGCTCTACTATGTCTACTATGATCAATGATAATACTTACGCCACCAATGGTATTTCAATAACATCCCCATCTACTGTGACAACAAGTCTGTCTGTAACTTCCTTCTCCTCTTTGATTTCAAATTCTACAACAGCAGGAACACATAGGCCTGGCGCTACAGGCTTGTTTGGGTTCCTTACTTTCAGTTGAAAATACTGAAAAAATATGATTATATGTTTTAAGCTTCAGAAATACAACAATCCATTTAACAAACTGATATATCTTTACATCTTTAGCTTGGTATTCGAGCTAATGCTGTCTATAGCCAAAAGCATTCCTAAAATAGCAGAAAATTCTGGATATGTATACAAAAAAAACTTTTCTAGGGTAAGGAATGATAGAATTCTACCTTTTACAAAGGAACAAAAGCTGCAATCAGATGAACATGGGTGAAAAATAAAATTAAAAAAAAGACCCATCATGGCAGTGTCATGATACATCAATACTAGTAGTGAATCAGAAATATAATATCATATACCACTATGATTTCCTGATTCACTATTTGAAATTTATGTAACAGGTTCAGTTTTATCAAATGATACACCCTATATAGCTCCTACAAGCATAATTTTGAAATAAATCAAACTACATTGGTAGTATGTATGAATCAATCATAGTTTCCCAATCACAAAAACATTGGAACCCTAATCTAGAGCTAAATGAATTAATGTTTTTTTCAATCCTCAATCAAGGGAATCAGTATTGTCCTTAAAACGTAACAATAAGACACATTTACAAAACACTAATTAGATTTTTAACGCCATAAAATGGTGTGTTGGTGGAACATTTGCTGTTAAAAATGAATAAAAATAAAATGTGAATGAATTAGACCAAACAAGTAAAACTAAATGTGCATGTGCAAACAGATTTGCTTCTTGCATCCACATCAAAATATCAGTGATGATGCTTAAGTTTAAACAGTTAAAAAAGCTCTTTGTACAGCAATCTGAAAAATACCTACATAAAAATGCATGTGTCACATGCATGTGCTTCAAAAAACGAACACAACTTCTTATCTGTAATATGTTCAATATAACCACTTACCTTAGTTTTCGGGCCATAGTAACGAATGCTTTTGCTGGTTTTACTTGTGTTTTTGACAGTGACATTTAGTTGATGCACAGTGTCCACTTCGGCATCATAGAATTCTAGCACCGGAGGCGTTATACGAACGCCACATTTATCCCCTTCCATTCTTTCGAATAGATGACGATAATAATGTACGTCAAGCAATCCAAAAGTCAGCACTTTCCATCAATCTTTCCTACCGCTCGGTGTATTCATTACGACGCGGCCATATTGTTTGATATTGTTGCTCGGAGATGCATATGTCTTTGTTTGCTCAGCATTGCTTTCGTATATATTAAAAGAACTAATATAATGGTTACATAAATAATGAGGTTTTGATAATATTTAAATCCAACTGATGTAGACAATGAAATACACAGATAAATGAGTTACGCTTCAATGTATTCAAATATACGAAACCAATTACATACGAAACTGCCACTAGTACATAAGGCATAGCTCAGTGTTTACCGTTGCCAGGCGATACACGCCATTTTCAAGTAACGTTTCACGAATTTCAGCCACTGAAACGTCAAAATGGGAATAGATTATTACAACATCCTCAATCTGTCAAGGAGTGCTACCGATGCTGACATTAAGAAGCAGTAAGTTTGAAAGGACTGGTACAATTTAATCATAATTGTACTTGAAAACATGTAAACAAGTTTCTGTCGCCATGCGAAGTGTACTGTACTCTCGCAGTAAATAGCTCCTACTTACAGTGTATCACTCAAATTAGGGAACAAATATGTCTACTGTATTTCAATCGATATCAGTAAATAAGATATCACATCATCATACATTGATTGTATCTGGTGCTGACATTTGTAGATGTCGGTGTAAAGGAATGTGAATAGACAGACCTATGCCATATCACAGCAACGATACAGAACAGTAGATACGGAAAAGGAATAATATTGTATCCAGAGCACTCAGATGTCTTGACTGTGGAATGTCATTTTACTTTGTTTCCCTACAGTTTTAAACTATTGTACAGAATTACTAGTTGCTTATAGATATGTATAGTCTTATATAATAAAATTAGCAATCAATAGGCTACCAAAAGATATCTATTATTTATCGCTAATGTTATCATATATAGACTGTGCAAGATATACACTTGATACTTTAATGAGCAGTTCCATAATCAACTAAATTTCAAACCTGTTATTTCCAGATACAGAAAATTGTCACTACGTTACCATCCACATAAACAGCCCGGAGATCAAGCAGCATTTGATAAATTCAAGCAAGTTGCAGAGGCATATGATGTTTTATGTGATCGTAAGTCTAAAGTTTATTACCTTGTCATGCTGAAAACTCAATATACCACACACTACAGCAGTCATGAATAAATCATATAAACATTATCATAAATCGAAATACTGTCCCTAGCTTTTCACAGGGAGATAAACCTTGCAAATACAATATTTTCACATGAAAAAATTGTATTTTTTCTTTAGCTCCTAAGCGTGCTGTGTATGATCAGTTTGGAGAAGAAGGCTTAAAGAATGGTGTACCTGAAGGAAGTGGGGAAACTGGTGCATGGACTCAGGGTTACACATTCCATGGCAATGCTGATAAGGTTTTCAGAGACTTTTTTGGAGGAGACAATCCATATCAAGGTAACAAATGTGAACAAATGAAAAGTTTGTTGTTTTTTTTTTAATTTAATTTCATTAACTGTTGAGGTTCACACTTAAGAGGTTCTAGATGGATCTTTGAAACATCATATGATCTCTCTCAGTTCTAGAACAGGTTGTTCTTTTTCCTTCAGGCATTATGTAGTATCAATGATAACCAAGTTAAACTTACAAGAACAGGGAAACACTGTAAATTTTCATGGGACGAAATCAGTGAAAGATCTTTGAACTCTTTCTTAATATGTTGTTGACCTAGTCTGGATGACACATAGTGAATACAAAGGAGATGGCTTCTGTAATTCACCAGAAATTGTGCAAACAATCTTTATATTTCCAAAATCAAACATAGCTTCTAGCAGAAGTCATGATTGAACTCAGAATGTGATTTATACAACTAGGACCAAGACTTTATGATAATGGAAAGAAAGAATGAAGTTTGACCAGTAAACAGACCATGATATACACATACCAGATAAAACATGTATTGGGTATAAGAATGCTTGGTTTGTTAGGTACATAGGGTCTCCATGCTATCTTTTGTTCATATTTTGCCCATATTTTGTTGAATTTGCTATTGAAGTAAGTTTCTGTTGACACATCTGTATTTTTATTGTTATATTTCTATTTCACAGAATTTTATGACCGAGTGGATGGTGATCTTAGCATGGGATTTGGAGGTCTGCAGGGTAGAGGCCGTAAGAAGCAAGATCCTCCAATTGAGAGAGATTTATTTTTGTCACTAGAAGAAGTTTTCCATGGTTGCACAAAAAAGATGAAGATTTCAAGAAGGGTGTGTATAGCTTTTCTACATACTTACTGAATTTCCATGCATATAGTAGAAATCACATAGCTACATTGTCATCCTGTATTGTACATGCATAATGGTCATGTGCAAAACTTCTAACCCAATTTTGTATATGAATAGGAGGGTGTTCTTTGTCTTGTCTCTATCCAACAAAATACTCATTGTTTCAGGTTATGAACGAGGACGGCCATACTTCAAGCATTAGGGACAAAATTCTAACAATCACAGTGAAAAAGGGGTGGAAACCTGGCACAAAAATCACTTTCCCAGAAGAAGGTGACCAGGGACCAAACAATGTGCCAGGTAAGGTGGTTACATGTATTTTGAAATGCATAATAGAAATAAAACTTTTATTATTGGTATGTGTTAAAACCTCACTGATAAAGATTTAACAAACATTTGTTTACTTCATGAGATCGATAGGAGCTACTCAGAAGGATTGTTGTCGGAAGATAAACATGTTTATCTTGTTATTAATAAAGTGATATAATTCTGATTCCCCTGTAAAATATGTTCATTCAAAATTTAGAGCCAACTATACGCTCTACAGATAGTTGGCAGAAAACTTTAAATAAAGTCAATTAAATCTTCAATTTCCAGCTGACATTGTATTCATCGTAAAGGACAAACCCCATCCTCGGTTCAGACGCAGTGGTGTGAATCTTGTCCACACAGCCAAGGTACCTCTTGGTAAAGCTCTCACAGGCTGTGATGTGGAAATAACTACTCTAGATGAGCGTGTACTACACATCCCTATCAATGACATCATCAAGTAAGTTGCCCATCAGCTGACAGTTCTGATAATTTGATCACTTGCTTTGTCTGGCAGGTTGTTACATCCAAACAATGGTAAACAAACATCTCCTTTTGAAGAATGATTTTTTTAATAGATGCCATGATATTGATATAAGAGACCCGATGCTGATTTCAGAAACCCACCATAATGGTTACACTAATAGATCAGTATCACCTGCCCTGCATCTGTGTATCTATGTACTATATATCAGAGAAACTACATCTACTATGTAAACTCACTAGTATAAAAATGTCACTTTCTAGACAGTAAGGTATATTAATACTTGTGATAGTCTTAATTTCCTAAGGTGTCCATTTGAATTTATAACACTGACCTTTCTGATGGAATGTTGTTAATTTGTCCTTTTTTATATACAGGCCTGGATACACAAAGAGAGTCCCCACAGAAGGCATGCCAATTTCACAAAACCAGTCACAGAAAGGTGACCTTGTGATAGAATTTGACATTGAATTTCCTACATCCTTAACACCTGACAGGAAAGACATGATAAGGCGATCACTCTTACAGTAGTGGTCAGCACAAAATCCACAGACAGACAAAAATATTTCAAGAAAAATCCTGTATGAATTCCAGACAAGAAAAGGATCTGGAGAGCATCATAAATGAGGAAATATCCATTTGTGTTAATCTTCTGACTGTGATAGATGCAATTTATATCATACTTGTTTTATGTTCAAAATTGTGTCATGCTAAATATTTGTGAAAATCTCAATTTATTCATAATCTGTTGGTATTTGAAATATTCACCAATTTTTACTAGGCCATTCATCTTTTGAGATCATCGTTATATAGTTTAGGTTTAAGTATCGACAAAGGACTGGTGTATACTTTCTGGTGGAGTTGATACAGTTTATAGAATCTTTTAACCACTGTAAATTTTGAATAGAAGATTCCAGTCCCCACATATCTGAAATCAGTTTTCAGATAAAACTGTACAGTTATTTTATTAATAATGTGATAATAAATAAGTATAAAGCATTTCATATTACTAGCTTCTTCTTTGACTTTTATTTTATGTCCGGTATATGTTTCTGCTGAAACTTGTCAATCAACTTATAGATAAGTGTCTTATGTAACAATCACAACCATTCTGTGATAACATGTCACATTTTTTAAAGTAAACACAAAGCGAGTGTGGAGTCACATTGATACATAAAGGGTCCATCATTTATGGTCTTCCTGACCTTTTTTTTAACTGAGTTGATAGGCCAATATGAATACTATTCCAAACATCATCCAGTTTGCTTTACAGATAATTAGTCAGGCAAATGTTTAACAAATTAGACCCCTGGACATTTGAGTGAGTGAAGGTCATGTACATTAACAAACCTGGTAGTCTTTCATATTTCAGCATTATATTGAAAAGCTAATGCAAAGCAAAAGATTGACACTGCACATTGCCATTAAATGCTCACTTATGTTTCATGCAAGTGAGATTTAATTTTTCACATCTGTGAAGTAAATAATCTTGAATTTTTATCTGTAAATTGGATCGTCAGATATTTTGTCCTTTTTTCATACAGAAAGATTGATGTACATAATACACACAAGCAAAGCATGTATGATGAGTGTTTGTAAGAAAGAGAGAGAGGTAGGGTGTGTGTGTGTATGTGTGTGACTGGAAAATCACAGGAAACATGAAGAAAGATTTCTGTCACCATCATTTACCCTTAAACAGAAACAGAACCCTTAAGTTACACAGCCATCTAAGCTACATATGGTACATATGTTGTGTTGTGTTATAAGAACCTCTATTCCATTGACGTTACCAACCTGAAGAAAGTGTTCCTGTGGACAGACCCAGGATAATGGCCTGTGGTATTAGCTCTTTCAGTCTTTGAGCATGGAACATATGATAAATGCAAACTGAAGACAGAGATGAAAAAATGTTCTAATTCATTTATTAATTACAAATCAAAACAAGATTAACATGTACAAATAAGATAAAAACATTACATATACAGAACAAACAAATATTTCACAAAAAAAAGCAGGAAAAATGTTATTTGTAGTTACTTAATTCATAGTGGATAGAAAGGACTTCCTTGCTGTATTATCAAAACCAATACATGTATCATTATTATCCACTTCATGTACAGTTCAATTAAGATATTCATGCTTTGTGCTTGTTCTGTCCGATACTGAAGAAATGAGAATAGTCCAAAGTAGGGTACCCCTGATACTTGTAAAACAGACCCTTGTTCACTATGTCTATATGTACTTTCATCCTCATAAATAACACTCATCCATTCATAAACAGCAGCATTCGTCAATAGAAAGTGCACGATTGCAGTATCACCTTCAAATCTGAAAAAACAAAAAGTCAAAAAACTATTTCATATGACATTACCATGTAAGGAGAAGGCTTTATCAATGAGAAAACATCTTGAAACAGAATTAAGTATTAATATGACAGTAACAACATCCACAATAGATGTATGGATGGATATCAGATAATACACCTCAGGATCAGTTCACTTGGCCCTAAAATGGGCCAAGGGAGAGAAAAATTAAAGAGATAACATTTAGAGGAAGGCATTCAGTGGGACCTCAGAGTACTGTGACCCTTATCAACTCACCATCAAATCAACCAAGAGTCACAATTCAAATACAGGATTGTCTGTGTACAAACCACCATTAAACCTCAGTTTGTCTGTGTACAAACCACCATTAAACCTCAGTTTGTCTGTGTACAAACCACCATTAAACCTCAGTTTGTCTGTGTACAAACCACCATTAAACCTCAGTTTGTCTGTGTACAAACCACCATTAAACCTCAGTTTATCAGATTTTCTATGGCATTTCAAATAATTAGCTTATACCTATTTTAATTAAGTTGGAATTGTCAAGTTATTGTTTAATCAAAGAAGTATGCCAAAATCATCAACAAAGCTCTCTCTCTCTACATATACTACATAGTAGGTAGTTTTTGAGCTTTGAACATACATCACAAACCTAACTTCAGTGTAAAATCATTAGTACAACCGACTATTTCTGCACACAATGTGTACAATAACCGGAATGACAGATATCTCCTCTTTTCACTAGTTTTAGAGAATCAGACACATGAGTGTACAATAACCGGAATGACAGATATCTCCTCTTTTCACTAGTTTCAGAGAATCAGACACATGAGTGTACAATAACCGGAATGACAGATATCTCCTCTTTTCACTAGTTTTAGAGAATCAGACACATGAATGTACAATAACTGGGATGACAGTTGTCTCCCCTTTTCTCTAATTTTAGAGAGTCAGACACACGAGTGTACAGTAACTGGGGTGACAGATATTTCCCAGTCTGGTCCCTTTTCTTGCTGTTACCGTATATTATGATACACTTGTTGTAACAGTGTAATTTGAGATACACCTGATGTTACAGTGTATATTGAGATACACTTGCTGTTACATTGTATTTTAGAGAGACACTTGCTGTTTAAATGTATCTTTAAGTGACACTTACCTCTTTGTGTTTGTAATACATTCCTTACACCTTAAATCCCAGCTTTCTCATGCATTCTTTATGAGCCTCTATCAAGTCCTTACAATTCTCCTCTCCTTTTAGAACTATGCTGTAAATACACAGTTTCAATCAACTCACAAGAAGGCAAAATAACCTGTCAACAATACGTCCAAATTATACTGAATGTTAATCAACTCTTTTACATTGGTCTTGAGTTTACACCAAAGAGAACAAGATGCCTAGTGGGCCTGCATAGCTCTCCTGGTATTCAATGTTCATCAGAAAAAAATCAGTATTCATCATTAATACATTAAAACATGCACTAATGGCATTCAAAGTGGGCGCATCCG